>NC_090446.1:226267622-226610122 GCF_031143425.1 Pleurodeles waltl
AACTCAGGATCCCTCTCCATCAACAGGTAAAAAGGGTATCACAGTATCCCCTAACCACCCTACCATTCAGGATACCATTCCTGTGGTGGGAGAAACCTCTCCTGGGGTGGCACCTGTTCCAAGGGAATCATCAGCTGGCAAAGCTGGACTCCCTGAGGTGGAAGTACCTCTCTGTGGGATAACTAACATTGGTGAGAAAAACAGCACCATTTTAGTTAACATGGAGCATCCCTCCAACCCTCCCAGAGAAACTTTAGTGCAGAAACCCTGCACTACCTCACAACACTTAGGACAGCATCCCTGCCCTAGTGTGGAGCTCATAGGACAGCATCCCTGCCCTGCTCCAACTCAAGAGAAACAGCATCCCTGTTCTCTCTTCCAGCCAGATGGACAAAGTTTTTGCCCAGCTATGGCTTTTCTGAGACAGCATCCCTGTCTGGCATTTCCATCACTACAAATAGGTTCAGTGGACAATTCCCACTGCTCTAAACTAAAACTTACTGATAGAAACTCTGAAAATACATCTTCACATTGTTGCTTAGCTAAAAAACTTCAAACAGGGTGGTTTACATCCCCACAGGGAAGTAACCATATAGTGGATGATAAAGGGAGTAACCAGTCTATTGCAGAGCTACTCTCTACTTATCACCACTTAGACAATAAAGTCTCAACTGGCCAAGGTTAGCCTTATTGTCCTTCGTTTGGGGGGGGTTGTGTGAGAAGGTAGCCTCTTTCTAGCCTTGTTACCCCCACTTTTGGCCTGTTTGTGAGTGTATGTCAGGGTGTTTGTCACTGTTTTCACTGTCTCACTGGGATCCTGATAACCAGGCCTCAGTGCTCATAGTGAAAACACTATGTTTTCAGTATGGTTGTTATGTGTCACTGGGATCCTGCTGGTCAGGACCCCAGTGCTCATAGGTTTGTGGCCTATATGTATGTGTCACTGGGACCCTGTCACACAGGGCCCCAGTGCTCATAGGTGTGCATGTATATGTTCCCTGTGTGGTGCCTAACTGTCTCACTGAGGCTCTGCTAACCAGAACCTCAGTGGTTATGCTCTCTCATTACTTTCAAATTGTCACTAACAGGCTAGTGACCAATTTTACCAATTTACATTGGCTTACTGGAACACCCTTATAATTCCCTAGTATATGGTACTGAGGTACCCAGGGTATTGGGGTTCCAGGAGATCCCTATGAGCTGCAGCATTTCTTTTGCCACCCATAGGGAGCTCTGACAATTCTTACACAGGCCTGCCACTGCAGCCTGAGTGAAATAACGTCCACGTTATTTCACAGCCATTTTTACACTGCACTTAAGTAACTTATAAGTCACCTATATGTCTAACCTTTACCTGGTAAAGGTTAGGTGCAAAGTTACTTAGTGTGAGGGCACCCTGGCACTAGCCAAGGTGCCCCCACATTGTTCAGAGCCAATTCCCTGAACTTTGTGAGTGCGGGGACACCATTACACGCGTGCACTACATATAGGTCACTACCTATATGTAGCTTCACCATGGTAACTCCGAATATGGCCATGTAACATGTCTATGGTCATGGAATTGCCCCCTCTATGCCATCCTGGCATTGTTGGTACAATTCCATGATCCCAGTGGTCTGTAGCACAGACCCTGGTACTGCCAGACTGCCTTCCTGGGGTTTCACTGCAGCTGCTGCTGCTGCCAACCCCTCAGACAGGCAGCTGCCCTCCTGGGGTCCAGCCAGGCCTGGCCCAGGATGGCAGAACAAAGAACTTCCTCTGAGAGAGGGTGTGACACCCTCTCCCTTTGGAAAATGGTGTGAAGGCAGGGGAGGAGTAGCCTCCCCAGCCTCTGGAAATGCTTTGTTGGGCACAGAGGTGCCCAATTCTGCATAAGCCAGTCTACACCGGTTCAGGGACCCCTTAGCCCCTGCTCTGGCGCGAAACTGGACAAAGGAAAGGGGAGTGACCACTCCCCTGACCTGCACCTCCCCTGGGAGGTGTCCAGAGCTCCTCCAGTGTGCTCCAGACCTCTGCCATCTTGGAAACAGAGGTGCTGCTGGCACACTGGACTGCTCTGAGTGGCCAGTGCCACCAGGTGACGTCAGAGACTCCTTGTGATAGGCTCCTTCAGGTGTTAGTAGCCTTTCCTCTCTCCTAGGTAGCCAAACCCTCTTTTCTGGCTATTTAGGGTCTCTGTCTCTGGGGAAACTTCAGATAACGAATGCATGAGCTCAGCCGAGTTCCTCTGCATCTCCCTCTTCACCTTCTGATAAGGAATCGACCGCTGACCGCGCTGGAAGCCTGCAAACCTGCAACATAGTAGCAAAGACGACTACTGCAACTCTGTAACGCTGATCCTGCCGCCTTCTCGACTGTTTTCCTGCTTGTGCATGCTGTGGGGGTAGTCTGCCTCCTCTCTGCACCAGAAGCTCCGAAGAAATCTCCCGTGGGTCGACGGAATCTTCCCCCTGCAACCGCAGGCACCAAAAAGCTGCATTACCGGTCCCTTGGGTCTCCTCTCAGCACGACGAGCGAGGTCCCTCGAATCCAGCGACACCGTCCAAGTGACCCCCACAGTCCAGTGACTCTTCAGCCCAAGTTTGGTGGAGGTAAGTCCTTGCCTCACCTCGCTGGGCTGCATTGCTGGGAACCGCGACTTTGCAAGCTACTCCGGCCCCTGTGCACTTCCGGCGGAAATCCTTCGTGCACAGCCAAGCCTGGGTCCACGGCACTCTAACCTGCATTGCACGACTTTCTAAGTTGGTCTCCGGCGACGTGGGACTCCTTTGTGCAACTTCGGCGAGCACCGTTTCACGCATCCTCGTAGTGCCTGTTTCTGGCACTTCTCCGGGAGCTACCTGCTTCAGTGAGGGCTCTTTGTCTTGCTCGACGTCCCCTCTCTCTTCAGGTCCAATTTGCGACCTCCTGGTCCCTCCTGGGCCCCGGCAGCGTCCAAAAACACCAAACGCACGATTTGCGTGTAGCAAGGCTTGTTGGCGTCCATCCGGCGGGAAAACACTTCTGCACGACTCTCCAAGGCGTGGGGGATCCATCCTCCAAAGGGGAAGTCTCTAGCCCTTGTCGTTCCTGCAGTATTCACAGTTCTTCAGCCTAGTAAGAGCTTCTTTGCACCAACCGCTGGCATTTCTTGGGCATCTGCCCATCTCCGAGTTGCTTGTGACTTTTGGACTTGGTCCCCTTGTTCCACAGGTACCCTCAGTCAGGAATCCATCGTTGTTGCATTGCTGATTTGTGTTTTCCTTGCATTTTCCCTCCAACACGACTATTTTGTCCTTAGGGGAACTTTAGTGCACTTTGCACTCACTTTTCAGGGTCTTGGGGAGGGTTATTTTTCTAACTCTCACTATTTTCTAATAGTCCCAGCGACCCTCTACAAGGTCACATAGGTTTGGGGTCCATTCGTGGTTCGCATTCCACTTCTGGAGTATATGGTTTGTGTTGCCCCTATCCCTATGTTTCCCCATTGCATCCTATTGTAACTATACATTGTTTGCACTGTTTTCTAAGACTATACTGCATATTTTTGCTATTGTGTATATATATCTTGTGTATATTTCCTATCCTCTCACTGAGGGTACACTCTAAGATACTTTGGCATATTGTCATAAAAATAAAGTACCTTTATTTTTAGTATAACTGTGTATTGTGTTTTCTTATGATATTGTGCATATGACACTAAGTGGTACTGTAGTAGCTTCACACGTCTCCTAGTTCAGCCTAAGCTGCTCTGCTAAGCTACCATTATCTATCAGCCTAAGCTGCTAGACACCCTATACACTAATAAGGGATAACTGGGCCTGGTGCAAGGTGCAAGTACCCCTTGGTACTCACTACAAGCCAGTCCAGCCTCCTACATTCAGCGTATTGGGTCTGTAGCCAGCCTGCCCTCCATTGCGGTCTGTCTGGATTAATGGATTTGCGCTGGTCCCTCATGACCTCAAGTAACCTTTTGACCGTTAGTGACTTCAACTCACTGTTTTCACATTTAATCTTCAAAAAATCATATCTCAGCTACTACTTATTTGATTTTTGTCATTTTGCTCTAGTTTTAATCAGATAAATATTATCTATTTTTCTAACCTGGTACTGATTCTTTTTGTGGTGTCTTTCACTAGGTTACTGTAATTAAATGTTATACAAATACTTTACACATTGCAAGTTAAGCCTGTCTGTTCTGTGCCAAGCTACCAGAGGGTGAGCACAGGCTAATTTAGGGTATGTATCTGACTTACCCTGATGAGGATTGATGTCCCTACTTGGACAGGGTGCATACCTCTGCCAACTAGAGACCTAATTTTGAACATTGGTGATCAGCAGTGGGATTCAGACTTGTATTTGTGCAGTGCATTACAGTAATTTGGTGTACACTACTACTGACACCTAGATCAACTCGAATCAATTGTCTCTGATATCCATTGTCATTTTTTTCCTGCTCTCTTCAATTGGCATTTTTGATTTTTCAGTTCTCCCTATTTGGCATTTTTGATTTTTACTGTAAATCATGTCTCTGGCTGGAGGGTCTGCACGTGCATGGGTGGAGTTTGAGATGGTCAAACTTGAGGATTAAACTGTGGGTCAGCTCAATGATTTCTGCAAGAGTTTTGGCTGCCTGCAAGGAGTAAAAAGGCAGAATTGCATAAGGCACTGAGAGCTTATTCAGAAGCACACGATGGAGCAAATTAGACCTCAGAGAAGACTGAGGATGAGGTGGATGTGGAGAATGACCTGGACCAGGATCTGAGTGGATGCCTTGGACTGCTGTCTGTGGGGGTGGTGAGCAACTTGCTCCCAGGATTGTGGGCCCCTTCCAGGGCAGGGAGCAATGTGTCATCCAAAGGTCTGTTCCCAGAGGAGCTGATTTATAGGCGAGAGGAGATAAAGTTCAGATTGGAGCTTGCCAAGCTCAAGCTCATATTTGAGGAAAAACAAAGGCAACCGGCCACGGAAGAGGAGGAGAAAAGGAAAAGGTTGGCCTTAGAGGGGAAAAAGTTGATGTTGGCTCAAGAGTTGAGCTTAAAGGAGCTGGGCATCAAGGCCAGGCAGGTGGAGCTCAGCAGCAATGGTGGCAGCAGTTCTACTATGTCTTCTAACGTTCACATATCCAAGAATTTGTCTGATTCTGTGGGGATAGATGACAGGCAGATGGTTGGAGGCATATGAGATTGCCCTAAGAATACATGGGTCCCTGAAGCAGATTGGGGGACTGGTTTGTGGGGGCACATCCCTAGTGAGGGGAGAGATGCTCATATGGCCCTGTGGGAGGGTGACAAGAGGGAGGCATCCTGCCGTGAAGGAAGCTCTAATCGGGAAGTTTGGCCTGATTCCAGAAAAATACAGGCAGAAATTCAGGAAGAGTCAAAAGGTTTCCCAAGAGACCTGGGTAGAGTGTGTGAATTCTTTTTGCAAGGCACAGGATGGTTGAGTGAGGGGCAGTGAGGTAAATATGATCAGGGATTGTATAGTTTGTTTGCAACAGAGCACGTGTTCAGTCTTTGCTTCCAGATCTGCGCCAGCACAATTTTCTGAAAGCGAGCTCGGATTCTGTCTTCATTATTTGTAGTGGGAGGGCATCCCAGAGTTTAGGGACAATAACAACAAAAAGAGTGGTTGCGGGCTCTTGCACTACTGAACCTGAGGACTGTTAACCATTGCTGGTGAGATGACCGTAAACATCTAGATGGCCGATGACGTGTCAAAAAAGACCCTGGATGAATGTGGATTCTTTATTGTGTATTGCTCTGCGTGCCATACAAACACTTTGAAATGTACCCTGTTTTTCACCGGGAGCGATGCAAAGAAGTTCTGTCAGCTATTACCGATTTAAACTTAGGGATATTAGACATTGTACACACTGCAGCATTTTGTATCATTTGCAGTCTTTTAATGACTGATTTAGGGCTGCCCACGTATAAAGAATTTCCGTAGTCAAGCCGTGAAATAATCAGGCTTTGCACCATAATTCTTCATGTGGAATCGGGCAACCATCTCAGTAATCTCCTAAGATTTCAAAGGAGACTAAAACAGGAAGCCGCCAGTTTCTTTGCCTGTGTTGCCATAGTAAATCTCTCATCAATCCAGAGTTTTCACCTCTTCCTCAAGGGTGAGTTGGCTGCCCACACTTAAAGGCCAAAGTTAAATTTAACCACTGAGGGGGTGTTTATCTGCTACCAGCACCTCAGTTTTACCTCCATTTAATTTGCGGCTGCTGACAGCCATCCCCTCCACTACATGCTTCAGACATGTGTCAAGAAGGGCAGATGGCGTCTCAATCTGACAGAAAGACTTATGATGATCTGAGTGTCATTTGCATATTAAGTAGCAGTAAAACCATACTTTTTTATGATCTCAGCCAAAAGACTAATATATATGTCAAATAGTGTTGGGTTAAGAGATGACCCCCTGTGGCACACCGCAATCCCACGATGTAAAGAAATGGCTCCCTGTTGCAGTTACCCCCCACTTTTTGCCTGATACTGATGCTGACTTGACTGAGAAGTGTGCTGGGACCCTGCTAACCAGGCCCCAGCACCAGTGTTCTTTCACCTAAAATGTACCATTGTCTCCACAATTGGCACAACCCTGGCATCCAGGTAAGTCCCTTGTAACTGGTACCCCTGGTACCAAGGGCCCTGATGCCAGGAAGGTCTCTAAGGGCTGCAGCATGTCTTATGCCACCCTAGGGACCCCTCACTCAGCACAGACACACTGCTTGCCAGCTTGTGTGTGCTGGTGGGGAGAAAATGACTAAGTCGACATGGCACTCCCCTCAGGGTGCCATGCCAACCTCACACTGCCTGTGGCATAGGTAAGTCACCCCTCTAGCAGGCCTTACAGCCCTAAGGCAGGGTGCACTATACCACAGGTGAGGGCATATGTGCATGAGCACTATGCCCCTACAGTGTCTAAGCAAAACCTTAGACATTGTAAGTGCAGGGTAGCCATAAGAGCATATGGTCTGGGAGTCTGTCAAAAACGAACTCCACAGCTCCATAATGGCTACACTGAATACTGGGAAGTTTAGTATCAAACTTCTCAGAATAATAAACCCACACTGATGCCAGTGTTGGATTTATTAAAAAATGCACACAGAGAGCATCTTAGAGATGCCCCCTGTATTTTACCCAATTGTTCAGTGCAGGACTGACTGGTCTCTGCCTGCCTGCTGCTGAGAGACGAGTTTCTGGCCCCATGCGGTGAGAGCCTTTGTGCTCTCTGAGGACAGAAACAAAGCCTGCTCTGGGTGGAGGTGCTTCACACCTCCCCCCTGCAGGAACTGTAACACCTAGCAGTGAGCTTCAAAGGCTCAAGCTTCGTGTTACAATGCCCCAGGGCACTCCAGCTAGTGGAGATGCCCGCCCCCTGGACACAGCCCCCACTTTTGGCGGCAAGTCCAGGAGAGATAATGAGAATAACAAGGAGGAGTCACCGGCCAGTCAGGACAGCCCCTAAGGTGTCCTGAGCTGAGGTGACTCTAACTTTTAGAAATCCTCCATCTTGCAGATGGAGGATTCCCCCAATAGGGATAGGAATGTGACCCCCTCCCCTTGGGAGGAGGCACAAAGAGGGTGTACCCACCCTCAGGGCTAGTAGCCATTGGCTACTAACCCCCCAGACCTAAACACGCCCTTAAATTTAGTATTTAAGGGCTCCCCTGAACCTAAGAATTTAGATTCCTGCAACTTACCGAAGAAGAAGACTGCTGAGCTGAAAACCCCTGCAGAAGAAGAAAGAAGACACCAACTGCTTTGGCCCCAGTCCTACCGGCCTGTCTCCTGCCTTCTAAAGAACCCTGCTCCAGCGACGCTTTCTCCAGGACCAGTGACCTCTGAATCCTCAGAGGACTGTCCTGCTTCCAAGAGACCAAGAAACTCCTGAGGACAGCGGCACTGCTCCAAAAGAACTGCGACTTTATTTCAAGGAGCAGATTTAAAGACCCCTGCAACTCCCCGCAAGAAGCGTGAGACTTGCAACACTGCACCCGGCGACCCCGACTCGACTGGTGGAGAACCAACACCTCAGGGAGGACCCTCCGGCGACTCCGAGTCCGTGAGTAACCAAAGTTGTCCCCCCTGAGCCCCCACAGCGACGCCTGCAGAGGGAATCCCGAGGCTCCCCCTGACCGCGACTGCCTGAACTCCATTTCCCGACGGCTGGAAAAGACCCTGCACCCGCAGCCCCCAGCACCTAAAGGAACGGAACTCCTATGCAGGAGTGACCCCCAGGAAGCCCTCTCCCTTGCCCAGGTGGTGGCTACCCCGAGGATCCCCCCCCTTGCCTGCCTGCAACGCTGAAGAGATCCCTTGATCTCTCATTGATTTACATTGAAAACCCGACGCTTGTTTCTACACTGCACCCGGCCGCCCCAGTGCCGCTGAGGGTGTACTTTTTGTGTGGACTTGTGTCCCCCCCGGTGCCCTACAAAACCCCCCTGGTCTGCCCTCCGAAGACGCGGGTACTTACCTGCTGGCAGACCGGAACCGGGGCACCCCCTTCTCTCCATTGAAGCCTATGCGTTTTGGGCACCTCTTTGACCTCTGCACCTGACCGGCCCTGAGCTGCTGGTGTGGTAACTTTGGGGTTGCTCTGAACCCCCAACGGTGGGCTACCTTGGACCCAAACCTGAGACTTGTAAGTGATATACTTACCTGACAAAAACTAACAAAAACTTACCTCCCCAGGAACTGTGAAAATTGCACTGTGTCCACTTTTAAAACAGCTTATTGTGTTTTATGTAAAAAGTATACATGCTAATGTAATGATTCAAAGTTCCTAAAGTACTTACCTGCAATACCTTTCAAATGAGATATTACATGTAGAAAGTGAACCTGTGGTTCTTAGAATAAACTAAGAAAATATATTTTTCTATAACAAAACCTATTGGCTTGGATTTGTCTCTGAGTGTGTGTTCCTCATTTATTGCCTGTGTGTATGTACAACAAATGCTTAACACTACTCCTTTGATAAGCCTACTGCTCGACCACACTACCACAAAATAGGGCATTAGTATTATCTCTTTTTGCCACTATCTTACCTTTAAGGGGAACCCTTGGACTCTGTGCATGCTATTCCTTACTTTGAAATAGCACATACAGAGCCAACTTCCTACACACGAGAAAACCTTTCTTTGTTTTTCTCCTTCAAAACCTTGAAAAGACACATTAGAGTTGTTCCAGAAATTCCTGCTTCTGCCATCTTCTTAATAAGTGTGGGTTAGGAGACCATGTCAAAAGTGGCTTTCAAATGCAAAGAGATGAGGGTTGCCAAGCCACCCTTGTTTTGAAAAGCCCGTAGCTCCTCAGAAGCAACTAAGAGTGCTGTCTCTGTACTATTCCCTGCTCTAACACCCCTTTGGGAGGGTGTGGAATTTCGTTTTCCTCTAAGTAGCAGGCCAGAGTTTTATTTACAAATGTTTTACGGGTTTTGCTTGACCCTGGCAAGAGGGAAATCAGACGATAGTTTTCATATGCCAGAGGATTAGCATGTGCCTTTTTAAATAAAGGTTTTAGTACTGCATGTGTCCATGCTGCAGGTACAGTACCTGAGTTACGAGAGAAGTTCAACAAAATTGTGAGAATGGATGTGATTGGTCTTCTCCCCTTTCACAGGATATCTGGAGGGGTTCGGGCAGTTGGCAAACTTGATCTAAGGGATGAATGAGTCTCTACAGTATCTTCGAGTGTCAACTCTGGGAAAGAACACAGTTTCCCCTGAGGTGGGCGACCGGTCAATATAGCCCCATCATTTCTTCCCTGGGTCTGATGGATGTTGTTAAATTTCTCAAGAAAACAATTTGCTAGTTCATTACAATGTTCTTCCGAACGAGGAGGGCCAGTAGTGTTCTTGTAGATTGCCATTAAGTTACAGACCCAGGAGAGCGAGCAAGAAAAGCACCGCGAGTGGTTCATAGCTTCCTGTGCAATGTACTCGCCAATGCCTATAACCAATCGCAGCGGCAGGAGAGCTGATGTGCCAGATGCAATCGCTGTGCTCAGTCTCTCCTTTCTCCCCAGGCTGACATTCCCACTGCAAGCTAAGACAAAAACATAATTTACAGATAGTAGGACTATGCAGTGATGTAGAGTGATTGTATGACGAAACAATGAATTAAAAAACAGCTACTGCCTTAACAACGAGGTCGGAACACTGACCTTGTTGCTACTACTAATGATTTTACCACGAATGCCTTAACAACGATATTTCGTTGTAAAGGCATTCCTGATAAAATCATTAGCAATAGGCACCATTCACCCTACATCCCTCACCCCACCCCCCCAACCCAAAACCTAAAACCCCCTGACCCCCTACCCCTCCCCAAAACCAAAAACGCCCCACCCTCCCAACCCCACCCTAAAACCTAAAACCCCCTGACCCCCCACCCCCTCCCCAAAACCAAAAACGCCCCACCCCCCCAACCCCACCCTAAAACCTAAAACCCCCTGACCCCCCCACCCCCTCCCCAAAACCTAAACCCACCACTTACCTTTGCCAACTCCCTTCTTTGTACCTTAACCACGCATGTTCGTTGTTCAGAACATAGGTAGTTAAGGCACAAAAAACCGGAGTCGTGGTTAAAAAAAGCGTTGTTGCGCTTTCGTTAACCACGACCTTCGGGAAAAAAAAGTAGTAAAAAAGGATGTTTCCCATGTAGAGTCCCTACGCTTTCACATCATTATGCTGTACATTTAATAGGATGTAAATCAGAGGTGTGAGAGGAATTGGTAAAAGGAGATGCTTAAAGAGAGAGGAAAAGTGTGGTGTGTAAGAGTGACTGCATCTTTGTGGGGCTGTCAATGGAAGGGAAAGCCAGATAAAGGTGCTTACTGATGACACTGTGCTTAAGCATCACTAACGTCACTTCAGACCCCCAACAGCCACGCACGGCTTGGAAACAATGTCAGAGCGGGACTTGGTGAACAAGACCCACACCTACCATGGCCTGCACTTGCGCCTGCCTGTAAGGGGGCAAGCTTTCAAAACCAATGGCAACTATTGTATTTAAGGTCGGACTGGCCTACCGGGCATTGGGCGTGTCCCTAGGACGCTGCAAGGGTGGGGGCGCGTTCGTTACTACGGGCTGGTTTTGTAGCAGTGAAGCAGTTTTAAAAGCACTGCAGAGTTCCTCATATATCCAACAGCTTTTAAGCAACAATAAAAAGACTGGAGTTTTGTCTAGTGGCAGTTTTGACTCATCTAAAGTAGCATAGAATCGTAGATAGTTAATATGCCTGCTGCAAAGAATGTGTACTATGCAGATTACAGAACAGTATTTTACGTGCAATGCTCAGTGGGATACTACTTTTGTCAGAGATCCTCTTGTTAGTGTGCAGTGCATAAGTTACTACCATGATCTAGCAGAGTGAATATGAACTGCGCTCAAAGAGCTGCATGCACACTGCATGGTTCAGGTTAGAAAGTAAGGTTTTTTTCCCAGTCTTTGAATATCCTAAAGTTACTAAAAAAGGGTTTGTTTGGGTAGAAATAAATTATTAGTAAAGTCAACTCTACCCACTGTGTTACGTTCTAAATCCTGAGTTAATGCTTCCCTGGACCAATCACTCTTAAAAAATGCCTACCAGTATGGATGACACGTGAATCTTATACTCGTAGTTCCCTTTGTCTAATGTAACATTTTCTATATACTGATTTACAAACGTATGATTCTTTGTCTCTGTAAGTGTGTGTGATGTAAAGTGCTCCAATACCCTACGCTTGTAAGGGAAGCGCTATAAAACAAATGAAATACATGTGAGAGAGGAGCTATGGAGAGATAAGAGGCACTATTAGAGGGTGAGGGTGAGGGAATCAGTGAACAGCCCCAATAAACATTGCTGTATCCTGGTGCACTGTAAGGTCATCAGTTGTTATGTTTGAAAAATAATACAGTTGAACATTTAATGAAAAATGTGTTGTAGAATGCACAGCTTTTTCTAGTTTTTCCCAGATTTTATAAGAGATAAGGAATCCTCCACCACCTCAACAAAACCCATTGTAGTTGTAGAGCTCGCTCGCTCACTATGCTCCTATTGGGGACAGGTCTAATAAAATGTGCCTGGGCTGCTTTGTGTTCCCACTCCAGCCATGACTGTATTTAAATAGTGCTTTACTGCACATATGCACCGTATAAATATGGTTTGTTACCTTGTTCAATGTCTCTCACTCTATCGACTTTGAAGGATCAAAGCCTAAAGATACCACACAAGGATTCGAACCAGTGATCTACAGGTCAGACATAAAACTCAGCAGAGGGTACATGAATAAACAAAATTATCCCACTAGTCACTCTACTTGAACAAGATAACCGGTCAGCCAAAGCCGTAACACTTCCAAAAGCATTTCATATTAGGGGCATCCCAAAACATCCAATAAAAGCAATATCTATCTAAACTCACTTTCCCACACCAGAATTTCAGTTTGTACTGTGGTTCTCAGTTTTTTGTATAAAGCTGTTTTATATTCTTGTCGTGAAACTGAGTCCACATCTACTGGTATAACTTCCTGGCTCCAGTTTGAAGTATCTGCTCTTTCGATCAATGGGAAATGTTTCCTGTCTCATGGAGGGCCAGGGGACCGGAAGTTCGGAGCTTGACCCGCTGATCCCCCCAGCTGCGTCGAGCAGTCGGGGGTTTATTAGATGAACTTTAAATATGTGTGGATAACCAGCAGCGCGGAAGTGGCGGTGTGGGAAAGCTCAGCCTCAAATGGAAGGCCCTGAGTTCTGTATACCGCGCCGTCTGTACCTTGTTTTCATCACATCCGCAGTCTTCTGCAAATGTATACGACAGCCAGAGATCAACAAATTCACTGCGTTAGGAAAACATGCAGAGGCCTGTGGAGCAAGTTCAATCCCCACCAGAGAAAGCCTGGAAAATTCAGAAGAGCACCACCGTCGCTGGAGGGAGTACTCATTTTTCCCACACTTTGCCTGTCCTCTAAAGCGTTCCCTGCAGAAGCATCTTCTCTCCTTCCCATAGACCTGCCCGCAACCCCGCCGCAGCGTCATTTTTGGCAGCCGCATGGGCTAGCAGAACGGAATGCGCGGTCTGTGGAGCTGCTATCGTTTATTTGTGGTTTGTTGGTGGAATACGCTGGATTTCAAAACACCACTTTACTGTGGAGACTTGTGAAAATATACCAGGGCTGGGCTGTCTAGTCTTGATTCCATCTCTTACCTCTTTCGTCCATCACTTGGCACTTCTTGTCTCTTTATCTCACTTTGTATGTTTTTTTTTTATCATTGATGCTTTATCCCTTTGCCACTGTTTTCCTTTAGTTCACTTCTTATATCTTTATCTATTTTTAGACTATCTCCTCGTAAGTGAATGATGATGCTAAATAAATCATGGTCCCCTCTAGTGAATCCTGGTGCCTATCACCTACAACTACCAGCGTTGGTTGTTTGTAGTCAATTGCTACTTCTAAAATATATATATCTTCTAAACGTGTGAGCTCACTTTACACAGTCATGTGGAGAGACAAGAGGCAGAACACGGCCAAGGGTTGGACAGCAATTCCTATCTCCAAATTAGTGTTCGAAAATACCCAAAGCATTTTTAGTGCACCTAATCTGATTGGTATCAAGGCGTTTGGTAATCCCCGACAGAAAGTTTATTGGATCTCAAAAAAATTGTCTTGAGTCACTTTTTAAAACAAACCAATCATAAGATTTCTTTAATTTTAGCAAAAGTTCAACAAAGTGGCATCCAGTTCTAAGGTCCTTTTCTCACACAGGTCTATGGAGCAAGCAAGGAGGTGTCATTATCAGTCCATGAGACACAGACTTCAGAATCCTGATGTGCTATCACATACTATTTAAATTTCACTCTTCAAAGAGTTTAATTCAGGGTCTCATGATAATCAATGGGGTCTCGATATTCAATCCTGAGTTAAATGGGCTTCCAGCAAGGACTATTCAGGCTTGTTAGTCATATTCACAATAAGCCACCACTGCAATTACCCTGGTACCATGATTTTGGATTTTTCTTTACAGACAATTGCACACAGATACAACACTTTCATATTTCCAGGACAATTCTTAGTATATATTTGGCTTTAGAAATGAGAGAATTAATAAAATATTGTCACTCGTGTCAGAGGGCCTGACTTAAACTTGGATGGTACAAAAAATGGTCAGATGTCTGAAGGAAGTGCTAGGTCCGGGAACAGGTCTGTTGCTAGAATTCCCTCAACTATTCTACCTCTCAGATTTAGCCCACACGAAGGGCTCCTCACAGTGCTGATTAGGACCAGAAGAGATTGACAAACATAGGGAAGTAGGATGCCCAATAAATAGAATGAACAAACTAGTTGGATGGAGTGAATTGTGGTTAGCTGACTTTAGGCATCTCCTCAAAAGTGCAGCTGGAGCAGAAGAGACAAGAGAAGAGGTAAAGGAGGTAGAAGGGCCAGGGTATGGGGGCCAGTAAGGAGACTCATGGCCTGACAGACAGCCACATTTATTTTCTCTATGGGCTACGGCTACAGGTCAAAGAGACACAATCTAGTGATTGCGCCTCTTCTCACAAGGGTCCCTATCAGAGAATCACTGCTGGATCCACAGCATCGCTGAATAGTCCTCTGCCTTCCGAGTTTAGGAAACACCTCAAGTACAGGACTCCGCTCTGGCTTTGGATGTGTCCATCTCACTGAGGCCCGATTCCATGTTCCTCCTTATGACAGATGTACTGATTTGTATTGTTATTTACTAGCCTTTACCTCGCTGGCTGTACAACCAAGATAACCTAGCTATAGTCTTGGTGTCCTTCACTTACTCAAGAGCCTGTGATCCTCGGCAAATTATGTTATCTTCCTCTACCCAACTTTCCTTTATTTGCTGAAATTGCAGGCAGGAAATTGCTATCCGGTATTATATGTCAACTGGAGGTTTGCAGTTTGTTCTCCTTCATCTGTGCTGTTATCTTAGAAGATGATGTGCCCTGAGCACTGAAAAATGAAGCCGGGCATTCTTTTTTTGAAGACACGTCTGCTCACAACAAATTAGTCTCATTTGCTTTAATGTACGTCTGTCATCAGCCGTTACTCATTACATAATTTGTTAGACATGCAGACTGTAGCCATGTCATCGCCTGCAAACCTCTGCCCCCGTCCTTCCCGCTCCCTTTCTGCTCCTCTCATTCGACGGCCGGAAGATGTGTCTCAGAACTAAGTCCAATTCCAGGAAATGAACGCTAGTTCATTTGATAGTACAGCACTGCCTGATTGGACGAGGCGATCCGCGCGCTCCATAGCTGCTGCTGCACGAGGCCGGGCTGGGAAGCCATCTTGGAAGGAAGGGGGCTCGGCACTTCCGGGCGTGACCACAAACACATCTGCAAGTCACTGCCGAGGGGAAGCGCCGTGGGACTGATACGGGGAGGAAGGGTGAGGGACAAAGAAATGAAGCTTGGATGCGCAGAGGAGCGCACACGTTTGGGTTTAACGTGCCCACCCAAGTACGTGTATTGCCAATTTCCGAACAACAAAAGATTTGCAAAAAGTCAATTTCCGTTAATTGTATCAACTGTGGATGAATGTCCATGGTGACAAGTGGAGATGACAAGTGCTGCAGACCCCTGCACTGATGTTCTTAGCACTATATCTCTTGTCCTTTAAGGCACACTGATTTCAGGCAGATGGCTTTCATCTTTTAAGTGAATTGAGAAGCCGTACGAGGCCTGGCTCCGGGAAACAACCCTCTCCCCAATAGAAGAGGAGGTCTCCCCTTTCAGCTCGCATGACTCGCAAACTATGCTGAGTGTGTGCTGGCGGTTGATGGTGGTGGCTGTCAGCACTCACTTTTAGGGACCAGGATTTATTTTTCATCATCATAGTTTCACCCAGAGAAAGAAAGGGTAAAGGATGAAAGAAAGAACGGTGCAGAGAAAAATAAGAAAACGGCGTGTCAAACAAAGAAAGGCGTGATGAAAGAGAATCCACACCAGAAATATTAAGAGGCAGGAGTACAAGGTGGTGGAAGATAGAGGCGTGTGGTGGAATGAAGATTAATCTATGTAGGAGTTCGAGAACCTCGGTATTGGATAGTAGAAGTTCCTAAGAAAATCTGTGGGCCCCTGCCATTTTTTTGGCAAGTGAACCACTGCACACTACATATGAGAAACCTCGTTGCATCACAGAGTGCACCAGACTACTTCATTCACGTGGCACAAAAAGCTACAGAAAATAAGCCTGTTCGATCCAGTTCGATCCCACCGCAAAGGGCCATGTGCGAGTTTCAAATGGATTCCGGCCTGACCCCAGATCGGAATTTGCATCACATGATCTGTCACCTATTGATCGCCTGTTAGTACGTGCCTGGCCTCTCAGCCTGATCCGGATGGGCAGGAAAGAGATCCAATCAACGTCCACTAATGGGATTGCTGCCTTGGTGCATTAGGAACTGTCGGAGTCCGTCACATCACACGTCCAGTCACCGCGCATTTGCTCGTAGGCCTATCATTTGTCAGCGTCCACTGAAAGTTCTCACATCCTTTGTTCGCGTGACACGTTAAAAGGTGTAGTAGCGCCTTTCTCCACTCTGCACTCAATTATTGGCATCGTTACCACGGCGCTGCACCCACCGAGCTTTTGCAGAGCCTGCTCGATGGCCCGCAGAGCAATATTCCATGTGTACTATCAAGGTCAAGGGTCCCGTTGTATCTTTTGTTTAGAACTGTTAACATCAGCATGTTTTGCGGTTCTTCTTGCTGATACTTATTCGCATTTTGTTTACGCTTCAAAGCACAGCCTTTTGAAGTGAATTGTTATCTCCCTGTCTGTCGGTGTCTAGACTTATTTCTGACAGAGTGTGAACAGCGTTTTCTCGCGTGATGAAGAGGAAGGTTCAGGTGCATGCATGAGGGAGAGTGAAGGGGGGTTGGTTCATATTGTGCTGGAGAGACTGTACCAGAATTTTATTTTTAGAGTAAGTGTAAAATTACTGGGAAACTCCATGCTACATGGGCACATGTTTTCAGAGCAGCTGCGGCCTTCTCTCAACTAAACAGTGCAATATGGCAGGTCACTGCAGCTGGTTCGATGACATCAAACAAAAACTACAACTCCCAGAATCCATTGAGACTCTAAATGAACGCTCCGCAGCTATAGCCTAGCGCCTTTGGACACGGACGTGTAGTGTAGACTATGTGGTCAAAGGCATGGAGGTCTCATTTTCAGTCTGGTTAAATCTAGTGTTTATTGTGTTTAGCAGAAGATTTTCCACGGTTGCTGCACTGTCTTGGGAAGGATGCTAAATTCACCGTCACCCACCAGAGACATTTCACTGTGCCACTGGTTCGACATACAGATGAGAAAGTGTTTAATCCCGTTGACCCACGAGCAGAGGTGTCCACGGGGACAGCACAAGTACAGATTTAAAATTCCAGACCAAGAGTTTTCCAAATTAAACCACTAATGTGATTATTTGGACCCAAGCACAATAAAAAAAGAGTGATTGTTGGTCTTCGGTCCCCATTTATCTTAAGGCCCATGTACATTTGAATGATCTGGGAATCTCATTTCATGCATCTGTCACTATTGCTTAGAAGAGCACGAATTGGCAAAAGCGATAGGTCTGGGCTTGGCAAGAATGCAATGTGATTAGTTTTATTAAAAACAGGTAACATGTGCAAAATTGGCAAATATATATTTAAAAAAGTAGTGACTCAGCAGTCCAGAAACAACAGCCCTGGCTTTGAAATGCCCTCCATGTGACTGTTCGAATGTGATCAGACAGTCAAGGGAAGGGCAATAAACCATTGATAAATAATGTATGTTATGATAGTTGCAAGCAACATGTGAATATCAGTTGAAAAGGCAAGTGGATGAAGCAGGCTGACCCAAAGCTCTTGTGTATAAACAGGTATATGTGTAAGTATTTTTATTATAATTATTAGGTTAGCCAAGACCTTTTAATTTTATTAAAATTATATGTATTCCATACTTACTTATGGACGTTGTCAATCAGCCTTCTTCAGCCATTGGTCTTTTATAGCGTGATTCACATTTTCTTCCACCCTCTACAGCATAGAGCATGGGGAAGCACACTTCAGCCCTTTCACTGTGAGTGACAGCATTCTCCCATTTGTAGAAGGAGCCGACCAACATACAAAGGTCCCTCAGTGCCAGGGACTACTAAGTCAATGTCTGTTTTTGAGACCAAATAATACTCTACCATACCCACCAGTAGATGCAAGAGAAGACCAAACAAGTGGCAGCGATATCAGCACAACTTGGCCTCAACACCCCCAGGGTAAAAAACAAAATCATAAAGGCTGGCCAGCTCAACTGCAGGCAATGCACTGGAAGAGATTAAGGCCTTCTCCTTCCTGAGCAGTGTCACAGACAAGCAGAACAGTGAAGATGCCGACATCAAGGCAAAAATTGACAAAGCAAGGGCTGCCTCTATTCAGCTAAAGAAGATCTGGATCTCCAAGGACCTAACGCTGCAAGCCAAGATCAGCCTTTTTCACACCAACATTAAATGTGTCCTTCTGTACGAAACAGAAACTTAGAGGATAACAATGACCACCTCCAGCAAAGTCCCAATAGTCATCAACACCCTTCTGAGAAAAATCCTCCAAATCCGCTGTCCAAACACCATCAGCAACAAAGACCTATGTTAGCAGACTTTCCAACTCCGTGCTCATGAAGAAATCATGAAAAGATGCTGGGAGTCGGGAGGTAACACCAGTCTGAAGCCTCCATCAAACTCCACCAAGCAAGCCCTCACCTGGAATCATCAATGGAAAAGGGAAAGAGAAAGGGCAAGAAACACCTGGTGTTGAGGACTCAAGGCTGACTGCAGGAAGATGTGTTACACCTGGAGTCAGACTAAAACAAAAGTTCAAGATAGAGATGGCTGTTGAGTCCTGGATGATGGCCTATACCACAGGAAGGATGGTAGGCGTAAGTAAGTAAAATATTTTTACTTTTGGCAATTTTTTTTATTTTTTATTGAAGAGGTCTCTGCAACTTCCCCAATAAAAAGCTTTACAAACACCAAGACATAATGTTACAAGCATTGACAAAGCCAAAAATCTGGCAGCCAACCAGACCAATTGGCTTTGTCAGTCCTTATTAAAAAAAGAAAACAACACTGGTGCACAGATAAAGCGGCCTCTTGGGTAAACCTAAAAATGTAATTCTAAATCTCTGGTTTCTATCCTCTTTTGGTGTATCAAGTGAGAAATCTGGGTCATGGAAGAGGTTTGAAAAACATGTGGTCTTTGAAAACAGAGAGGGAGCTCTAATGGCAAGATCTTTCTACTTTCAAGGAGGGCTGAGAGGCTCTCTGGCCCTCCTCTGATATGCAAGAAGTGGTGGGAATTATGCAGACCCCACTGTTCTTCACTATTGGCTGCCATGAATACGGTCAGTGGAAGGAACATAGGCAACATATTTGAACGGTTCCTGGTGGATACTCCAGTTTCTCCTGGTTTTAATGGTTGGTATGTGGCTTTTGGATCTTTGACAAAAAGCTATGAAGACAATTCTTGTTGATTCCATTTGTAACTTGGATCTAGTCATTGGTGTCTTGTTGCCGCTATTAACTTCAATGGATGTTGTTTTGAAAACACTAGCCATCAACTTGCTTTATTAATCTCTGGAAAAAGAGATATTCTCACCTCTTTCACTCGTACTGCCACTTGGGCTATGTATCCAGCTGGGCCTCAAAGGCCAGCTTGATCATAATAGAGCCACACACACTGTCACATTTCAGTGGTGCATGTCTGCATTTTAATGGGTTGTGTGTCCGTACTGATGGATCAGTGGGTAGGTTGTGGTATCCCTGTCACTGACCCCTGGTTCTTTCATCTAAAGATGTGGTGGATCACCAGCAGAGTGGCTTTTCTGCATGGCGACTGGGGGGCATTGCACCCAACCCTAAGGGAGAGTTGTGCGTGGGTGTTTGTGCTGGGTCAGGATGCTCTGGAGGCTTATATAGTAGTTAAGGCCGTACTATGTAGTCAAGGTGGGTAAACCACCGAAAGAGTGAGCCAGGCTCGAGCCTGAAACCTGGCGCTGGCTCAGCTAAGGCCCTGTTACCTCAAGCCCATAACGAGCCAAACTTTCATATGGCTTCTGTCTTCCTCCCTGAACAAGGGATGTAGTGTTACAACCAGAGCTGCAGAATGTGGAACTCAGGAATCAGGTTCGAGTCTCGGCATTTACTCAACATCCTGTGACGTTCTGCAAATCACTTAATCTTCCTGTGCCTTTTAAAATGCACATGACCTTGAGTTATGTACTTGGTGCTCATGTAAAGCACTCAAATACCCTCTGGTCGAGTTCGTGCTGTATTTTAAAAACTTTTAAAAACAAAGCCTTTACGTAAGGCAAGATAAATAGATACCTATTTACTGGCTGATCTCTACAGAGTGAAACCAGAAAACCTGGATAAATCACGACTTCCCCACTTAAATTGTGTGATCTTTGGAAAATATATGAATACAATTAACACACTTACAAATTACATAACACAATCAAAAGAATGAGGAACATTGCAAAGCAAATCATCACAACCCTTCAAAGCTTTTAGATGACGCTATGATGCGTAATGTACTACACAATTTATTAACTCAAAAAGCACTAAGAATCAAAAGAAAGTTTGAACAGTGTAAAACAAGCCACTTCACCCTTCAAAGCTTCGAGATGGCCCCTGAAGGGCAGAAAATATAAATTAACCAATCGGCATAAAATAGCACCAAAAACACTAAGAATGATGAAAAGTGCAAAACAACAATGCAGACTAATTCGACCATTAAACAATGAATTGCGCCGAACTAGAAAAAAACAGGCGAACATTACACTTCAAACAGGGGTGCCCAATTCTGACAGACACTTCTGTCTACAGTTGTGTTTCATTTGCCTCTTTCAAGGGGCTCATTTTCGAGAGATTGAGGCATTCCAAAGTGTTTCAAAGTATTTACGAGTGAAGGGAACACAACAATCACCATTTAGTTAATTAACTTTTAAAAGGGATTTTTATACACGCCTAGGGGAGCAGGCAGACAAAGGAACTGGCCAGATTAGGTGTAACACAACCCCCTCCTCAGTCTGCAGATAAGGACACGCCGACTGCAGCCCTGGACAAAGAGTCGACGGTGCACCAGTGTTCACAGGCAGGCCTCGAGCACCTGATGAGATAACAGGCCGCATACCTCTGCGCGCACTGGATGACGAGGAGCCGATAAATCCCCAGGACCGTCCTTCAGAATGAGGCTCGAAGGGGGAGGGGCTCCAAAAGGAAAGATTGCCCCGAGCTGCTTGTGCTAGGCCTAGCTAAGAATGATGTCGTGAGCCGGTCATGAAAGGCAGTCAGTGCTTGCATGCCCTGCACATCAGAGAAACCCAAGCTGAGAACCGAATCCAGCTTTTATTTTTTTATTTTTTTAACATTTGCTTCGGAATAGGTACGTGCGTTGTTTGTGACCTACACCGAAGGCCACTGCAATGTTGTGCTTTATAGGCAGCAGCACCTTCCGCATAATTATGGATTTGCCACCTAACCCATCGTCTGCTGTACAATATGCAGATTTTAAACAAAAGAAAATGTGTTTCTAGTTCATACGGATGAAACGTTACTAAAATGCAGTTGAAGACCCTCCGGAAAGGTTGACTGGCCAAGGAAAGCTTCAGAAATGTCCAAATATGAACAGCTGATGAAATTCAAGCACGCCACCAATCAGTTACTACGAGGGAGGTCAAAATGTGCAACCAACAGATGATGCTGCAGAATGTAAACTGTCTTAAAAAGCAAAATCACCACGACTTTCTTAATAACTGCTACCGGGCCTCTTTGTCAACAAAAAACACCCAGAAACAAGTATTGGCAAAGCCAGTGTTGTTTGACAATTCTGTGCAGCATCAGCGAAAAGTCATTTTGTAGGCACAATTGTTTCTGGATCGGTAAATAGCTAAATTAATTTTCACTAGTATGAAAGCAATTTGCTTCCTTGACGTCCAACAAAATTAAATAATTAAAAAAAGGGTCGCAACGGTTGGATGGGTGGAGGAGGGAAAAAGCAGAAAACAAGGGAGACAGCAAACAGCAAAGTGGAGGGTGAAGCACATGATGGGTAGAGCAACATGGAGCACCAGGGAGGTGGAGTTTAGCGAGGGGATAAGCACGAGAAAGAGAGAGCAAGCAGCAGACAACTGAGAGAACAATACGCATCAGTTGTTTGGTGTGGGAGGGAGAAGCACATGAAGGTGAGAGCTGGAAAACACATACACTCTCATGGAGTGCTCAACTAAAAAGGAAAAGTAGCTCTCCAGTAGTGAGCAGTGGAAGGACACAAGTCAGCTAATAGGCTATGATTCAGGGGATGAATAAATACATGAAGTGGAAGGAAGGCCTCATATAAGAAGCATGCAAATGAAAGTGACAATAAAGGCAACCAATGGGCAGGCTCCAAGACAACTGTACATTTTGGTAAACTAAAACAAAAAAAAAATTAAGATGAGGCTTAACAATGTGCTGCTTGGTTATAGGTGAATTTCACAAACTAGTGCACAGTGACTACATGATGAAAATATACATTTTTATTTATGAATATTATATATCCCACTACTGAGCCCTTGGCTCTGTGCTCTGGCACACATTATTTACAGAAAACATGTGAACTATATGTATTTACACAAGAGAATTACTCACTCGCCGTCACACTCATAACTACCCTAAAAGCAGAGAGCATTGACAGTGAAATATATATGGTTGAAGACGTGAAACACATTCAATGTTTGTGCTTGACTTGTCACTCACTTTGGCCGGGGTCTACTGCTTTTTTTGTCAGAGTTACTGGCCTGCCAACTTGTTCCATTTTTTCCTATTGGCTATCCAGTTTATGATGAGGCAATGAGAACAGGCGCCAAGACGATGAATACTGTGGGACAAATATGCACTTCTAAGCATTGGTGGAAGACCCTCTGGCAAACTCTGCAAAGCTTCCTGCATAGAATTGGGAAAAATGTGTCACGGAGTTGTTGGTTCCACCATGGAGGCAACGCTGGTGACATTGTTGGGTAGTAGATGACCTCCTCCAGCTGGAGGTACTCTGCATATGGTACTTCTACTGCGGCCCAGAAGTGTATGTCCAGCACACTGGTGGATTTGGATGTCACATTCAGTGGTCCATGGTCTCTTTATGTTGTTATTGCACCTGCTGTTTTGCCATGTCTCGTCCTAGTGGCAACTCACCGTTGGTTCTTTCAAACTGACATGAAGGCTTTCGTGAACTTTATATATCCTGCCAGGAGAATATGGGAAAATACTGTATACCCCACAAAACCACTCTAGAAAATATTATTTTCAGTATGAAGTATTCCTACTTCTAAAACAAATTGATTATTTCCAAGGAAATTCTAAGAAGTTCTAAAATTCCCACCGGAAACAATTATTGGAATTTCATGCCACTAAGATACCTTAGTTTGAACGCAATGGCATAGAGGTGGAAAACAGTTACAATGTGGTGAAGTCTACATTGATGGATCCAAAGCAGGGCTAAGGAATGACTAACTCTTTAATCAATTTGAATTGACCATATGACAAATCTCTTGGCCTTGGCTTTCAATAACAAACTATATGCTAATTCAAAATCACAAGTAGTTAGAACTGGATTTTGGGAGATGACATGAATAACTAAAGACCAAAGCACTACATACACAAGATCCACAGAACAAGCTCATACAGGCCACAATACACAATCGCCCATTGGCAGGACCCAACACTGGGGGAAAAATACATCTATGACCATAAGTTAATCATGCTCTACCCTATTATGTAGAAGCTTGCCTCGTTCCTACCCTACTGGGCCCCTGTGATGGGATAATCCACATCCTGAAGATGGAACTCATCCCACTAACTAGGTTAGGTGAAAGTCCACAACACAAACTTACTAAACAGTTCCCTTATTGGAAGAAACAGAAACCCAGAGGCTTTGCCCCTAACCCCAAGGCTCCCAAAAGGACAAGAAGCATGGTCACAGAATTAGGTGGCAAGGGAGGGTCAAACTATGTGGCAGGGTTGAGTAATCTATTCAACAAGAAAAGGAGATCTATGTAGCATAATGCAGCACACTGTTTGGCTGTATATTGCTACTTTATCATTTGGACACACATTAACACTGTAAAGGCAAACGCCGTCACTCATTAGCACCATTTAAAGACATAAATACAGGCATCTGCAAGTGTAAGGTGACTGGGTAACTGTTCAATACTAGGTCTCGTACTTTTTTTGTTAGTTTCGATCCCTTGACACTAGTAATATATATTTTTTTAAATCTGCAGTTTATAGAATTTATGATGGATTATGAGTCAAATATGGTGAATTACTAATTATACAGAAAAAAACAGCCACTGTTGTGCTTGCAAGATGTTAGGCCTCAGGCTGTGCTCTGGAATAAGAGGCAAAGCTACATACTAGAAATATGCGGCAGGGAAGGACCCAATTGTGCGCCCCTGTTGACTACATGAGGCAGCAAGAAAAGGCAAATTATATTATGTGCCCTAATGTAGTATATTTGTTGATGGTATTATTTCATCATGTTAGAAACTTTTGATAATTTGAGCTAGAAACAGTTTTTGTTAAAATCTGCAGTTATGCAGCAGTTGATTGATTATGTGGCAAATGCTACTACTTCATAATCATGCGGAAAATGCCAAGGCCGCAGCATCACATAATTCCAATGGTTCTACTCCAAAATCTACATTATCCTCAGTCTACCTCAAATCCTCATCCAGGCTCACATTGCAGTTGCAAATTGATTTCCCTGAACCCCTCTGGTGGCAAATCGGTTCTTTAACATCTGCTGAATTGTTACGGAGAATCGATATTGTTTATGTAAGTGTAACGGTGTCTGGTTAGTTCAGTTGGAAATCGTGCGAGGCTATCAATTTTTTTTATTTTTTTTTGCCGATGTGCGTGTGTAGCCCAAAGTCCAAAAGACACATTTGCCAAATGGCCAGTATAAAGCAGTTGTAAATGGCCAACTGGAATTTCGTTAAGAGGCCTAATTTGCTGGACATGATCCAGAGAAGCATTAGCATGCTTGGATTATGCACACTTGCACCAAGATGACGGTGTTAGTGGCAATAGAATAGAGAGAGGTTCTCCCCATCCACACGTCTTTTCCATAAAATATGTCACAAAGCTTCCAGCAGTGCAGATATTAATGTTGGTTTGCTTTATTTCATGTACTGAACACGAGGCCAAGCAGGACACACTTCCTTTAATTCATGCATTTTTCTGTGCAAGTGACATTTCGCTCACTAAGGAAAATGTAAACAAAACTTCACGGTTTCATTAAAAATGGACTCGGTTGGCTTGAGCGCATTCCCGGGGCCTCTCGAATTTTGCAAACGTTTAATGGAAAGACTCCTTCCTGTTGGGGAGAAGAGCCTGAGATGTTTGTGGTCATTTTCCTTTTAAATACAAAAAACTGTTCCCAGCTGTTAGTGTTTTGTGTTTCCTGTTAGAAGTGCAGGGGCTGGGCCTCCCGAGCGGTGACGTCATGGACACTGAAATGACAGCTGAGCAGAGGCCTGGTTCTAGTAAAAATACCGAAGGGGAGACAGAGCACTGCAGCCCGAGTGTTATACGAGACAGTGTTGTGAAACTTTTTAGGGGAATCAGATATTATAGGTCATAAAACATATCTTATTGTTTCTCTAGAATTACTACCTCCTCTACGAGTAATATGCCAAAACCTGGGGGACAAAGACTAGAACAATCAGTCGAGCAAGAAACTGATGGACTGGTTTAAGGCCTGGGTTCTAGGCCAGCTAGATAGCTCAATGGATCAATGCATCTGATGCGAAATTGTGAGCAAGTTGCAGTTAATAAAATGTAAATAAAGTGAGTACCACTGAGTTGGTTAGTTGTGCTGTGTGATATACACAGCACCCCCAGGGCTGGACTGGCTAGCCAGTGGGCGCAAGCTAGGGCGGTGCTTTTAGAGTCGAATAAGTTACCATCACCCTAGCCTAACACTCACCACCTCTGGCCCCTCTCCCTGTATTACGAACAAATGGAAGCTTGGTGCTAAACGAGAGAGTTAGGACTATTACTGGTGCAGATTTAAAATCAGCTTATACGCCATAGCTAAACAAATAATTGGGTTCTTAAGTGCTTTTTGGCAGACAGACCAAACCAGATACTGGGGCATATCAGTGATTCGCCCAAGATCGCACAATGTGGTTATGTGAGCACAATAATTAGACTTCCCATTCAGTGGTTGGTTACCTGTTTAACTAGGTTGTCACTCATACTTTGCACAATGCTCCTCAAAACAACCATTATCCCTGGCTACCAGGAAGCCTACCTGACTGACTTTAATCGGGAATGATGCGTAACCTAAAATGTATTTTATCTACCCTGGCAGGATGAACAACTGAACTTGCCCTGAAAGATTCGAAGGTGTTTCAGACAGATTACATAAAGAATCGCCTACACGTTCTCGGCAGTGGCATCAGACCCACCGAGCTATCCCAGCACCGCATACTTCACATAACTTCTAAACTTCGCTTTTTTGCATCGGGTTCCTGTCTCACTGCTTTCGGTACCCTCTTTGCATCTTTTCGTTGATGTGAAGAAACACAAAAAAGGCCTGTTTTCTAAGAATTCTTACAACACTCCAGAAAAGAAAGACATTAATTCTGAAACTGGCAGGGGGTAACATCCTGTGCTCCATTGCAGGGAAACAACATAACTTAGTATTACCCTTGGCAACAACAACAAAAAACAAATTGTGAGGGAAAATTAGGAAGATCTGACTAGGTAGAGTAGCGTGCTGCCCTTCCGCAAAGTGCTTCAGCGTCTCGCCAAGCGTAGCAAGCGCTATACAAGTGTTTGTAGCATACAGTGAAAGATTGTCCCTCTCACCCAGACGCTGCCCATAAACACGCGTCACAGACCTGCTGTTCAAATCACATCTCACTGAATCAGTCCGTGCACATTAATTAGCCTGTGAATTTAGCCCTTCGAGAACCGACAGCAATGAGAGACACATTTAATACAATTTCAAAGAGAGAAGAGGGGGTGATGTGCTGCATCAAATTTCACATGACTCTTTGACCTGCATTTCGAAAACCTGCGTTTTAAAAGTAATACATAAAGTTGGGATGGAGCAGAAATAGGCCAGGCAGAAAAACACGTGCTGCAGCCCGTCAAGTAAAAAACATTCCAAACTAGAGAAATTATGCAACCAAATCCTGCTTAAAAATGTAAAAAAAAAAAAAAAAACATGAGCAGCAATGGATGGATGGCTGCAAGAAAAACCCCGGTGGGTAACTAATAAAGATACATGTACACTATTTTATCCACAATGAACTGCTTCTCGGTCATAAAACAGCTGGCACATCATGCGTAATTTTCAATTCCACATTAGATTAATAAAATCGAGGGTGTAGCGGTAGGGTGCGACTGAAATGCCGGCTAGGCGCTATATATAAACTCCAAAGAAATAATTGAAAAAAATGCTGCACCGGGTACTCACATTGACCTTCATGTTGTTGTCTTGTGGTTGCTTATTGCATAGTCCGTGGGGAGCAATGGCTGCAGAAGGCTCCCCACACAGCACCCCAGCTCCCCTTCAAGTTTCTGCGAGCCCTCCTCGGAGCTGGCAGGCAGCCTGGATGTGACCACCACGGATGGGACACTCCCCGTCCCTCCTCCGAGCTGCGGAGCACACACTGCAGGGGTTTGTGAATGAATGGACCTAATGGTACTATAAATCCTCGCCGGCCTCCCTATTGGCTGCCGCTATCTATATGCAAATGAAGGGCGTGGCCTGGCTCCTGTGGTTCTTAGAAGCTGCGCTGTGGGAAGCCTGTGCGGGGGTTATCTCCCCTCTGTTGTCATCACAAGAGTTGAGTGTATTTGGGGGCTGGAGCAGCAGCGTTTATTTCGCCGGATGTCGTCGCCAAATGTGTCACTCGTGTATGGCTATTGTGTATGTGCACGAGTGTGACTTTCAGCACCGTTTGACCTCATCCTGCTCATATTTCACACCTCCACTCGCAGTGGGCACAGCCTGTCTCAGCAGGAACCTGGGAGCTGCAAAGGCCTCTGCTGGGGGTGATGTGCGGGGGCGCGGGGGACAGTGTCAATAGGACTCTGTCAGTGGGGGCAGGCAGCGCCGAGCTCTGCTATTCAAATTCACCATCTGCTCTGCAGGAGGGCTGGCCCGGTTCCCATCCCCTTTGAGATGGTTTGAATTATGTGGCAGACACGTTTCCACAGACTTATCCGGGCAGAAGGTATCCGCCCCCCATCCTCTGGAGGTTTTCTCCCCTCCCCCCCCCCCCAAAAAAAAAAAATAAATAAATAACCCACCTATACTTTTAAGGACCAGAAAGAAAGGAATGACAAATAAAATGTGCTTGTGGAAACGTGTCTGGATGTATATTGTTTTGGTTCACAGCTTAATATTTTGCTTCCCAATTTATCAGTAGTAAGCCTCCCTTACTTAAGTAATGACAGTAATGACCCCAGGTCACTTGTAAGGCACATTCGGAATAGGCTTCCGACCCATCCAAGTTTTGCAGGTGTTAAAAAGTTGCGCGAAATAGAAATTGAAAACATTCGCGAAATAGAAAAAGATCTGTCAACACTTAGGGCCGCAGAAGAGGCCTGCGTGATGTTACTGTCCAGTGTTTGTAGAGTTAATGGTCGTGTTATCCTGTTTCTAACTGATGTCAATGTGCCACGTTAGTAGACTAAAGGTCCATGGACATAAAGAGATTCGTTCACGATCACGCAGTTGGGTTAACTGAGAAAGCTGTGGTGAGAACTCGAGGCCTCACTTTACACCGTGTTTGCTGCGGGAGGATTTTGGCTTTAAAGAAGTGTATATTGCCTATGCTGCTTCTGCCTACTTATTAGGAGCTGTTCATTTTATTCAACTCGGCAGGATGAGAGATGGGGATAGGGCCTTTGGTGCAGGGCTCACACAGATTTCTACAGCATGTGGATGGCTGGCCTACTGGCCTCTGAGTCGCCCATTTCAGTTTATATTAAGATTGTTGTATTTTGGTGGAAACACTCTCGAGAGTGGACACGATTTAAGGCACGAAGGTTTCTTTCCAGAACATCTTGACATTGCAAAATAAGAGACCTGCCGGGTGGGAAGCTTTGAAAATATGTTCCGGTCATCTCTGTCCAACGAAACCCCTCTCTGCACTCAAGTGTTAAAGGCCTGTGGCCAGTTGCCAAAATGGCTGCAACTTTCTCATTGAGGAAATAAATGCCAGTCCTTGGTGCATTCACCCACACATCCATGAAAATCTCTGTAGGTAGGAGCAAGTAACTTTATGCTATAATTTGACAATTTTTCGCATTGCGACTTTTTTGTGGAATCTGTAAGAGAAAAGGCGGGTCAATTCACTTGTTTCGGTTTTTGCAGCTGCAAAATACCCATGGAAATTGTTAGAAGAGCTTTAAATTTCGTTAGTTTCGGCAGTGTCAGTGGTCTGCGGAATGCACTGTAACTTGCCCAATGGATCTCTGAAATCCTGGAAAAATACAGAATCTAATCACTTGCATCAGATTAGCAGAGCACATTGATAGATTCAGTGCGCAAAAGTATCTGGGAGCAGATATTTTATGTTTTCAGTTTCATCAGACTGATTTGCCTACTCATACTAGTCATTATACATTTTGTTTTATGCAGAGGATCAAAATTTGACCTTGAAAGGATCAAAGGGCCAGTCTAATGATATGGAGCATAATATGTAGGTCAACGTTTCCAGGCTTGCATATTTTTTTAAACCCGCCTCATTCATCTCCCCAAAAACTGCTGGTTATGGCCCAATTATATCACAAATGCTTTGGGAGCAAATCCCCAGACAACCAGGGTTCGACATGGAATGCACTTCAATGGCCACTGTACTTAGAGCCCCAACCTCTGAAGTTCAGCAAGAGGATTAACTCACTTGTTTTGCTCCTTGAACCGACTCCGCCAGAGAACTGAGCAGAGAGCTCACCCACCTGCCTGTTGGGCAGGCTACACACATGCTCCCTACTCACCCTTACCATGCGCCTACTCTGCTCCAAAGTCACCCCTACCATGCGCCTACTCTGCTCTCTACTCACCCATACTGTGCGCCTACTCTGCTCCCTACCCACCCCTACCGTGCACCTACTCTGCTCCCAATACATCCATACCATGCACCTACTCTGATCCCAACTCATCCCTACCGTGCACCTACTTTGCTCCCAACTCACCCCTACAGTGCACCTACTCTGCTCCAAACTCATCCCTACCGTGTGCCTACTCTGCTCCCAACTCACACGTACCTTGTGCCTACTCTTCTCCCAACTCATCCCTACCATGGGCCCACTCTGCTTCCAACTCATCCCTACTGTGTGCCTACTCTGCTCCCTACTCACCCCTACCGTGCGCCTACTCTGCTCCCAACACACCCCTACCGTGCACCTACTCTGATCCCAACTCACCCCTACCGTGCGCCCACTCTGCTCCCAACTCATCCCTACTGTGTGCCTAATCTGCTCCTAACTCATCCATACCGTGCGCCTACTCTGCTCCCAACTCACCCTTACTGTGCGCCTACTTTGCTACCAACTCACCCCTACCATGCGCCTCCTCTGCTCCCAACACATCCCGACTGTGCGCCTACTCTGCTCCCAACTCAACCCTACCGTGCGCCTACTTTGCTCCCAACTCACCCCTACTGTGCGCCTACTCTGCTCGCGCCTACTCTGCTCCCAACTCACCCCTACCGTGCACCTACTCTGCTCTCAACTCATCCCTACTGTGCACCTACTTTGCTCCCAACTCACCCCTACTGTGTGCCTACTCTGCTCCCAACTCACCCCTACCGTGCGCCTACTCTGCTCCCAACTCACCCCTACCGTGCGCCTACTTTGCTCCCAACTCACCCCTACTGTGCGCCTACTCTGCTCCCAACTCACCCCTACCGTGCGCCTACTCTGCTCCCAACTCACCCCTATTGTGTGCCTACTCTGCTCCCAACTCATCCCTACCGTGTGCCTACTCTGCTCCCAACTCACCCTTACTGTGTGCCTACTCTGCTCCCAACTCATCCCTACCGTGGGCCTACTCTGCTCCCAACTATCCCTACCAGGTGCCTACTCTGCTCCAAACTCACACCTAACGTGCACCTACTCTGCTCCCAACTCATCCCTACCATGCGCCTACTCTGCTCCCTACTCATCCCTATCATGCTCCTACTCTGCTCCCAACACATCCCTACTGTGCGCCTACTCTGCTCCCAAAACACCCCTACCGTGCTCCTACTCTGCCCCCAACACACCCTTACCGTGTGCCTACTCTGCTCCCAACACATCCCTACTGTGCGCCTACTTTGCTCCCAACACATCCCTACCGTGCGCCTACTCTGCTCCCAACACATCCCTACCGTGCGCCTACTCTGCTCCCAACTCACTCCTACGGTGCTCCTACTTTCACCTGCTTAGGTTGGTGTTGAAACTAAAACACCATCCCAAGTTATTCTTGTAACTAGTGTTTATTCATATATAAATAAATGCAGGGGCTCTACCTTTTCAGGAGCAGCTTCATGTGGTGCCGAATACCAGAGGTGTTTACTATCAAATTAAGTCTGCCTGATCTTAATTCTGTTTATTGCCTTTCTCCCCTTCCCTACACTTCCTGTCTCTTTATCTTATTCTCGCTTTTTCATCCCCATTTTAGGTATGTTTTTGGAAAACACCTGCTGATTTTATTAAATTAATATGAATAATATACATACTATTAAGGGCTTTCACTCAGCCCTCTTCTTCAAATGGTCTCTTACTGTGCCTTTCACATTTTTCTTCTGCTCACTACAGTACGCAACCTGGGGTATTGGCTCAGCTCACTTCAGCTCTTGGCTAATTTCACTTCTTTGAGTGTCATCCCTCCCTTTCACGCAACACATCCTTACTCAAGGAATTCCCGTAAGTGACAGGGTCTACTGCGGTAATTAATGTCTGCTTTTTGAAACCAAAGGATAATTTTTGCTTTTAGATATTTTTTTAGTTTGACAAGGCCCCAGCAGCTTCCCTAAAATTATATTTTCTAATAGAAAACCACGAGGCATCAAACATGCATTGACAAAGCCAAACGATTCATGCCTGACACCAAACCTATTGGTTTTGGCAATGTTTGCTTCCCCTTGTCTCTCCATTGTTACTTTTCTCTTCTTCCTTCTTTCACTTTTTATTTAATCTCCCCTGTTCTGGGTTAAAAGCCGATGATGATAAATACGTTTTCGTCTACATCCAAAAAAATAAAAGTCAAAATCCCCCACCTGCAACCACCAACACAAATTAAGCACTGCTTGCAACATCAGCCTAGGTAGATTATGAACAGCAGCAAGCACTTGAATAACCTATCCACTTGCTAATTATCTTTTACTTTGTACTGGCAAACAATGCAAAGCCCCCTTTGAAGTTTCATACCTAAATATAGTATTCCAATAGGCTACTCAATGCTCGGTTTAGTGTCACGGGCACTATTGGTTATCAAGTGTGATTTCAGTGTGTTTGCCAAAAATCAATGTTCCTTTAGGCTCACAACCTAAACTGGACTGTCCAGGATCCTCCTTGGGTCACTCTGGGTTCACGGGGCCATCAACAACATGGTCAGGGAGTGGGGCATTAATCTCACAGACTTGCAACCCTGACACGCTTTATCCCAAGTTTGAAAAGATTCAGGCAAGTGATTTACGAACATAGTGAAAAGATCGGACACTAGAATGCAACTTGGCCTGACAGTGGCATCCGTCTGGACAGCCATTTTGTTTTCTCGGTTCATGTGTTTACGCATCTTAGACTACAAAGAATTACAAATAAAAAAGTTTCCTAAAAGTGTGCTGGAACGTCATCTGAGTTATATGTAATGTCTGCTTCCAGGTCTAACGTTTGAGCCGGGGAGTGAAGCTGAAACATTGGTCCGATGCAAGGTGAGGGATCCTAAAGTCTCCTGTTTGTATTTGCATTCCGGATTATGGACAAGTGTTCACACATTAGCAGTTGTTGACATGTACAATTCATTCTTTATAAACAGTATTAGTGCAACTTTTTTAATAGGTGTTTGAACCTGAGAAACTCAAGAGAAGAGAGTGAAACTGTTGGTTCCACCCAGTTATTGGAACAATATCGCCTTAGACTATTGGCTGGATAAGGATATTGATCTGTGGAAACCTGTGTATCCATGGATTGGTGGGAAAATCAGCTCAGTGATGCTTCAATTTCGTTCCATGAAAATCTACAAATCCACTCAATGATTGCCTTAGTATCTTGTTGCTGAGAACCATAGCGGCTCTCTGAATACAAACCCTCTCCTTGATTGGCCAATATCACCTCAGCGAGTGTCCTGTCAGACTGTAGAAGTATGGGTACCCACTCCTTCAATGACCCAATACAGGCCCAATGAGCACCACTACTGCTAATTGAAAGTATCCGCACCCACTCCTTGATTGGTGTGACTATCAGCTCAGCGAGCATGTAATAATGGTACATTGGTGATCAGGGCCGGCTTTAGGACTGGTGGCGCTCTGTGCGACAGTTTATTTTGGCACCCCCCAACCTATGACCTACTCCTTGGTTTCACTCACTGCCACCCGGCAAATGTGCCCCTCATCTCTCCATCGCTCCCCTTTCACCTACATTCATGTGTTTTAAAGCACTTGTAAAGGCTGGCTTAACTAATCCACTCAGCTATCCACATAAAATGTAGGGGCATATTTAAGAGCCCCTAGCATGCTTCTAACGCCACATTAGCATCATTTTTTTTTACGCTGTGGCATTAGAAGGCCAAAAACGGCGTGCCATATTTAGAAAGTGGCACACTTTGTAACCCCCCTTAGGGAGGCCAAAAAAATGGCGCAAAGAAATCTGACAGATTTCATTGCGTAATTTTTTTGCAGCACTTTCACGCCTGCTCAGAGCAGGCGTTAAAAGGAATCTTCCGTTGGCTACAATGGGCGTCTGGGTGCTTTGCAGGATTAGCATCCAATTTTTTACGTTAATTCTGCAAAGCGCCTGACTCACGTAAAAAATTCTGACGCTAGTTCCCTAACTACTGCCATTGTGTGCCGTATTTTAAATACAGCGCACACATGGTGGCATTAGGGAGGCACTAAGGGGCACAAGAAAAGTGGTGCAGCACTGTGTGCAGCGCCACTTTTTTCAAGAGCCCCTAGAGCCATTCTAACACCACATTAGTGTCATTTTATGATGCTTATGTGGCATTAGAAGGCCAAAAATTCTATGCCATATTTACAAAGTGGTGCAATGCATGCAGTGCGCCACTTTGTAACCTTTTGCGCTACATTATGCCTGTGCCAGGCATAATGCATGCAAAGGGGGCATCCCCCCTTAGCGGGCCAAAAAAAAATGACGCAAATAAATCTGTCAGATTTCTTTGTGTCATTTTGTTCCAGCACTTTAAACTCCTGCTCAGAGAAGGCATTGAAAGGTGGTTTCCACTGGTTACAATGGGCCTCTGGGTGCTTTGCAGGATTAGCATCAAAATGTATGGCGCTAATCCAGCAAAGTGCCGGACTAGTGTCAAAAAATTCTGACGCTAGTCCCCTAACTACCGCCAAGGTGTGCTGTATTTTAAATATGACGCACACATGGTGGCATTAGTGAGGCGCTAAAGGGTGCAAGAAAAGTGGCGCTGCACTATGTGCAGCGCCACTTTTACTAAATATCCCCTATATTTGCAGCAGGCATATTAACCCTCTATGCTACCTTAAGGTGAGTCAAAGCTGCCGCTAGACAAAACTCCCATCTCTCCCTAGCAGGAACATTAATCACAAGGGGTATCTTGACATTTTAATTGTTTCCTGAAGGCTGGAAGCACGAGGAACTTTTCAGTAGGCGCTTTTAAATCCCAAGTTTCGGAAGTTATTGCTAAACACAGCGCCCCCGAGGTCAGCGCCCGGTGCGGCCGCACCGCTCGCACCACCCAGAAGCCAGCCCTATTGGTTATATTAAGGCTCAGTGAGCTATACATATATTCATTGCTCAGCCTACACATCTCAGTTGTCTTTGCAACAGTGCACTTCTGTGCTGGTGTGTTTCTTTAGCAGAATGCGCATTCCCTGCAACCACGGGCACTCCCTGAATCCATGGTGCTCCCTCCAACCAAGGGCATTCTCTCAAAACAAGGGCACTTCCTGCAACCACGGGCACCCCTTGCAACAATAGTGCTCCTTCCAAACATGGGCACTCCTTTCAACCATGGGGACTCATTGCAACCATGGGCATTCCCAGCAACCATAGGCATTCCCTGCAACCATGGTGCACTCTCGAAACATGGGCATTCCACAGGACTACAGTGCTCTCTCCAAAGTGGACACTTCCTGCAACTATGGTGGGCACTTCCGGCAACCATGCGGACTCACTGCAACCACGATTCTCTCCCCAAACATGGATACTTCCGGTCACCATGTGCACTTTCAAAACATGGGCACTCCCTGCAACCAGGGGCATTCCCTACAACCATGCTGCTTTCGACAAACATGGTCATGCCCTACAACTATGGCCACTCCTTGCAACCGAAGACACTCACCAAACATGGGCGCACTCTGCAACCATGGGCACTAACTGCAATCATGGGCACTCCCTGCAACAGTGGGCACTTCATCCAACCAAGGGCCAGTGCTTAATTTGTACCGGTGGTTGCCGGCACTTTTTTTTTAGGGCTGGCACTTATTTTTTGTGCATCAGGCATTTATGGTGAGCAAAAGACACATATAGGAAAGACGGAGGAAGAGAAAAACGAAAAAGCGTCATGAACGGGGGAGGCAGAAGGTTGCAAAAGTGATCTGAAGGGGCATGGAGTGGCTGTAAATGGATCAAAGGGGCCCGAGACGGTTTTAGGATTACGCTGACCCAGTATTCTGTGCTCGTACATTTAAATGCAAAAACCGCCTGTTTCAGGGAAAGAGCTTTGGGCACCGGCACATTTTGATTTACAATTTAAGCACTTCCAAGGGCAGTCCCTTGTCTTCCTATCATTCTAACTCGAGTCGAGAACCCCCAGTGGTTGAAGAGCAAACATAAGCTGAGGTGTGAACTTGAGTGCAGAAGGCAAGAAATACTCAATGGTCTCACACCGTCTGCCAGCAACGCTGTACATTACCGTATAACCTGCAGTCTGGCTGTGCTGACAGGGGGCACTGTGATTGCCCCCCTGATAGCAGACACTGGTGATTGCTCAGTTAAATCCCGAGGTGGTAATTAATTCATCGCCGACCGGTGATTTGATATCTGATAACCCGTACTGTTGATTCCTCCTTCCACAGCGTGTGTCGTGATTGCTTTTCAGAGAGCCTGCTTGGTTGATTGCGTCAATGGCTGCCTGTACCGCTGCACCCTCGTCTGATATGCTGCCCCGCCAGAGCTGCTAAGTGGTCCCATGTCAGGTGCATTACGTCAATCAAATAGCCATCCGGCCTTCTTAAACATCAACGCTTGGCATTCCTGTACTCTTTCTGTGGTTGTAAAATGCAGGCATGTAAATCCCATCATGCAATGCGGGTGGTTACACATGACCGGGATCCACTTGTCAGCTATGTATTGCTGATTGATCAATAGATTAAAATGTAACCTCCACGAAGGGTCCGGACGGTGCAATTTCCTCAATTTCACCTCCCTCTTGGATTCGGGTCCACAACTGCACGGCAGCCAATTTAGCTAAATATGTGTTTCCTTTGCCCTGAAGCGCTTGGGGCACATCTGTGCGGCGCCCGAACTTAGCCAATTTTGTCGTGTCTTTGCCCCTAAGAATGTCCTTAATTTAGAGAGTGATTTCAGCTATTACTGGGCCTTGTGTTCTCAGTTCTGCGCCCACCGGCCGCCACCCCGTCCCTGGCCTGGGCAGGCTCACTTGGCTGCGACTCCCAGGCTGTGTGGTGCTGTTGTGGAGCAGAGAGGGTGATCTTCAGGCCTGGTAACCGCCTGGGGCTAGGGACAAGGGGCTTCGGTGTTCCAGTGAGGCAGGGGCCATGTTTTAGTTTGGGGAGTGGGTCGCTCCTGTAAGCATTAATTGGTCACTTGTTGCTACACTCTTGTCTTTTTCTTTATATTTCTTGTGTTTGTTCTTATTCTTATACATTTTCTTGCGCCTATTGATCTCCAAATCCACCACCTGCTGGATGGCTGGGGAGCGGGGACAAGTGGTGGTGGTCTTCAGAGTCATCTTTGGATCTAGATCTGGAATTGGAGGTGCAGGCAGCTGAGTGCACCAGGAGGTCTTAGCACCCGCTGCTCTTCTCCCAGTCAAGAAACCAGGAAACAAGGACGTGGAGGCAGCGATGCAGGCGGCCTGGTCCCACCTAACTAGGAAGTATCTCTTGAGGGGCCAGGAGCCAGCGGATAGCCCGCTACGTAGGCACCTAACCCTCCAGCGATTGCCCCAGTTTCTGATAGCAGTCACCCCCTCAACAAGTCTCCTTAGTTCTCTTACAGCCCCAACTCTTGTTCTCCCAGCGAACAAAAAGGAGTCTAATGAGTTTTATTTATTTATTTTATATATATATTTTTTTAGAGTTTTGAGGGAGTTTAGGAAATCACTGAAAGTTCCCTCCCATGACCCTACAGACACCAGTGCAACTCACCCCCTGGCATCCCCATCCCCACCTGCTACATCAACTGAGAAGCCATCTAGTGTGGATGGCCTGCAAAGCTCAGTGACTTCTGTGCAGTCCCCAAGTATTCCAAACCCCAGTTGGCCAATACCTCTGATCCCGCAGCAGGGGCAGTGTCATTCTTCACCCTGTTACTGTAACTAGTTTCTCATTAACTTCTCCTTGGGCCCTTTTGAACACTGTGCTTGTGGCCATCACTGAGTTGAAGGCTCAGGTGGAGGCCATAGCAGTAAAGAGGGACAAGGGAGCAGCCAGTAATAGAGTCAAGAGGCTGACACTGTGCCACCTGTGGTGCGCATGGGTGGCAGCGAGGGGGCAAAATGCTGATTTTTTTAAAGGGGTTTGGTAGGCAAGAACCAGTCCTGTCCAAACTGGGGAAATTGGCCTCACATGTACCACTTGAAATGAAGATGATGATTTGGAAAGCAAATTTTGTTGAGGTCTTTTTGCTAATTGGTGCAAAAGGGCAAGATCTTAAAGTTAATGAATGGGAAGGGAAGGTATCAGCATAGCATAAGATGCCCAAGATGGAGGAGAATATAACTAACTGGCTATTCGGTTTCAATATTTATATGACGGCAATGTTAGAGAAGAAACCTAAATTGCCTGACTCAATGATATTTTAAGCTAACAAACTCCTTGAGGCTCAGCATGTTTGTTGAGGGCACAGCATGGCTTGGCTATTACCGGGATTATTGGTGGGCCAAAACTGAAGAAGATCTTGACATTGGGTGGGATCGGACAGAGGTGCACATAAGGCTGAAGTCAGTGAACAATAAGACTCCCATTGAAGCAGCTCTTTCACCACTCTGGCAGGGACAAAAAGGAATTTTGTTGGGCCTTTAATAGAAATGCGTTCACACTCCAAGCCGGGACGTGCAAGTTCAAACATGCCTGCTACTTCTGTGGAATTGCTTCACACCCAGAATTTAAATGTCTCAAGTAGTCTAAAGGGAAGGATAAAGACCCCAGAGCTCTAGTTAAACTCCCCTTTGCCAAGCCAGTTACGGTTGACAGGCTGTTGCCTTGGCCTTACTGGTATCTAATAAAAAAGGCAACACAGTATTTATATCTTGAATTTCCTTTTGGTCTCCGTATACCGGTACCTTCGGTTGCCCCTTTTCCTACCTAGAGTGATCATATTTTAGTCCAGGCTCATGCTGGCATGGTAGCCAAGATACTCCTCAAAGAAATATATAGTTGGAGGAACAGGCCCATTTCCAGTCCCTCGATTGCATGTCTTTGCGTGTTCCCCTTTGGACATAGTACCCAAGAAAGAGCTTGGCCAGTTCAGGTTGATTCATAACCTGTCAGCCGCAAAAGGGGCATCTGTCAATGATGTTATCAACCCTTGGGCGTGTTTAGTCAAATACGCTTCTGTTGACCAGTCATTTGCAAGATTACGGCGTCCCAGACAAGGCACCCTCCTGGCTAGTATGGCCGTTTAGTCAGCATTGCTCCTCCTACGGGTACACCCGGATGGATATGACCACCCGGGTTTTCAGATTAATCCGGCGTTCTATTATCACATGTGTATGCAAATGAGCTGTTCAGTATGCTGCAACTATTGTGAGCAGATGAGTTCCCTTCTAGAGTAGGTATTCACTGAGCAAACTGGGTGTCAGGATGTCTTCCATTATCTGAGTGACTCCCTATTCATGGGTCCACTGGGTCACTTAGAATGTGAGCAGGCATTGGGGGCATTCATTGCACATCTACAGGACCTAGCAGTCCCTCTTGCAGGAGACAAAATAGTGGGGATTTCCACTTGAAATACATTCCTAGGAATTGAGCTAGACTCTGTCTGGTGGGGGAGGGGAGGTTAGGGGCGAATGTCACCTTCCACAGGATAAAGTCAGGACATTCAGTGAGTCAATCGCCATGGCACTGTTCTATAAAAAGGTAACGCTGCACGATCTCCATGTACAGGCGTGCCAGCTCAATTTTGCCCTCAGGATCATCCCCAAGGCTCGTCCCTTTTCTATATCGACAACTAGATCTTCTAGTAGGCTTGACTAAGAAACACCATCACATGCAGCTATCTGTTGAGGTTCAGGAAAACTAAAGTTCTGGTGCAGTTTCCTAGATCAGTTCAATAACTCAGTGGTCTGGCCAGCACCACCCATTTCCAAACAAGGACTGGCTTGATCACGGATGCAGCAAGCAGCATGGGGTTTGGGGCAATTCCAGGTACCAAATTGTGTCAGGGTGCTTGGCCTCCAAGTTGGCATGAGAATGCCATAGCAAAAATATTGCCTTCTTAGAATATTCCCCATTGTAGTAGCAATCAGCATTTGTTCAGATACGGTCAGGGACAGGAATGTTATATTTTGGTCACATAACGTATCAGTGGTTGAGGTCATTAACAGGAAAAGGGCCTCTTGAAGGTTCCCCCTGAGGCTCTTGAAGCACTTGGTTCTCCTCTGATTGAAACTCAATGTCTTATTTAAAGCCAGACATGTCCCTGGGGTTTATAACAATGCAGATGATGCTTTCTCTCTTTCCAAGTTGCAGAAGTGTTGGAGTTTCCACCCGCATACAGCAGAGAAGATGACGGAGTTCCCGGAGGATCTGTGGAACACTGGTGTCCTACTGTGCCTAGTTTAGCGGCAGTTTCCATAGGGAGGTACATAAAGATGGCCTAGAACTTTCCTGACTTATAGTGTTTTCTTGCACAATAATCACATTGGTCCCATGTTCTCTGCAGTGGTGTAACATAACATGACGGATCCCCCTGCAGAATGTGATGAGAGGCTCCACAGTCTCCTATATCTTAGAGATATTCATTTATCTTTGAGTGAATAGTGTCCCCCATGAAGGGTTGAGGCTCCTGTTTAAATGGGGTCCCTAATGCCCATAGGGATGCAGGGGCCTGCTTTATGCACATGGTTCTTGGAGGAGCTGTGTGAACAGGGCAGACCAATATGTAATGCCAGGGCCCATGTATCGGGCACAGGTTTCTTCGTAACGCTCTGAGGGGGGCAGGATATAGGCAACAGTTTCCTCATTAGGAAAGATTGGCTGATTGGGCCAGGCTGAGTTAAGTGCCCAGGGACAGGTGGAGTCCACTCGAGGTTCACAAATTTACAACCATCGTGGACAACCTGGTCAAGGTATGCAGCTCACCTTATGAAGTTGTGATATTTTCTGCAACTTTTGCTGTAACATTTTACAGGGCCTTTAAGGTCAGTGAGCTAGTGGGCAACTCCAAGGAGGATCAAGTCAGTGACCTTCAATGGGCAGATGCCTGCATTTCGTAGGACAAACTGTTCATGAAGCTTGGGAGGTCCAAAACCGACCAGGTCACTGAAGGGGCTTACACTGAACTCCAGGCAGATAACGGTTTCTTCATTTGTCCAGTTGCCTGTATGAAAACGTACCTAGCTTTATGCCCAGAGCTAGGGAGTCCAGCTTTATTTATTCATGCGAATTGTGATAGCCTGTCATGCTACCAGTTCTCAGCAGTTGTACTTCTGCACTCAGGACGTCTTGTTAATTTTCCCTCTCATTCCCAATAGAGGCATCAACCTTTACAGCAGGGGTGGGTTTTTACTATTAGGACGTCACATGAATTGGGCAATAGTCCTCCACATGTTTCAAATACTACATCCACCCAGAACTGTTGTAAAAGTGGGACTTAACCCTATTCCTGCTAACTTATCTATTTCTCAGTTTGTTTTTGTAGCTATGCCTTGTAAAATCATATGGGTCCTCAGTCAGTCCTTAGTGCAGTGTGTAGCTTACTGTGTGCAGGAGCTCCATAGGCCATAGCTGCCAGTTTTGAGCAATATCTTCTTCAGATGGTGTGGAGAAGGATTCCTCCAGCTCCCTCAGCTAAGAGGTTGGTGGAGAACACAAAAGGCTGCCAATGACTTTATTTCCTGAAGCTAAATGCCATGCACATTGAAGGTAATGACTTGATAAAGATGGGTCAGAGGAAAGTGAAGGAATCCATCCTGAAGGAGTTTGCTTGGCTGGGTTGGTCATTCCCTCTTGCTTTCATTGCTTGGTCCCACATGGCACCTTATCACAAGGGGGGTGCGGGCATAAGTCCAAGGGCCATCAATGTATATGTGCTCCACTCAATGCAGAAATGACCAAACTGTGTCCGGGACCTGGCTGTCTGAGGAAGATTCCTAGTAAGCTCATCATGGGTGAGCAGATGTTCCATTGTGATGGGGTACATCTTTCTGACTTGGGGAGAGATCTCTTCATCAGGGACAGTAGGTAATTCATGGAGTCTCTGTTTTTAGGTGGGTAGGGCGAAGGACCACATTGCACTGGTCGCTTTTGTGGTGGATTAACAAGCAAAACTGACTCCTCAAAGGGACAGAAAGATTTTCTACACCAAAATACGGAAGGGGACTGGCAACATGTACCCCGGGAAGACATTCATTACATTCCCAGACGCTTGGACGACATTCGGGGTGGGACCGGTGCAATTCCTATACTACACCATGCCTGCTCAGATGGTTAGGGAAAATCCACAAGTTTCCCAGAGGCCCCAGGATGCTCCGTTGTGCTAGGAGGCATCTTGCAGTTGGGATTGAGCATACACCTGGTTGCCCTCTTTTTCGGGGCCCTGTGATGTGATAAGAAAACTGGGCCCCATGAAGGAGAGAACAGCATGGAAGCTGGAGTTACATTGGGATTACGTGGAGAAGTGTGGCTCAATGGTTGGAGCGGCAGACCCTGAAGCAGAGATCTGGCTCAAGACCAGGGTTCAAGTCCCGCTTCGGCAGGTCTTGTGCTCAATTCCCCTTGACCAGATAATTCTCGCCTCGATGCCTAATCTAATTCATGGGTCCCACTCTGCAACTCTGGGCAATAGCTTGCTTAATCTCCACAACGGCCCCAACAGCGCTTGGATGCCTGGCTTCACCCTGGGGGTGCTCAGGAGTGGGCGCCTCACAGGGAAAAGCCATGAGGGGTTCCATAGCGGTATGAGTACAGCGCCTTGAGACCCTAACGGGTGAGTAGTGTGCTATACAAGTGCTAATTTACATTTTTTACATTTACATTGGGGAATGGCATGCAAACTAATGGAAGAGGTATCATGCAACCCTTGCTTTAAGTTGATCCATTTCCATTTTGTACATCGAACTTATCTGATGCCAACTTTCTAAGTAAAATAGATTTAGCCAAGTCAGCGAACCAGGGGCTCCTTTTGAACATGTGGCCTGGTCATGCCCAGCAGTGGCCTATTACTGGCAGGAAGTTGTTGAAAGGACGGGCGAGGCCACGGGGACACCACTGAAGGCCACACCACAACAATGCCTGCTGGGTATTGTGCAAAAACCTATGATCTCAAAGATGGGTTACAATTCCTGCAGCTGGCCGTGGTGTTAGTGAAAAGACCAATAGTCATTGGATGGATGGGGACAAGGGAGCCCCGTCATGAGTTATGGGTGAGGGACATGGCGGAATGGGTCCTGACTGAAGAACCAAATCTCAAAAGGACCAGACACAATGATAAGCTAAAGGAGGACCAAGAGTCCTGGGCCAAGATCACTCATGATTTCCTCAGCTGCAGGGAAGAGGGCTCCGGAACGAAGTATGGCTGGCACTCAGCCCTGTGCCAATGCCAATTGGGGGGAAGTGTAATGGGGGAATGGGAGCTGTCCCTCTGGGTATGCCAATTCGGTCTGGTATGGAGGAACTTCTGAAAGAGAGGAGACTTGGCATTGTCAGCTGCCACTGGGACTCACTGGCTCAAGAACTGGGCAGCAACACCCCTAACTTCCTTCTCAAGACAGATTGGACTCTGGTTGAATAGTGACACCACAGGGGAAAAGCAGTTTGAGCCATCAACTGATGAGAATTGAAGTCTCCAGCATCCTGGTTTTTACTGGATCCTAATTGAGTACTTTGGAGGGCAAGGTGGGAGACGAAGAGCAACGCCTAAATTCTGTGAATGTTTATTGTGCATTCTTTTTGCTGTTATTTTCGTAAAAACTCGAAATAAATATGTTAAAAACACGATGGATTGTGTGGCAAATATATCATATTCATAATAATGTGGAACACGCCACAGTAGCAGAATCGCATTATTTCAGTGACCCTGATTATTGTCAACAACCCAATATAACTTTTTCAGCCTTCCACCTTGGAGTTTATAATATAGTTCATATCCCCCTTGTCATACATTTGTTTCCAAAGTTAACAACTCATATTCTGTTGGTGTCACTGCTCTGCATCCTTAACCTGCAGTGCTAATTGCTTCGCTAAAAAGTGCATAGTTTGTTATGTAGTTTAGCAACTGATTACCACTATATCTCAGCAGTAGACTATTAAACCTCATCATGTGCCCCTTCTAGCACACTTATTACCACTGACAACAAACTCAAACGGCCTAGTTATTGCAAAAGGTACCTATTTACTAAGGTTTCTATGGAGCTTCAAGCGCAACTCCAAGGGTAGATGGGAACACCGACATATACATCAGTGTCCTGGTGCCACAAGATCATCCCACATCAAGTTTAATTTACATCAAAACAGTCTTTAAGCAGAAAACATCATCTACTACTAGCTGTGATGGAAAACTATGTAGGCAGAGAAGACAAATCCATACCAGAGACAAAGCCAGTGATTCACCCTGAAATAACATGATGTCAGCATGGCCACAACCTTCAATTTGCCTCTTTCTATCCCTAGTTGGCCTTTTCTTACTTTGATGCCTTTCTGGCATCGTCACACTGGACTAGACACTTGCGATATCCTAAAAACAACCCAGAGGTCCACTCAGTTGCTCATTCAAACATGGTTTGTTTCTGTATGCTTTGCTGCATATAGACTCCATCTTTCACTAGGGTTACTCCTTTCACCGTTATTGACAGGCCACACAGGCCATATCAACTTTGTTGCAAATCATATGTCACAAAAGTCTTCAATCAGACACCTACTGACCACTCACCTCTTAAAACATCCTTCACTGCTGACCTAATTTGCTAAATGCTCAGCCAACTTCACCCAGAGCTTCTCAGCCTTCAGCAACCTGCTGTATGTCTCTTCAACCCCTTCCTTCTCACAATTTCGGGAGAAGCCGGACTGATTTGACATTCTTGGCGAGCCGGCAACACTGCGCTTTGTTGCTTCCTTTGCACCTCTATGGAAAGCGCATACCAAATCATCCAACACACTTATGCTCAAATAAGACAAGCATTGGTAAAGCCAATGTGTCTGGCCGTGGTATTCTGCTTTTTGGCTTTGTCAAAACTTGTTTTGCAACGGGTTTTGGAAAACTTTATTGTTGGTAAAGCTGTCAGGCCTTCGTTAATGTAAAAAAAAAAAAAACCTTAAAGCAAAAATGTTTTTTTTTGTCTCAAACAGCACACATTGTCATGATAGTCCCTGGCACTGAAGGGAAATACTTTGAGTGTGGAGGTGCTCTTTGTGAAGGAGCAGAAAGCTCTCACTCACAGTGAAGGAAGCCAGTGACTGAAGCAGTGCTGATCCTTTGCCTCAAGTTATGTGCTGTAGAAGGAGGAAGAAAACTGTGCATAACAGTAACATGCAACGGCTGGGTGAAAGCCACTATCAACAAGCATATACACCTATAATTTTACTAAAATCAAAAGGTTTTTGCTATCATCAGTCTTAAAACAGGTTGGAAAAATTAAGTCCCAAAACATCCAGTACATCGAATCGTTCCCTTCAGGAGCCACAGCTTGTAATCAAGCGGAGGTTGATGTCTGGATGTGGCTTATGAGGAGGAGCCACTAGTGCCCCCGCCCCCCCCCCACCATGATGATCTACTGTGTCAAACACTCTCTTCCTTATTTCTATCATCCACACCTCAGACTCTTTCACCATCCTCACAACCAAAGGGAAACAAGTCAACTTCCTGCACACTACAGAGTTTTAATGCTGAACAAAAGTCAAACTCAATAACTAGTGGTAGTGGTATTGGTATGAACCAAAAGTCTTCCAACTAACTGCTATCAAAGTGAAAGAAACTGGACTCCTCGTTTTTCCTCTCCACACTACTACAAATGTCACACAGGTAGTTATCAGTGAAATAGTGCCAGTAAAGGATCTTAAGGATGACAAATTGAAGCACTGGAGTATTTTCAGGATATGTCAAAGTTCTCATTGGCATATGCTTCCTGCTGTGCCATCTTATTTCGAGATGCCCATCACTGCCCAACGTATCCTTAAAGGCCAAGCCAAGGTGACAAACCAGTCGTAGATTCTTATATTCTTACCAGATCAGCTTAGGTAAGTGTGTTTTGTGCATCATTATGTAAGAAAAAAATACCACAATTTTGGTAGCAACAAAGGGTGCAACCATTTTCAATAAGGAGGAAATTTGAACTCCTTCCACAGTCTCAAGTGGGTCAGGGTAATGCGTAATGGATAATGTACCATAAGCACATATACCCATCTTAATGATGGACCGAGTGGCCTCAAACATTTCAACAGTTGCACCTTCACTAGGAATGTAGTGCTTGGTAACTTCTGCATAGGGCAGGGCCACTGGAATTATGCAGCAGGGGTGGAACACATTATGCGGCAGGGTCAAATAAATTATGCAGCAAGAAAAGGCAAATTTTAGCGTCATCATGCTGCACATTTTGTGGCAGCATTACTTCATTATTCAGGCATTTTTTTACCATGGCAATACTGTCTGAGCAGAGATTGCACCACATTAGTTCCATTTTAACACCTAACTTCAGAAACCAGAACAAGCATTTGCAATGTAATGGGTCTCGCATTTGCTCAAGTTATTGCTGTTAGTGTTGTAAATTCCTAACAGGACTTTTTTTGCCACAAAAATTGAAATGGAAAGTAAAACAGTTGACATAAGCGAGCCAATTCAAGGAGCCATGAGCATGAAGGAGACGCACTAAAGGAAAAAGACGTAGCGGCAATCGTGCAACTATCCATGTAACAAGGGCAGTCTGCAAGGCAGTAACAAAACCGCCCCATGGGGGGACAAACGTAAAGCATTTACCAATATACCAAAGGATTTTTGAAATGCAAGCCCACGAATGAGTAAAAGTGATGGACGTGCAGTAGGCGTGGTTAAAAACTGACAATACTTACAACAGGTCAAAGCGCTTGTGTGCTCAACCTAAAAAGGCGACTTTTCACTCTGTGGTAAATGGCTTGCCACTGCATGGCTACTACATGTGTAGTGAAGTTTACTGTATCTGTTGACCCACTTGAGCTAGAAACAATATTTTTGTTGAAATCTGCAAATTATGCAGAAAGTGATGGATTACAATGGAAGTGCAGCAAAATCCAAAATTGTTGCAGACAACGCCACAGTCACAGAATGGCATAGTTCTAGTGTCCTTTTGTACTGGTAATATTGTTAATTTATTATACAAAATGCAGTAAGTTCCTTTCAGGACTTACATCATTATGCTTAGTGTTGGGATTACTCTTCCACTATGAGTATCTCAGGAAGGGAAGTCTAAGGAAAGGTTGTGGAATCCATTTCATTTCTGGTTCCATTTTGTGGCACCCAATAGGAGCAAGCCTGCAGAAGGTGACAGCTGTTAACCTCTAAGTGAACTTGAACAGTCCGGACTTTTTCTGTTACCGCAAGGCCTTGAGAAATGACCAAGTCACAAATATACGTGACAAGATGTTGCTGTGCTTCTTTTGCTGATTTCATGAATTCATGCTTATGTTTAGCTAAACACCTTATTCTGATTCATGATTGGATAAATGAGTTGAAAACCCTTAATGTTTCGCTGAGCAAATGACTCTTATTGGCTGTGTATCATTTGTACAATATAGGCAATATGTCTTATAACCTATAAAATCCATGCTAACTTCTGGAATTTTGGAGTCCAGTCCACACTGGCACCTGGCTCCTCGCAGCTGAGGAATAATAACTGTTAGGATTTTTAGTGTTGTTCATTTCTCTATTGATTATAGACTTCCACAATATAAACTGCAGGTTCCCATATCATGGCTTTTGGGGATCACAGTTTACAAACAGTGAGCAGTATGAGAGGCTTAAGGTGAATCAAGGTTGTGGGAGCGGAATACAGGCTGCTGAATGGACCCGCTCAACAAGTCACTGACTCTTGATAAGAAGACGTAGACACTGGTCATGGAAACAGGGATGCCTGGACATGAGTGAGACAGACCTTTGGGCAGAGGAACAGAGACGGGTGAAGAGCAACATAAACAGAAGGCATGGACCCTGGAATAGGAAGACGCGGACACTGGGACATGAAGACTAACAAAGGAAGACTCTGCAAGTAGATACTGAGACAAGGAGAAAAAGACACTGGGAGGAAGAGAAATGGACCCTCAAACAAGGAGACAGTCACTGGAGAGGGAGAGACACAGGGAAGAGAAGACTCAGGTGTTGGGTTTCGGAGGCACAGACACTGGAACAAGGAGTGATGGAAACTGGGGCAAGAAGACATCAACACTTGACCAGAGGAGCACTGGCACTGTCACAGGGAGGTACTGCCACACCCCAACCAGCTGTATAGACATTTGTATTTGTGGCAAATGCACACAGAAACATACACACATGTAAAGTTTCAAGATGTGATCCTCATTCGGGACCAAGGCTCTTCTGTCAAGACCAGTACAACCATCCACACTAGGTGGCATATGTGATGCTATAGAAATACAGCATGCAATAACATCATATGACAAATTACACAGGGCTTTGCACTCCATGAAACCCACATTCTGATGGTGCTCTCATTTGTAGCTGCACGCCTCCATCCAGCAATCTCGCTATATCGACATTGATAGGCATGTGTTGGTTTCGAAGGCCAGAGCCCAATCCACCTATGTTATTGCTGTCATAAACACTAAGAAGACCATGGGTAGGAGATGTCTGGCATTGCTTCTACATGTCTAGAGAACATAATACTGTTAATTTACACTGCTTCTGAGCAAGCTCAACTTCTGAAGATAAGAGTACTGAGAGATGGTCTTTAACACCAAGCAGAAGAGGCCAAGAGTCCCCCTCTACTGAGGTACCATACCCCACGAAACAGAGAACACATTTCTATTGGACCCAGTCTCCCACCTATTCAATTTCTACATTCTAGGCATGCCCCCCAAAGTGCCGGTATCTTAAGTTGATATATTATAAACCTCTTAAACACCAAGTGAATAAATCCATAATGAGGCAGGAAACATGGACTTCCATCAGGCTCATTGTGGACAGGTCTTTTCAACTCCTACAGTTGTGTCCACCAGTGCCCTTTTCATGGAGGAAAATGAGGTGGGAATTGATCCCAAATTTATAATCTCTTCTGCTATCAGACTATTAACAGTGTTTAATTTGTGCTGGTGGTTGATGGCGCTGCTCATTTTTTGGGACTAGGACTTATTTTTCATCATTAGATTTTCAAACAGAACAGAAGAGGAAATGGCAGGGGAGGGGGATCAAAGGAGGATGAGAAGGTTAGGAAAACAGTGGCAAAGGGAGAAAGCAGGGATGAAAAAGAACCTTCAAGATGAGATAAAGAGACAGGAAATTTATGAAGGTGGAACAAAGATGTATAAAAAAGTAGCAAGACTAGGCACCCTTGGTGTTCCGTAAACCTGGCATTTGGCATCATAGGTGATGGCCTCCCAAGAAAAACCTTGGGCCACTACACTTATTTTTGTACAATGTAAACACTGAATGGTGATGACCACTTGAAGCTTAGCTACAGCAGTCATTGACTCTGAAGGAGGGGGAACAACTCTGATGGTGATTTTATTGCATTTTTGTCAAATTCAAAGTACATTTTGAGATCTTGCAATACCGTATCCCATAAGAAATCTGCACAAGTTAACCCTTGCTGATGAAGTAGTCAATTTACATATGGTACCCGGAGACCCCCGCTGAATCATTTTTGGAATTCGGGACCCCCACTTAGTCATTAACGGAAGCTGAGGACCCTGGCCTAAACATTTTTAATTATTTGAATTGTAAAACAATACTGAAAAAGTACAGACACAAGCATTCATCAAACAAATACACAAATTGTGAATTATTTTATCTCATTCACAAACAAACATGAAAAAGTCATAATGTTACTTTTATTTGGAAGGTTGGAGTGTTTCTAAATTCAATTGCAGTCACCCATCGACAATACTATATTCTGTTTGATGCACTTGACTGCTCTCACAAATCAATCCGATGATACTAACTTAATTTTTAGTGTCCAGTGTCAAATTCCTTCACATTTACAGAACGTTTAAAAAAAATTAGTTGTTTCTTCTTCTAAATACATATTATTAACCTGTTATTATTACTGAATTTTCTAAGCCACTATGGACCCAACGAGTAGGTTTTGCGGACCCGAGGTTAAGAATCACTGCTCTAATGTAAAACATTCACTCAGCTCTAATCTTTGGGGATTTAACCTTCACAATTGGTTGGCTTTAATCAATACATACCAGACATTATACAATTGCTTCATCATTGATTTGGCATTTTTGTCAATTTGTTATTATCTGCCACAAGGGAAACACGACTGTCACTGTATTACGAATCTTAATCATTGGGTCTCTGCCGGCAATAAGACGCACTATTGTGAGTGGTTCTATTTGTCACAAACAAAACAATATTAGTATACAATAACGATTACTACACTTCTATAGCTCACTTTAAAACATCGCTGGCCAATGGGCACTGATATAAGGTGTTTAACTATTAACCAACTCATTGTCAGAAACGTTCTTGCTCAAATTAGACAAGCAGTGGTAAAGCCAATATGTCTGGCATTGGTGTCCAGCCTTTTGGCTGTGTCAATACTTGTTTTGTTTTGTAATGATTTTTACGAGTCTTTATTGTTAAGAAAGTTGCCAGGCCCTTATCAATGTAGAAAAAAAGCACTGGCTTGAAGCAAAAAAAAAAATATATTTTTATTTAAAAAATATAGATTGTCATAGTAGTCCCCGGCACTGAAGGGACATACTTTGAGCGTGGATGTGCTCTTTGTGAAAGGATAGAATGCTCTCACTCACAGCAAAGTAAACCAATGCCTGAAGCGGTGCTGATCCTTTTCCTCGTGTTATGTGCTGTAGAAGGAGGAAGAAAAACGTGAATGACACAGTAACAGGCCAAAAGATAAATAAGGCTGGCTGAAAGCCCCAATCAGTAAGTGTATGACACCTATAATTTATTAAAATCAAATGATCTTGGCTATTGCCAGTCTTAAAAACGTGAATGACAATTTATTCAGTTAGGCTTGAAGAGAAAAGACTCTCCCTGTATTCCTTGTTTCTTCTTAATGTGGTGATATTTGTGGTTGTGTGCGAATCAGAGGGCTTCCTGTATCTCTCCGTATTCCAGGACCTTCCCTCTGTAATGTTTTTCATTAACAGTTTCTCCTCGTTTACTTGGTCATTATCGAGCACCTCTTACAGAGTGATGCTCTGTGAGGTGAGAAGTCCATAAACCACAACATCAACAACAACAAACACAAGCAACAACAGCAATATTAATGAGAATCCTTTGGATTATGATAATAAATGGCCAAGGAGTAACATTACTCAATATTGATACTAATGTCCCAAAAATCAGCTCTCTTAAATTTCAGCTTACTAATATACTATAGCGAGATGTCCACAAACAGAAAGAACTGTGAGGTCCAATAAGTAGAACTCATGCAAAAGTACATTGTTCTTTTGATCCAGATTAAAACGACTTTGTTGCAGGCAATGCATCGTGCGTCAGATTTCTGAAGAGCAGGCCTCATTTTAGGCACAGAATTCTGTTTGAGTGCAAAAGTTACCGCATCACACAGTGGTGAGGTACTGTTAGACCATGAACCTACTAGTGAATACAGCACCATAGGCTGTGGCGGAAAATGCATTACCTTCAGCAGTTACCACTGGAAAATGCCTGTAATTTTGCATTGAAAACCCAGGAGTAATATTATTTCTTGTCATTTCTGTATTCTCGCTCTGAGGTTCTTAAGTGCTAGACACAGTAGCAGACTTAGGAGGTCATTATGGCCTCGGCGGTCTTTATGCAAGACCGCCGAGGGACCGCCGTGCGGAAGACCGCCTGTGCAGGCGGTTTGCCGCTCGGCGTATTATGACTGTTGGCTGCTCTCTGTCGTTATTCCGACGGAGAGCCGCCAACAGCCATACTTGCGGGCGGTGGGGAAGTGGAGGTTGCTCCACCTCCACAGCCACGCCAACAGAACACCGCCCAGCGAATCACGTCCTGTGATTCGCCATGGCGGTGTTCTGTTGGCGTGGCGGTGTCGGCGGAGCTGCCCCCATGGCTCCCGTCCCCTCCCGAAGGATCGACGGAACAGGTAAGTCGATCGTCCGTTAGGGGAGGGGGGTGGGGGGTGTTGTGTGTGTGCATGGGGGTGTGCGTGTGTGTATGTAGAGGGGGTGTGTGAGTGTGTGTATGCTTGCGGGGGTGTTGTGTGTATGGGAATGAGTGTGTGTATGGCTGTGGGTATGTCTGTATGGATGTGTGCGTGTATGTTTGAATGTGGGTGTGCGTGCCTGACTGTGTGTGTGGCTGTGGGCATGTATGTCGGGGTGTGTGCGTGTGTGTGTTGGTGGTGCCTGCATGCGTGTCAGGTGTGTGTCAGTAATGTTATGTTGGGGGTCGGGGTGGGGAGGGGGGCCCTTCCACCTTTGGGGGGTGGCAGGGGTGGTGGGGGGTGTAGGGGAGGGAGTCGGGGTGGGGGTGGGGGTGGGGGGTGGGGGAGACCCTATCAGTGCCAGGGAAGGAATTCCCTGGCACTGATAGTGCTTACCGCCGTGGATTTCATGGCGGTTCAAACCGTTGGAAATCCTCGGAGGTAAGCCGGGTCCAAATACCGCCGGCGGTCGTTTCCACCCTGGCGGGCGGGATGGAGAACCGGCGGATGACCATGGCGGTAACCGCCATGGTCATAATTCCCCAAGGTAAGACCGCCAGCCTGTTGGCGGTCTTACCGCCGGTTCTCCGCCATCCGCCAGGGTTGTAATGACCCCCTTAATCTCTCGTACTCTTGTTCAAAATGCCAGGTAGTTGGCTGTAAACCTTATGCCTTATGTTCAGGCAAAGCAAAGGTCCAGGAAATATAGTCAGTGGAAAAAGAGTGCAAGAACTCTCAATTTAGGCCTTGGCTTACTACAGGTATAAGCAGGCCTACTGGAATTCTGCAATTCTGCACCCACTGCTCTTTTCACATAATTAAGGCTTTGCAGAATTTGTCACATAGTCCATAATTTGTTGCATAATAAAACACCATAGTTTTTTCAACGTCCATGAAGATGTTGTTCATCACTCTCTAAAAAACTGAAGAGGCCGACGCCAATCCAAACGGCATCCGCACACATTGAAACATCCCTTCAGGAGTTATGAAAGACGTGAAATGTTTGGAGTCTGAATGCAAACGAATTTGGTGGTATGCATTCGACAAATCTATTGACGAAAAATACTTTGCATCTTTAACCGAGGACAACAATTCATTGATATGAGGCAAGGGATGGCGGTCCACCCAAATACATTTGTTGAGGTCCCTCAAATCAATGCACATATGTAATTTTCCAAAACAATGGGGCTAAGCCAATCCGATGATTCAATAGGTTCAATCACTTTGGCATCACACAATCTCTTTAACTTGTCTTTTAACTGCGATCTTAAAGCAAATGGCACAATTCTTGTTTTATGTACCTTGGGTGTGCATCCTGATTTCACGACAATTCGATGTTCAAATTTTCTCAGACACCCCAAAGTATCAGAAAATAAATTGGGAAATTTTGCACGCCACTTATTTTTCTCCACATCACCCACTAACAACACCTGATCTGGACGGTTGGGGTTCAAAACAATGTTTAAAGCTCTTTGTTCCCTCCACCCCAGAAGACCCTTCCCATGTTTTACCACATACACACAAGCATCAGTGCACCTATCCTTAAACATAAGCCTACACTCAACATACCCAATCACTGGTAATTTGCCACCACAATACCCCACAGGTTCTAGGTCTGTTGGCAAAACCTTCCCAAACCCAGCTCCGTCCACATTTGCTTATTTATTATAATAGTATACGGTGAGCATGAATCAGCCCACATTTCCGCATCCTTATCATTCATCTTTACTGTACACTTTGGCAGAACATATCCATCACCAATTGCAGTCACGCTTTCATCAATCGTTAACACTTCGATTCTTTCCTCATCCTCTTCCTACTCAGACTGTGTAGGAAAGTACCATCTTGCCTGGCATGTTACCCCCATTTTTCACTGTATATATGTTGTTTTAGTTGTATGTGTCACTGGGACCCTGCCAGCCAGGGCCCCAGTGCTCATAAGTGTGCCTGAAAGTGTTACCTGTGTAGTGACTAACTGTCTCACTGAGGTTCTGCTATCCAGAACCTCAGTGGTTATGCTCTCTCATTTCTTTCCAAATTGTCACTAACAGGCTAGTGACCAATTTCACCAATTTACATTGGCATACTGGAACACCCTTATAATTCCCTAGTATATGGTACTGAGGTACCCAGGGTATTGGGGTTCCAGGAGATCCCTATGGGCTGCAGCATTTCTTTTGCCACCCATAGGGAGCTCTGACAATTCTTACACAGGCCTGCCACTGCAGCCTGAGTGAAATAACGTCCACGTTATTTCACAGCCATTTACCACTGCACTTAAGTAACTTATAAGTCACCTATATGTCTATCCTTTACCTAGTAAAGGTTAGGTGCAAAGTTACTTAGTGTGTGGGCACCCTGGTACTAGCCAAGGTGCCCCCACATTGTTCAGGGCAAATTCCCCGGACTTTGTGAGTGCCGGGACACCATTAAACGCGTGCACTACACATAGGTCACTACCTATGTGTAGCTTCACAATGGTAACTCCGAATATTGCCATGTAACATGTCTATGATCATGGAATTGCCCCCTCTATGCCATCCTGGCATAGTTGGCACAATCCCATGATCCCACTGGTCTGTAGCACAGACCCTGGTACTGCCAAACTGCCTTTTCAGGGGTTTCACTGCAGCTGCTGCCAACCCCTCAGACAGGTTTCTGCCCTCCTGGGGTCCAGCCAGGCTTGGCCCAGGATGGCAGAACAAAGGACTTCCTCAGAGAGAGGGTGTTACACCCTCTCCCTTTGGAATAAGGTGTCAGGGCTGGGGAGGAGTAGCCTCCCCCAGCCTCTGGAAATGCTTTCATGGGCACAGATGGTGCCCATTTCTGCATAAGCCAGTCTACACCGGTTCAGGGACCCCTCAGCCCTGCTCTGGCGCGAAACTGGACAAAGGAAAGGGGAGTGACCACTCCCCTGACCTGCACCTCCCCTGGGAGGTGCCCAGAGCTCCTCCAGTGTGCTCCAGACCTCTGCCATCTTGGAAACAGAGGTGCTGCTGGCACACTGGACTGCTCTGAGTGGCCAGGGCCAGCAGGTGACGTCAGAGACTCCTTCTGATAGGCTCCTTCAGGTGTTGCTAGCCTATCCTCTCTCCTAAGTAGCCAAACCCTCTTTTCTGGCTATTTAGGGTCTCTGCTTTGGGGATTTCCTTAGATAACGAATGCAAGAGCTCATCAGAGTTCCTCTGCATCGCTCTCTTCACCTTCTGCCAAGGAATCGACTGCTGACCGCGCTGGAAGCCTGCAAAACTGCAACAAAGTAGCGAAGACGACTACTGCAACTCTGTAACGCTGATCCTGCCGCCTTCTCGACTGTTTTCCTGGTGGTGCATGCTGTGGGGGTAGTCTGCCTCCTCTCTGCACTAGAAGCTCCGAAGAAATCTCCCGTGGGCCGACGGAATCGTCCCCCTGCAATCGCAGGCACCAAAGAACTGCATTACTGGTACCCTGGGTCTCCTCTCAGCACGACCAGCGAGGTCCCTTGAATCCAGCAACTCTGTCCAAGTGACTCCCACAGTCCAGTGACTCTTCAGTCCAAGTTTGGTGGAGGTAAGTCCTTGCCTCCCCACGACAGACTGCATTGCAGAGAACCGTGACTTTTGCAGCTACTCCGGCCTCTGTGCACTTCCGGCGGAAATCCTTTGTGCACAGCCAAGCCTGGATCCACGGCACTCTAACCTGCATTGTACGACTTTCTAAGTTGTCCTCTGGCGGCGTGGGACTCCTTTGTGCAACTTCGGGTGAGCACCATTTCACTCTTCTTCGTAGTGCCTGTTCTGGCACTTCTGCAGGTGCTGCCTGCTTCTGAGAGGGCTCCTTGTCTTGCTCGACGCCCCCTCTGTCCCCAGTCGCAATTGGCGATATCCTGGTCCCTCCTGGGCTACAGCAGCATCCAAAAACCCTAACTGCACGATTTGCAGCTAGCAAGGCTTGTTGGTGGTCTTTCGGCGGGAAAATACTTCTGCACGACTCTCCACGGCATGTGGGATCCATCCTCCAAAGGGGAAGTCTCTAGCCCTTGTCGTTCCTGCAGAATCCTCAGCTTCTACTGTCCAGTAGCAGCTTCTTTGCACCCACAGCTGGCATTTCCTGGGCATCTGCCCATCTCCGACTTGCTTGTGACTTTTGGACTTGGTCCCCTTGTTCCACAGGTACCCTCGACTGGAAATCCATCGTTGTTGCATTGCTGGTTTGTGTCTTCCCTGCAGAATTCCCCTATCACGACTTCTATGTCCTTTGGGGAACTTTAGTGCACTTTGCAGTCACTTTTCAGGGTCTTGGGGTGGGCTACTTTTCTAACCCTTACTATTTTCTAATAGTCCAAGCGACCCTCTACAAGGTCACATAGGTTTGGGGTCCATTCGTGGTTCGCATTCCACTTTTGGAGTATATGGTTTGTGTTGCCCCTATCCCTATGTGTCCCCGTTGCATCCTATTGTAACTATACATTGTTTCCACTGTTTTCTAAGACTATACTGCATATTTTTGGTATTGTGTACATATATCTTGTGCATATTTGCTATCCTCATACTGAGGGTACACTCTGAGATACTTTGGCATATTGTCATAAAAATAAAGTACCTTTATTTTTAGTATATCTGTGTATTGTGTTTTCTTATGATATTGTGCAAGTGACACTAGTGGTACTGTAAGAGCTTCACTCGTCTCCTAGTTCAGCCTAAGCTGCTCTGCTAAGCTACCATTATCTATCAGCCTAAGCTGCTAGACACCCTATACACTAATAAGGGATACCTGGGCCTGGTGCAAGGTGTAAGTACCCCTTGGTACTCACTACAAGCCAGTCCAGCCTCCTACAGACTGTTCATTGTTACACCCTTTGATGATATTAACTGACTGTTTTTGAACATGACCTGCTTGTCGTCCCGCACCGCACACCCGCAAAATATGCCCCACCTTCCTGCAATTATAACATTTTGCTAGTATCGCAGGACACTTACCCGCCTTAGCTGTGTGACTGTTGTTACCACATCTAAAACACTCCCTTTTTTACCTTCTTACAGATCCACTCTTCTTTACTTTGGATATAGTGTTTATCTCTTTTGATATACTGTCTCCACTACGCTGATTAAGATTGAGCTCAGTTAAATACTTCGATGTATTTTCGATACGTCTCGCTATATTGATAATCTTTTGCAACAAGGGTTTTTTTAGTTCTAATAAACGTTCTTGAATTTTGCTATTGTTAGTTCTATTGACAAATTGATCCCTTATCAATTCTTCTTGTAAATCCCTAAACTTGCAAGACACAGCTAATGTTCTTAATTCAGAAATGTATTGTTCTACAGTTTCTCATGGAGTCTGACTCCTAGAAAAAAAGTTATGTCTTTCCACACCCACGCTAACTTTCTTTCCATAATTATCCTTCACAGCTTTCATGGCCAAACTATACTCATCCCCATTAGTGTTGTCTGATACTGAATCATCATCACCCTTGCCACCAACATTTGCACCCCGATTTGTTCTAGGCAATGTTTTTAACACTCTTCTTCCCTCTACACCCAAATTGTGCCTTAAAATTGCCAATTTCTGCAAAGGATGAAACATAATCCCACCAATTGCCTCAAGATACGTCTAGAAGGCTTCTCGCCAGTCCTCCCAAGCCAAGCATGGTGGACCAGGACTTTGTAAAAACTTCGCCGGTGCTAAAATGGAAGATACATCCATAGTTATGTGCCAGATTACAATGTTAGAACAAACACTGAACGATAATGCAGAAGTCCAAAACAAAAAAAAAACCTAAAACAAACAAAGTAGTCACCGTCGTCTACTCCTCCTTCTTTTGTTATTTGTACAATTGATCAAACATACGTTTCCAACCAAATCTTTATATGTTAAAAATAAATAACTAAAATAACCAAAGTGGTCACCGTCGTTCTTATTGCCTTCACTTTCTCCTCAAATGGGCTATTAGTGTATTAAAGTTGTATCTGTATAGGCGACCCCAACATTGACAATATCCTTAATCGTTTTATTAAGTAATCTCCAAAGTGTCAATTTCCAGTTTTTTTTTCTAACAAGACACGTGTATACACACGCCTCCGTCTTCCTCTGCAGAGATACGCCGTTTCCCGACTCCTTGTAACGTCTCTGTTGCCGTGACAACCACACACTGTTTCACGCAACGCATATACGTGTGTACGGTTGTCGCGCTCTCCCAAACTTCCTGACTTCCTGTGGCGTCTATGTTGTTATGACAACTACGCCCTTGCTTCCGTGATGCGCCTGCGTTCGCGTGGTCGTCACGCACAACTACGCCTTGGCTTACGTGATGCGCTTGCGTTCACGTGGTCATCGTGATCAACTTGCAACGGTAAGATTCTCACGCGGCATTGTTTATTTTCACCCATTTTTTTAAAACGAACGATTTGCAAAGCCAGTGGATCGGGCAGTAAAATTGCCAATTTCCGCAAAGGATCAAACATAATCCCACCCTCGTCGCCATATTATTGTAAAGAGTAGTGCTCGGAAAGGCAGTTTAACTTCTTTTATTGAGTATACAAGTACAACCCCTGCCAGTCCACAGAGAGACACCCAAGCTGTGCACAGGACTGCCAAGAATAGATCTATCCAAACAGACCAATACAGAACCCTTGTAGTTGCTAAGATACAAGACAATCAATCTGTGCTTGATTCATGCTCCACAAAAAGAAAAGCAATTGGCGCCTGGCATGCACTGGCAATCTGGAGGGACAAAGAAGAGTGACAATGATGCCAAAAAATGGTAAGCAATGGGTGGGATCCAAGCCCTTTTTTGTAAATAATGGCTCTCACAAGTGAGAGCCCATGCAGTGCATGAGTTGTCCCAGTTGAGACCTCAACACATGTATCAAAACAAATGAACCATGAGGTACAAAAACATGACCTTGGATGCCATGAGAAATAACCCGATTACTACATTCAATTCAATTAAATGCATGCTTTAAAGGAGCAGGAACTGTTGGTTTACAGTACCTGCACTTCTTTATTATAAAAGGGAAGAAATCTGCACTTCTCAGCACTGCTGCACTACATTTAATGGGAAAGTACCTGCACTTCTCAGGAGCAAACAGATGCTTAAGAGATAGTACTCACACTTCCAGACTTCCACTTAAAGCATTGATTAAATGTAAACAATTATGGTTTTTATTTCAAAACGATACTCACAGTGCACAGCTTTCTGGTTCAGAAAGCACTCACCACTTCTTCGTAGGGTGCTGATGTGCTTGCTCTCACAGATAGCACCCTGCACCACGTAGAGAGTGTGATTGGAAGGGTGCTGTGTTTTTGATCATATGTAGGAACCGTTTTCACCCTGTGCATGATGGCCACCGAGGTGCGGTTATCATTTTATGGGACACTGAACATAGTGGTGTGATGGATGAAGAAGTTTGAGAAACTGAAGCGCAGTCATGATTTATCATATGTGTGCAGCTTTAATCAACTCCGCAGTTCCATTTATGATAATAACGTTTTCCTTCTGTACTCAGACCATTTTATGATTACAGCACAAGGTCAACCACTCTGAGATCATGTGAAACAGGACAGTTATGTGTGGGGTAGTAGAATAGTCAGAGATCTGCTAGGAAGGGCTGTGTTACAACTGTTTCTTTTATGAATGTCAATCGGTGTCTGATTAATGATCGGAATATGTTTTCAGTCGGCCCTGTAGTGTGGATTATGTTAGAGTCCCACAGCATCAGCAATGTGCAGTAGTAGAGATTTCCAGTTATTTTGTGCCTGTCCAGTTGGAGTGAAGAAGTTAGTTGCCCTGATTCCTGGGGTTTGGACAATATACATGATATTACAGTTCCATCTTATGTAATTATAGTGAAGCCAATATATATTGTGTGACTTCTTATCGTGCAGCCGGAGATAAATTATATTCATCGGCAGAACCACTGATTATTAGTTGAGACATGATGAGGATAAGTAGCCAGAATGGACAATTATTGGCCTGGGAGTGGTGGCTGGCAGGTACATAGCATTGGATTCTTCATCTCATGAGCCAGGACTCTGCTTTTCAAGTGTCAAGAGTTGGCAGCTTATAATGTTGGATGATGAGGTGTAGTGGGTGGATGTCCAGAAGGGTTACTGTAATCCATCTGTGTGTCAGGGATCCTTGGTAGGTAGGTCATGGTATGTGAACTGAATCATAAACCCCAAAAGTCTGTCTCAGGTCTGTTTTCTCAATGTGGTTTGCCCCTGTGCACTATTCCATAGTTCTGGGTCTTACTTGTGCTGATATGTGCATTGCTCTCCAATGTTTTATCCCAGTGTATACAGATAATGAAGTTATCTCTGTACCAACCAGCTTTTCATCTCTCTTCTAAACTGAGATGCTTGTTTGCTTTAAATATTGACTGGCAGGGAGTTCCATAGCTTGGCTGCTTGGACCGAGATAAAGGATCCTGCTATTGATTTCGTATTGTAAGGCAGTATGACAATCCCAGTCGCTAGCCTAAAGTGTTGCTTCTGTGCTGTCTGAATTGTTTAAATTGTATTTGTTGGCATAGTGGCAGTTTTCCTTGGGAGACTTAGCAGACGATTAAATGTACCTTGAACACAACGCAGGAAACTGCAAAAGAGCCCTGGACTGGATCACCTCCTTCTTTACCAGCAGATATCAGAGAGTCCACCTCCCTCCATTCCGCTCTGAAGCCACCATAATCATCTGCGGCGTACCCCAGGGATTGTCCCTCAGCCCGACTCTCATTAACGTCTACACGGCTCCGCTCGCTAACATAGCCCGATCTCACAATCTCAACATCGTCTCATACGCCGATGACATCCAGCTGATCCTCTCCCTCACCAAGGACCCCGCCATCAACAAGACCGACCTCCATGAAGGAATGAAGGCCATTGCCGAATGGATGAAGAACAGCTGCCTGAAACTGAATTCCGACAAGAATGAGGTCCTCATCTTTGGCTCCACCCCCTCCACATGGGACAACTCCTAGTGGCCTGCCACACTGGAAACTGCACCGACACCCACCGACCACGCACGCAACCTGGGATTCATCCCAGACTCATCACTATCAATGACCCAGCAAGTCAACACCATCTCCTCCTCCTGCTTCAACACCCTCTGCATTCTTCAGAAGATCTACAAATGGATCCCCACTGAAACTAGAAGGACGATCACAGCCCACCTGAGAGACCTACACTGGCTCACCGTCAACAAGAGAATAATGTTCAAACTCCTCACCCACAAGGCACTGCACAACACCGGACCAGAATAACCCAACAGACAGCTTTCCGTCTACACCCTGACCCGATAGCTTCGCTCCAACGACCTTGCCCTCACCACCATCCCACGCACCCACAGAATGACTGCCGGTGGCAGATCGTTCTAACACCTCATTGCCAAGACGTGGAACACTCTTCCCACCCACCTGCCTCAGACACAGGACCTACTTACCTTCAGGAGACATCTCAAGACATGGCTGTTAGAGCAGTAGCAGCCCCCTGTCCCCACAGCACCTTGAGACCCTGACGGGTGAGTAGTGCACTTTACAAATACTCTAATTGATTGATTGATTGATCATCTAGCTACCGGAAGGCAGAGCAGTGCCTGCAGAGTTGGTGTGCTCTGTTCTCTAGGGTTAAGGAAGAGGAGGAGTCTGGATCTCTTGTATTTTCTATATGATGAAGAAGGATGTGCCAAGGTTTAGGCTTATGGCTATTGGCATAGTCGAGTTTGGAGATTACAAGCATGAGAATAACTTGTAATTTTTGCTGATATCCAAGATAGGGGAAGAAGCATTGGAGTGTTTCCAAGAATCTTAACTTCTTTTGGACGTGTCTGGTGGACAGTCATGCTCCTTGGCCTAAACGGCTCTAGGCTGGTGTTTGTGCCATTGCCTTCAGTTCATGATCTCTTCCAGTACAATGTCACAATCTAGGTGGTTGCTCATCATTCAAGCTTCTATGGTACAGAGATTGTTGTCAAGTTTTGACTTGTAGAGGTCTACAGTAGCATCTTCGTAAGGATGATTTGTTTATTGTTCACTTATGTTCAACATGTAAGGTTAAACTATCTGCTTAGACTGGGAAGGAATTTAGATAGATGTTAAATAGGAGAGGCGAGATGACAGCTCCCTGAGGAATGCCACAATATTGGGTGTGAGAGGCTGATATGAAAGGGGGTAGGAATAGTAGGCTTTTCCTGTTGTTGACGTGTAAGGTGATCTGTTTTATTTGCGTAATAAAATGGAGTACAATCATCTGGAATATGATCTTTCATGGCAGCTGAGGTAAGTAAAAATGTATATGTTGTGTGCGTTCTTGCGGGTGAGTGTGCGAGAGAGAGTAAGTGTGAATCTGTATGCAAGCAGGTGTGTGGGAGTGGAAGCGAGGCCAAAGGGTGTGTGATGTCACTTCTGCTACCACTGGCATTTCGGTGAATTGAAGTCCATGGGTATCGAGTGACCTGCATTCTAACTGCTTTTACGTTTTCACTCTCGGCCTAATTTAGCGTCTACTAAAAAGCGAGCGATGATGATGATGCCACTAACGTGGATTTCAAAAGAGTACCTCCTGGTCGCTTAGTAATGAGAGTTTACTTAAGGGCGTCGGATGAGCATCGCTATCATTCATTGAGTGAGTGTAGTGGCACCGCGGCACAAGGGTGCGAGAGCCCAATGCATCCCAATTGCTAACTGCGTTTTACTAGCAAGCCAGGGTGCGAGGGTTCAAATTACTTTCTTGCCTGAGGTCCGTAGCACCCTTGCTGCGCCATTGTCTGGGCGGGCCAGAATACGACTGACTATATATATTTTTTAATGTTATGTTGCGAGTCTCAACGGAAGGATTCCACTGTGTGCCGCGGCATTAACGGCATGTGATCTGGCCTCCTCTCAGGTGTGTATTGTAACCTCCCCGACGGGTGCAGTTCAGCATTGTTCACTCAGGGGCCGATAACCTCTTTATCAGCTGAGAGGAGCCAGGTGTGTATCCGGCAGAGACCGGGTATCAGACAGGCTCTGAGGGGGGCACCGGTCACCTCACAACACAGAGCTACCTGGATAATTATGATTTGTACTTCTGGGGATACAACTGTGCATCGGAATTGAGGATTCTCGGAGGAGAGGCCGTATCACCTTAACCGTGTCAGCTGGAATTGAATCTGCTGTCTGTGATCGCTGTATCACGAACACGGTTCTGTGTCTGGAGTGTTTAAAACTGCTGGTGGTGGTTACATTTCTAAGGCAGAATAATATTGAAATAACATGGCAAAAATGAAAAAAATACTTTTCCTTCTACTAACACTCACCTCGGTTGCGCTATCTCTCACTTACCAAATTGGGTGGAAAAAATAAGGGGAATATGTTTTTGTCTTTCTTTTTTTAAGTAGCTTATCGAAGATCCAGAGAAGGTTAAATAGCTTTTCTCTGGGGAAATGTCATGATTTCAATAATGTGAATAACTTGAGCATGTTGAATTAATGTCTTATTAAACGTAGGGCCAGGGAACCAGGCCAAAAACAGAAGACATTCAGTTATTCCTTTTTGTGGCAAATGGATATTTTGTATTAGATCGAACGGTGGAAGCTGGGAGAAGAGAAAATATTTCGGAGGCGATCAAGTAAATGATTACATTGGCTCACATTTCAGTGACATAATACATAAAGCGTCAACTCTGCCACCAGGCAGCATGCATAGAGACTGCGGATCACAGTGGAGGAAAAAAAGTCAGCACCCAAGTAGTAGCAGCTGCAAATATGAATTATTCAAAGTAGGTGATATCCTCGGCACCACTCTCAGAGAAGTAATGTCACACTCTTAAGCAACACCTGCTGGGACCTATGTAAGCAGTCTACCAGAACTACCATATACTCACCTAGGGCTTAGGGCAATGGTCAGAGGTCTCTAGGCCCTTCCTTTCAACCAACATGGGGTCTGTTCAATCTTGTTTGCCAACAGGAGACCCATATTTCTTTGGGAGGGAGGGGGGGTGGAGGGGGCGGGTAATATCACAATATCTCAGTATAATTATCTTAAAAATATCTAAACCAAAAAGGGAGCTGTTCCCGTAGAAAAGGAGAAAAAAGATGCTGGTTGGAATTTAAAGATGTAACGGAAAACCTTTAGATCACAAATTTGTGCCCTCACACACCCAAATGTGTGTCATGCTTCATCAAAGGGATAACTACTCATCGGCCCAGTGCTGCAGTGCCCGATGGGGCACGCAAGAGGGCTCTTTCTCTGAGATAGTTTGATTATCCGCCATAATGATGAATGTGTGTGAGGGTATAACGTGTGTAGAGTGGAGTGGGTGAGAAAGGAGGTGAATTAAAACTGTCTCAGGGAGACCCAATTAATTTTAATGCAAAGGTTCCCCGGACAGGGCTAAAATTGAAAGAATGAGTACTATCATGAGGTCTCAATGTGCCAAGAAAGCCTTAGTGTATGCTATGTAGAGTTGACATGCTTCATGCCCAGAGGTCCCACTGGATTCAAGGCATTTCTTCTGGACCAGGATAATCCCTATCCTACATATAAATGGGACGTGAAATGTTGGGTAGTTCCCAAACAAATACCTCGCTGAAGTATTTCCCAATCTAGAAGAGATCAATTAAACAAATGAACAATGTCATATTTAGCGTCTCCTCAAGAGGTACGTAGGAAGACACTTTTGAATAGTACTGCATGCTAAGAGCGCACAAAAGTTGCTACCTATTGGTAAGTGCTTGTCGGCACAGCACTCCAGGCAGGTGGCCACATGTGTGTAGACTCTGAAAACACAGTAAAACGGACCAACAACACAAACACATAAGAAGAAGTTCATATCCCTGTAGGAGACGGTAGTAATCTTATCCTATAGGACTGATTTGTTAGGCCCCCTAGGTTAAAGCCAGAGTCATGTGTGCTGCTGCAGTGATGCTGAAAAATGATAATGAATGATTAAAAGATGGATGTGTGTTTCCCAAGGACCAGGAGCTAAGAAGAGTACTGAGAATGTGTAGTACTCACATGGTCCAGGGCGACAAGCCTGTAAGCAGTGAGGATTCAAACAAGGTGGTTTAAGAAGGGTTCTCAAATCCAGAAGAGGTGTGCTCAAATGTCGGACTGACGCAAGCTGCCATCTCTGAGGAAATGCATCACCTTGGGGGCGGGCCTGGTTGCCTTGAAGAGGGCGGGTCCGTGCTTGCTTAAGCATGTAAGTATCGTGCAGGTTAGAAAGGGAAGTAGGTCCACCTTGGGGGTGGGCTAGGCTACCCAGGCGAGAGCCTGGTGAAGCATCCAAGTATTGGGCCGCTAAAGAATGGATGTGAGTGCAGTGAAGGCCACCATGATAAGGATAGCAATAGAAAGGGGATCATAAACAAAGAAGGCTCGGTAAACGCATGTATGACTCCGCCTGTGTCGCTTAAGTAGGGCCAAAAGTGCCATCATCTTTGATGTATAAATTATAGATTCCAAAATGAAAACAAAGGGAAATCAGATGCACAATGTCAAAGAAAGCAAAGACGCATAAAGAAGAGGTGGGAGGTTATCATATACCTAGTGGATCTCAAAAGCAATGTCCTTGATGCAATTACTTCTGATTTGTTGGATTGAAAGGAAGACACAGAAATTGAAAGGAAAATTACACTTAATAAAGTTATGTCAAGAATGATACATAGTGTGTTAGTTGCGCTCAAAGGAAAAAAGACACAAGTGAGAAATTACACAATTTGTCCAGGCAACATATCTAACGCGAGCCAATATGGAATAAGTTAGTGAAGTTGAATTTCCAAACCCTTATTATGATGTTGCTCAAACAGATGGATTACAGACCCTGAAGGTGTAGCTATCATAGGATGTTCTATATCTAACCCGAGGCGTAGAGAGTACAGACGGCTGTGTTGTCAGCATAAGTGTGCTAGTAAAAATTCCAAAAAGTCTCACCAGAATAAACATAAATGTGATTACCTACCCTGATAAAGGCAGGCTCAAATCGAGGTGTGATGAACATGAGCCACATATGATTACATATCAGATGAAATGCCATGTAACGGGACAGCAGATCCATGTTACAGGACTTGGCAAAGTTTGTTTACATCTAACACCAAAGGATGTTATCATTTAACCCCTGCGTGTGGGTGGAGACACGAAATATCCATTATTGTTCTTTTCTAAAAAGTGATGCTCTGTCTCACCGGTCATTAGCTTCTTGTATGGTCCATTTTAGGTCATCTGGATTGTGGGTGGGGTTGCAAAAATGAATAGACATTTTCGTGTTGTTACATTTGCAGCGTATATTGCTGCACTGTTCCATGATTCTCATTTTTACTGGCCTCAGTCATACCTACATAACAAAGGTGATATGGACATGTGATAAGGTAGACACAGTTCTTTGTGTAACAATTGGTGTGGCTCCGTTGTGCCCATACCTGTTTGTGGTTGAGGTGTATCACTTTGGTGGCCCTGGTCAGGTGACAAACCCCACAGGACCCACAAGGAAAGTGTCCCATGATTGAGGGAGGTTCCATAGGGTATGGTGTTTCGGCTTAAATCTTGACCTGGGTCTGGTATGGACCAGGAGGACTCTCAGGCTTTGGGTACGTTTATATGCAGAACGGGGACATGGAATATCCAGGGAACCCGAATGGAGGATAGCTCAGTGCTTCTCAATAATACATTGAATACAGTTGGAACTGGCGGTAAAGATGGTAAAGCATGTCAGAGTATCCTCAGTCGATCTAATCCTAGGCTCTAGCAACACTTCACAATGGTTATTCCGTTCTCTTTTATGGGCCTGGTTAAAGATCTTCAGAGGGTAGTTGCATGTGGAAAACGTTGGTGCTGAGACATTTGGCCTGAGTGTCACAGACCTTCAAAGTACTACAGTTCCGATTGAAGTAGAGAAATTGGCTGTAAAGAAGGTTGTCGTGCAGAGCTTTGGGGTGGTACCTATCATACAGCAACAGGCTATGCCAATCAGTTGGTGTTCATCTGTTGGTGGAGATAAGAACCAGGAAAGGCAATTCTTTGGCTGAAACAGATTTGGTAACCCGTAGGTATGGATTCAGAGAGTTGAGCAAGATGCAAAAATCAACACAGGTGTTAATGTCACCATGACAAATTACGAGAATGTTGTCGATGTAACGTTGCCAAGACAGGATGTTGATTCTGTATGGGTTTCTGTCTGTAAAAAATATGTTCACCTTTAAATTTGGCCTTGTAGAGACATGCCAGACTCGAACGAAGGTGCTCTCCAAATAGGTCCCTCATATCTGGTGGTAAGGTTTGTCCTTTAACTTGAAAAATGTGTTCTTCAGTGCAATAGGTGCGCACTCAATGTTAAGTCAAATGTAGTGGCTAAAGTCCAAACCTCAGATCGTAGACTGTCCTTGATGACTTCAATGGTAGCATCAGAGGGATGTTCATGTACAGAGCCTCTACGTCAAGGGTGACCAGTAAGTAATCAATCTCATGGTTGATGTTGGTATCTGGAATGAGATTTAAAACATCCTTAGTGCCCTTCAAAAAAGAGGAAGTCTTCTCGACTAGGGGTTGCAGAAAATGATCACAAAACTTTCTCTATATTTCGAGCACAGTTCCTATGCCAGACACAATAGGTCTTCCAGAGGGTGGTAGGACCACTTTATGTATCTTTGGAAGAATATAGAAATGGTGTATTCTGGGAGATATATTAATTAGGAAATCTGCCTCATTTTTGGTGACTCAACCCTGGGCTTTGCTGCTGTGACCATGGTTAGGATCTTGGAGGGACATTTCTCTGTAGGGTTCAATAGGATAATATTATCTCTCATCAGCCAATTGTCATAAGCATTCCTGATTGTAATCTGGTGTATTCATGACGGCACCTCCTTCAGTACTTATTTTTCAAAGGTCAGAATTTCACTGGGGATCATTGCCATAATAGGTGTGAAGTTCGAGGGGTTACGTAAGCCAGAGTCCTCGCTGACCAGGGGATTCTTATCTTGGAAAACTGCCCAAAGGTTAATTTGTTTGGAAGAATTGGTAGAATTCGATAGTCAGTCTGAACTTATCCTCATGTGGAGCAGGCACAAACCCCAAACGTTTGCGTAGAACATCTTGTTCATCTGTAGTTAGGGTTTTGGTGGAAAGGTTCACAAACTAGTTTTTCTTCACTGACTGCTCCTGGTCTGCATTTGGGGTTCTGGTTGCTGCCACTGAACATGTCTGTTCCCCCTCTTCCTTCTTCCTCTGCCGCAACCTCTGCCTAATAAAAAGTGGGGGATATTGTTGTTGGAAAAGCAATTGTGGTGGTTGTGGAGCTTCTAACACCTGGGACGTCACATTGGCTTTTGTCTAGGATATGGAACCATAGGGTATCCATACATCAATGGTGGTGTTGCCACCCATCGACTGTCATTGCTGTTCTGTCCCAACTCTTGGTACTCGAAGAGCTGCTAAACGAGTTGTGTTTCTTGCAAGATGATGTTGATCCATCGTCAGAGGAAGTGTCTGCAATAGGTGCCTGATAGTCCTCCCTGATGTAAGTGAACACTTTCTCTTTCTTGAACTTCTTGATGTCTTTCTCAACTTAGACATGTGTTGCATCAAATAGTCCTTGTGTTCATTCATCTGGATTGTGATTTCTGCCAAAAAGGACTTGAAAGCTGTAATGCTAATGCTTGCTTTCAGAGTTTTCTCAGCTATTGTGATTTTGATGATCAGTGCTTCTGAGAGTGGTTTGGTGGTGGTACCTATGTTAGTATGTAGGTTTTTCAAGCTTGAGCCTTAAAAGGAGTACCCATTTGTTGTTTCTATCTCAGAATTTACAGTTTTCAAATATGGCACAACCACAACCAGTGGCAATTCCAGTATTTATGAGACATCCTCTCACACAACATTTATTAGCTCCAGTGCTTCCGAATTGGGGTGGAGATGTTACGTTCATGGTAGAGGCACACAATGTGTACAGAAGAAACATTTTCTACTCATGGATCACCTTTCCTGCAGCAGATGCAAATTCAAACCACTTTCATACATATACTGTAGCAAACTCACCTGCACAATATAGAGCTTATGCGTATTTAGAAATTCTAGTATCATTTCAAGAACACCATAATTTGTTTCAAGGCTCCCTTCCACACATTCTTCAAAATGTCAGATTAGGTCCCGTAAGTAATGATGGAACTACATGGCCAGAACTGGCCACATACACAACAGATACAAAATGTAAAGGCAGCAGACCTGCGACCATTATACAATAATTTAGTTAGGATATATAAATGTTTTGTACAATTCATGCTACAGTCTCTAAATACCGCACCTGTGAGGGTTGCTCCAGCTGTTCCACCATTTGCTGCACCTGGGATAAACCTAGTGACTAGTCATTCAATAATGGGTGAGGTTTCCACCAACCACTATGAAATTCCGTTCTGGATAGCACAAAAAACAAAACAATTGGAACCAGTGTTTCCCCATGAGGGACCCCAAGATAAACATATAATTCTCGCAATGTGCTTGCCGTTTGGAATGGTTCCCTCTATAGATGACTGTGCCAGTTGGGGCACAGTATTAGCTGCAATTTATACTATCACAGATGGTACACTGACACTTGCGAATCCTCCGGAAGTGTTAAAACAAATTTCAAAATGAACACAGGACTGTCACTGCCCTAGATTTGGCGATGAAACTAATCAGCAACTTTGTCAAGCCTCCTCGGTTATTTAAGTAATATTAAAGGGGAAGCCGCATTGGCCGCACGTCAGTGGCCTTGATATGTTCACAAATAGACCAGGAATGTGAGCTGACAAAGACAGGTGGTGCTAATGATTAGAATTAACAAACTAGGATAGCTACTACCTACTTAGCTGAGGAGGGTTTTTCCCTAATACCACGGACATCTCCGTATAAGGTAATCAGGGTACTTTTGGAATGTGAGAGAGATAGTTACTCAGGAGATCCGTTAAAATTTAAGCCTGACCAACATCATCCTTTTGTGTTGCTAAAGTTGCCTTAAGTGGGAAGTGTATGCCCAGATGTGGAACAGGGTCAAGACTGATTTGCATAAGGCGGGGTCCAAACTGAGGTTGCATGGTGAGTAAAAGAATGATGGATTAAAACCAGATATGTGACTGGGGTGAGCGTTTGCATTGTTCAGTGCTCCATCCATCATCCTTTTGTATCGCTAAAGTTGCCCTAAGTGGGAAGGGTATGCCCAGACGTGGGTCCCATGCTCATTGTGCCACTGAATCTAACCTGGCTGATGAAGGGTGATACCATGAAACCGGTCCCAGGATGTTTGTTTCTGCTCCAGGGAGGACCAAGCCTGGCAGTTCAGGCTGGTCTGTTCCCATAGGGAACAGGATGAAGAATGATTTGCATAAAACTAGGTCCACACTTGGGTGGCATGGTGAGTAAAAGAACAATGGATTAAACCCAGATCTGTGACTGGGGGTGAGCGTTTGAAAAGTTTCAGCGCTCCATCCATTATCCTTTTGTGTTGCTAAAGTTGGCCAACATTGGTAATGCCATGGTGCTCGCAGCAATCTCTAATCTACCATAATCTAGCAAAGATTATTCATAATTCCGGGTAATTATTTATACTTCCAGTAAGCAGCTTGCAAATTAGACATGAATGGTGAGAGATGCTTCTGTGCTCTCTACTGAAGCTGTAACAGATAGCTCACCCTCAAAGTTTTAGACCCGTTGCCACCACAAGGGGCTAAATGCAAAATACTGCAGCCAGCACTTTAAGGTTTCTGTGCCGGTCGCTAATTGCTAAAACTAATTGTGAGAAACAACTGCAAACACAGGTGGTGATGATTAATAATATTTCCCATTTTCAATGTATTACAGTTATAAATGTTACATGGTGGAGAATCAAGCACTTGATATGTGTTTCATAATATTCAATCAATTAACATTTTTGCTTTATGTACTGTTTTGAAAATCCACACTTTCCCTGGGATTTCAACAGACTGTTTATATAATGTATTTATTTTATTTGTTTAGTGGCGTCCCAACAAATCGCAGAACTTTATTGTCAGTTTGTGGTGATTAGGTAGAGATGTGATGCATCAGGATCCTAGAAGCACTTAGTGAAAGTGAAACTGAATGGGTGAAGTGTTCAAGAGGTGTAACGAAAGATGCTAGAGGCTTCTTAAAGAGCTACATCTTCAGACCTCCACAATAGAGGAGGAGACCAGGTTTCATCACAATGTCAAAGTCTCTCACATTAGCCCAGACAGAATGGTTAGAGACAATGTGAACATATTTCTTATTAAATTGACATTCCATAATGCACACAGATCTGAATGCCACCAAGGGCAAAGCCAAACAGAATATATTTATGCAGTATACATCTTAGTAAGCTTACATTTCTTAGGAAAAATCAATAAGGTGAAAAACCCAAGATGCTCAAATTGATAATGGTAAAGTAGCATGGTGTAAACGTTGTGAAGATTAAATGCTTTGAGGAAACGGGGATGTCCTAGACTTAAATGCAGTGAGAAGGATGCCATACATCCTCCCATGACAGGACTGGCTGCCCACCAAACTACCCTCCTAAAGAGCATTGTGGCAAGCCGGGATCCACCTCCTGACAGGGGAACCAACAGTCTTCCTCCCCAAACCTGTGTCTATGGTAATCCTTATCCCAGCATTTTTTCTTTTTAGGGCTTTATCACTGGTGTCTATTTTTACCATGATGGAGACGAGTTCCCACTGACCAACTGGGAAGGGAGACCTGCTGTTGCAAGGTGGTTGACGTGGAGACTTGGCAAACCCAGGCAGAACTTACTTGGTAACACAGTGAGGAAGAGGACCAGCAGTGGTCCTTTTTTGGTCATAGATCTGGTATTGCAAAGTCTTGCAGAGAAAGAGTGAGTTAGGCCCTCCAACAAAAATAATAACAGCAAAAATGTTGACTGTAAAATGTAATGGAGTCATTTCACATAAACTTACGTGAACAAAGAGAGTTTTCCGAAGAGTTGAAGGTCCAGAGGGAGGATCTAAAGCTACAGACTGATAACAATTTCTATCAAACCTTTTACTGTAGTACAACATCCTACACTAAAATCCTGAGGACCTTTACAAAACCTTTCCATTCTGCTCCTTTGTTAGTTGACTTCAAAACACTGTCACAGGGTGATATGCTGCTTCTGCTACTAGGGCTGGGAAGGATCCTGACTAATGCTGTTCATAGACACAAAAAGGTACACTGTTCCTAACTCTAGGGGGACAATTAAAGTTTCAGGAGCAAGAGCCCTCACACACCCAAATGAGTGTCATGCTTCATCATCGGGAAGCTCCTCGTCAGACCGGCTGGTGCCTTTCGGGGGCTCTTTGCCGGAGATCTTTTTAAGTGTCACAGGTGGCTGCCGTTAAGTTCACAGAGGTCAGACACTCATTATGGCAGGAGAGTGAAAGAATTTAAGATTGATTAGAAACCCCTAAACAAATCTTAGTTTACTGGTTATTCGAAAAAAGGGGTAACGATCAAGATAAAAAACATACAAAAGTGGAAAAAGAGGATAATGCTCAACCACTTTGGAAAAGCCTGGAGTACTGGGAAATATCACCTAACCCCAGAGGTGTGGTCAACATGTTTCGCTAATGCTTCATCAGGACCTTCATTAAACTAGACTTCTCCTGGCTATGTACAAAAGGAAAAAAAGGGGAAAAAAAAGGAAGACACCGTCTCACTTATATGTGTAAATAGGTAGCAGTCACTTACATCAGTGTAAACTGTCTCGTCAAGGATCTGAATCAAAAAAGGTCGCCCTAGAAAATAATAAATACAGTAAAGGCTAAAAAACACGGTTAAATGACCATCACACCCAAGGTGAATATGTGCTTAAAGTGATGTTAAACGTATAGAAAACATCTGCTTACCATCCCTCTTCGTGTGGGCCCTTGGGGAGTAACACGATCCGGCCTATTGCTTCTAATGGAAGTTACAAATCATTAGAAAAATATATATAGTGTGTGCCTTATGGAGGGGTCGTGGTATGTTGTAAGCTACCCCCTACGACAAAAGGTCAAATGCAGGCAGTCATCATAATAGTACAACACTGTTTGTAATTAATAGAACCAACGTTATACTTGCAGTATAAACTAGTCTGTCCCATATCAATAGATAAACAGAGGGCAAAAAAGTGTATTTTTGCAATATGGGTTACTCATTGTCTTTGTGCAGTGTCTAATCAAAGGACTAAATCCATAATATGTGGTCCTGGTTCAGCGCGTTCATTCGATCGGTACTAGGTAAAGTCAAATCTTGGCGAGGACATGTCTCTCGCAGTCAAGACGGGGAAGGAGTCTCCGACCTGCATAAGTATACGGTATAGGATTTTTGTCACTTACTTGTAGCAAGGCGTCCTCGTATGGAGTCACCTACCCATCGCGTACTGGCCCCGGAATACGAATGTCGGGGAGGACGCGAGGTATTCAAAATGCGGCGCGGGAGCTAATTGCTACCGCGTCGCGTCAGGGCTTCATCATGAAAAGTGAAAGTGGACTTGGAGGAAAGAAACATAAGTGTTTTGCTGAAGGCCGGAACCCCCGATATTTTCGTAGCGGCCATTTTACAAAGGGTTGGTCTGTAAGTCAATGATCGAAGTAGCAGGTAAAAACTGGTCTCATTGCTCCCGCTAGTTGCGAAGCGGCCATCTTGAAGAAGGTTAATATGCAAATCAATAATGGAGAAGACGAGTCAGGAATAGACTTATTATGAGATACAGTTCATAAGACTACGTCAATCTTCGAAATTAGAATGTTGTCAAATGATGGAGAAATAAAAGAAAGGGAAAATCGATAGACCGACCCGGAAATAAACCAACTTTTGTTATATTACATAGGTTTTTTGAGCCATGGGATATAGACAGTAGAGAAAAGTCGTCACTACTATGTCTATTAGCCTAGAACGATCAAGGATGAGACCCTGATTAAGGAACCACAAAAAAGCAAAAACAGACAAGTGGAAAATTGAATATTATCCAAGCAAGGTATGGCAATAATCTAATGGAAAGAGTTTACCGAGATAGGGACACCCAAGGGATGTCATCGTTCAAACCACTAGTATCCGTGTGTAATTTAAACACCCATCGTTGTTCAAGTCTGAATAATGATTGCGAGGAATCATTAGTCAAGTTAGGGGATTCCAAAATGACCCAACGTAGGTCATCTGGTCTGTGTGATGTCTCCAAAAAATGGGCACATAGTTTTGTAGTTATACGCCCACATCTTATGTTGCTCCTGTGTTCATTAATTCGTATCTTAACGGCTCTAGATGTCATTCCGATATAACGGAGACCGCACGGACATGTGATCATGTAGACACAATTCTTGGTATTACAATTAGTATGTTTTGTCAGGTTCCATCGGCCAATGGGAACCAAATCCAGTGTCTTAGTATGGTATGTCAGGGAGCAAACATTACATTGTCCACAAGGATAGTGTCCTGACACTGGGGGGAGATTCCATAATGTTGATTGAGTCTTAATGATGTTTTTAGGACGGGTGTGTACTATCAAGTCCTTGATGTTCTGGGACCGTTTGAATGCAAAAAGGGGTCTAGGAATTGTACAGCCACTGCTGCCGAGTATTGACCATCTTTTCAGGATCAGACTCTTGATCTTATTGGATAGAGAGGTGAAGGTCGTTACGCATGTCAACAAATTGTTACTATCCCTAGTACTGGATGCGAGTAATGCTTCACGGTTATTATTCGCTCTTTTCCGGGCTCGATTAACAACATCCGGAGGATAGTTACGTGCTATCAATTTAGTTTGAAGATCATCAGCCTGTGTCTTGTATGCGTTGGTTGAGCTACAATTTCGTCTTAATCTCAAGAATTGGCCAAAGGGTAGGTTATTGCGTAACGATTTAGGATGGTGACTGTCATATGTCAATAGGCTATTCCGGTCCGTCAGTTTATGGTATGTACTAGTAGAAGCCGTGAAGCATTACTCGCATCCAATACTAGAGATAGTAACAATTTGTTGACATGCGTAACGACCTTCACCCCTCTATCCAATAAGATCAAGAGTCTGATCCTGAAAAGATGGTCAATACTCGGCAGCAGTGGCTGTACAATTCCTAGACCCCTTTTTGCATTCAAACGGTCCCAGAACATCAAGGACTTGATAGTACACACCCGTCCTAAAAACATCATTAAGACTCAATCAACATTATGGAATCTCCCCCCAGTGTCAGGACACTATCCTTGTGGACAATGTAATGTTTGCTCCCTGACATACCATACTAAGACACTGGATTTGGTTCCCATTGGCCGATGGAACCTGACAAAACATACTAATTGTAATACCAAGAATTGTGTCTACATGATCACATGTCCGTGCGGTCTCCGTTATATCGGAATGACATCTAGAGCCGTTAAGATACGAATTAATGAACACAGAGCAACATAAGATGTGGGCGTATAACTACAAAACTATGTGCCCATTTTTTGGAGACATCACACAGACCAGATGACCTACGTTGGGTCATTTTGGAATCCCCTAACTTGACTAATGATTCCTCGCAATCATTATTCAGACTTGAACAACGATGGGTGTTTAAATTACACACGGATACTAGTGGTTTGAACGATGACATCCCTTGGGTGTCTCTATCTCGGTAAACTCTTTCCATGAGATTATTGCCATACCTTGCTTGGATAATATTCCATTTTCCACTTGTATGTTTTTGCTTTTTTGTGGTTCCTTAATCAGGGTCTCATCCTTGATCGTTCTAGGTTAATAGACATAGTAGTGACGACTTTTCTCTACTGTCTATATCCCATGGCTCAAAAAACCTATGTAATATAACAAAAGTTGGTTTATTTCCGGGTCGGTCTATCGATTTTCCCTTTCTTTTATTTCTCCATCATTTGACAACATTCTAATTTCGAAGATTGACGTAGTCTTATGAACTGTATCTCATAATAAGTCTATTCCTGACTCGTCTTCTCCATTATTGATTTGCATATTAACCTTCTTCAAGATGGCCGCTTCGCAACTAGCGGGAGCAATGAGACCAGTTTTTACCTGCTACTTCGATCATTGACTTACAGACCAACCCTTTGTAAAATGGCCGCTACGAAAATATCGGGGGTTCCGGCCTTCAGCAAAACACTTATGTTTCTTTCCTCCAAGTCCACTTTCACTTTTCATGATGAAGCCCTGACGCGACTCGGTAGCAATTAGCTCCCGCGCCGCATTTTAAATACCTCGCGTCCTCCCCGACATTCGTATTCCGGGGTCAGTACGCGATGGGTAGGTGACTCCATACGAGGACGCCTTGCTACAAGTAAGTGACAAAAATCCTTTACCGTATACTTATGCAGGTCGGAGACTCCTTCCCCGTCTTGACTGCGAGAGACATGTCCTCGCCAAGATTTGACTTTACCTAGTACCGATCGAATGAACGCGCTGAACCAGGACCACATATTATGGATTTAGTCCTTTGATTAGACACTGCACAAAGACAATGAGTAACCCATATTGCAAAAATACACTTTTTTGCCCTCTGTTTATCTATTGATATGGGACAGACTAGTTTATACTGCAAGTATAACGTTGGTTCTATTAATTACAAACAGTGTTGTACTATTATGATGACTGCCTGCATTTGTACCTTTTGTCGTAGGGGGTAGCTTACTACATACCTCAACCCCTCCATAAGGCACACACTATATATATTTTTCTAATGATTTGTAACTTCCATTAGAAGCAATAGGCCGGATCGTGTTACTCCCCAAGGGGCCCCCCACACGAAGAGGGATGGTAAGCAGATGTTTTCTATACGTTTAACATCACTTTAAGCACATATTCACCTTGGGTGTGATGGTCATTTAACCGTGTTTTTTAGCCTTTACTGTATTTATCATTTTCTAGGGCGACCTTTTTTGATTCAGATCCTTGACGAGACAGTTTACACTGATGTAAGTGACTGCTACCTATTTACACATATAAGTGAGACAGTGTCTTCCTTTTTTTCCCTTTGTACATAGCCAGGAGAAGTCTAGTTTAATGAAGGTCCTGATGAAGCATTAGCGAAACATGTTGACCACACCTCTGGGGTTAGGTGATATTTCCCAGTACTCCAGGCTTTTCCAAAGTGGTTGAGCATTATCCTCTTTTTCCACTTTTGTATGTTTTTAATCTTGATCGTTACCCCTTTTTTCGAATAACCAGTAAACTAAGATTTGTTTAGGGGTTTCTAATCAATCTTAAATTCTTTCACTCTCCTGCCATAATGAGTGTCTGACCTCTGTGAACTTAACGGCAGCCACCTGTGACACTTAAAAAGATCTCCGGCAAAGAGCCCCCGAAAGGGGAGCCCGTCAGATATTGCACCAGCCGGTCTGACGAGGAGCTTCCCGATGATGAAGCATGACACTCATTTGGGTGTGTGAGGGCTCTTGCTCCTGAAACTTTAATTGTCCCCCTAGAGTTAGGAACAGTGTACCTTTTTGTGTCAATTATTCGCATTGGGAGTACGTACACTGGACCTTTAATTCTCCCGATCCCTCTCTTTGTTGATACTAATGCTGTTCATACTCACATTTCCCCTAAATGGACTAGAGAACAGCGTATCTCCATTATTAGACCCAGTTCAGCCTAGGTATGTCAATCACCATTAAGCATTTGATAATGCATGGCCATAGATTTATTTGAAAAAGTTAACAAAAGGGAGGGCCGAGATACATTGTTGTTGTTAAATGGCAATAACAATTTTAATAGTATTAGTTGGACCAAACTTAAAGAGTTGAATTTTGATTAATTAGCATCAGCCCTCAGCTAGGATAATTCAGTGGCCTACAGTTCAGACCAGACTTTAATCTTATCTGGTACTTTGTTAAAGCTCTAACAAAGTACCAAATAAGATTAAAGACAACAGAAAGGTACATGAAATAATGTTTAGAATAGAGGAACACAAGGTCATCTTACTTGCCAGCGAGTTTCTGTGTTTAAGTGACCCTCTGACTACCCTGTCAAGAACTGAAATCTTCTGAAGAAATTTCAGTCTTCAAAGTACATCTAAAAATATTAACCTCACCCATAGGCTTGAACAACATGAGATGAAAGGGATCAAAGAAATGTCATCCTTTATGTGGGCAAATTACACAATTAGTGAACATGGGTAGAAATATAATACACGCATTGGCCTTATGGTTGGCTCCAAAATTCTACAAGTAGGTTGACTTCATAAATAGAGATCTAACTTTTGGCATTGTTGTTTATATTTAGCATGGTCCACGTTGCTACCTGGTAAAAAACTGTCTTGCCTAGACTTCTATTCTTTTTCCAGGCTCCCATGCAAAACATTCTGCGTGCGATCTTACAAACAATGAACAGATAATCATTGAGTAGTAGGGAAGGAAGGCCATGGTCTCATTATTACCAGAGCCCTCCTCTAAATTGTTACTTGTGCAAGAGGGATAGAGGCAAGGCGTGGTAAGAACGATCAGAGATTCTTCTTCATAAACACTTTCTGCTCACATATGGGTGACATCAAAAGGGGGTAGGAGCGCAGTGACATGACTAGTGGTAAGGTGCTTTGTTGATAATAACGGCAGGTGGAATGAGGCTGTGCCTACTCCTCACATCTAACATGCATAAGACATTGGGTTGCATTCTGCATATAAACACTCAATAAATTGGGAGAATGTGGTAAATAGTAAGGAGTTTAATGACGTGCATATGCTAATTTACTAGCATAGCGCTTATAATTTGATATACTCAGTTTTAACTTTGATGGTGCATTGACGAAGCAGCTTCAACGTAATGCATGACTGCAGTAATATGTCTTCAGGGTGCAGTGGTGATGACAGGAGGTTAGCAGGTGGGAGGACAGTAGGCAAAAATGAGCTAGGGTGGTCGCACATCATTTAGTTTTAGTGTATAGGGTAATTCTACCTTTGAATTGGGGGGTGGTGAAATTAAGATAATTCATCGTTAGAAGCCTAATGCAGAAACCTTTTCTTATATATCCAATAAATGCTACGAAAACTCCTTAACGCAGCATGCAAAACAAACAGTTTTGTCTAGTTCATAAGACGATCTATTCACCTGGCACCTTCTATCTTTGGGCCCATTTTAGACAATATTTTCCTACCCCCATTTCAATCTCAGCGGGTCACTGCAATCTAATGGCTTCTAAGTTCCGCCATATGACACTTGATTGGCATGCGTTTTCGGTCATAGCTGTCCAGAAATGGAATTCATTGTCCTCAAAGATGAACGAGATCTTTTAAGATTGGGGAGGAAACTTAAGACCTGGCTGTTTCCTTGTGTTCGACTGATTGCTAACAATCAGAGCTAAAACTTGTATATAACCTTTTCCCGGTGCCAGTATACCCGAGTGGGGTGATAGTTGTTATCACATTTAAGACATACCATACTATACCAGCTGATCACAAAGCCAGTATTGCAAGTTGGTTGTGCCAGCTGCTAATTTAGAATTCTGCTGTGCTGCTGCTTTTCTGCATTTGTAAGTGACATCTGCCAGCCTCTCAGTGAGATAAACACCTACATATTTGGAACTTTGTTGGTATTCACTTACAAACTTAGGGCCAGACGTATCAAAGGGTTTTACCCATTCTGTGTCTATGGGAAAATGCGTTGGTATATATAGCCCTTAGTGTCTTTCCTACAAGACCGTGGAAAAATCAATTCAATGTGAAAAAGGGGGGAGAGGCATCTATGGAATTTCTGTCATTTATGACATTTCATCCATTTCCTAATAGTATTCGTATATATTTTCCGTAATGCAGGAACCATGCGCACCAATGGTTTTAAAAAAAGGTACATGAAGCGAAAGAATGTGAATGCTGTACATTTTGTACAGAAAGGTCGAAACCTGAAATCAAGGCCCAGGTCATAGATCTCCGTTGTCCCTCGAATCTGGTAACCAGGCCTAATTCCGCGCAATGCAATTATTGCTTTAGGTTAATGAGGTCCTACATGCTTAAAACGTGCTAACTCCTGTTGCGTAACTATGAATTGCTTCTGTAGGAAACTGAGAAGAATAACATTGCTTTCAACATCAGAATATGCACTCCAAGGACAGAGCAGTGACAAAACGAGTTTTTTTTTTTTTACTGCTATGACGTCAGAGCCCCCAACTTCTCGTGGGTCCTCTATCCCTCCACAGCTGATCCATGGGGTCAACTGAACAGAGGGATAGGATTTGGAGGGACGTGGATAGCGCTCAATAATGTAGAGTTTTCCACATCAGGTTCCAAGTGACGTTATAGATTCTCAAGCTTGACTGTCGGAAGCCACGTGATATCCATAGGTGGAAAACACCAACATCATTAAAGCTACCCGCCTATAATTCTATAAATTGTTTTTAATCACTGGTTGGATATCAACTACATGTGTCCTCCTTCGCGATACTACACGTTGCAGGTGCCTTTCAGTTGTAAAATTAGATTATGTTTACTATTGATCCAAATTTCTAAATACGTTAGAGGTGACTTTATCAAACAGGGTTTTTTTAAATCTCCATACCTTACTCAAATGGTTAGACATCAATGAATATGGGTCTTTCCTCAAAGTTATTCTTGTATGACAGAGGAGGAGAGGGAACAGACAAGGCAGCAATGGCAAGAGAAAGTGTATTTCTGTGGAGGGATAGAAAGTCAGGTAGAAATCATAAGGAGAAAGGCGCCAACAGCTATTCAATCCTGCTACAGTGCAAACAGTACATGTATTCATGCAGGCGTAGTGTTTTTTAGCGCCAATGTTACTGGGCGTGCTTCACTTAAGCAACAAAAAAATCCAGTGTCAGTAGGAGTTAAACTAAAACCTGAGCCTTTGGTAGTAGCCTACACTTCCTCACACGGAGAGGGGCATTAGACATGGTTAGCAGCATCTGTACACATTGGAGTATGCCCCCCCCCCCAGGTCCTTGTGCCGGTTTTATTTATTTACCACGTTCATGCGTGGCAGCAGTGCTAACAAGCACTTAGACAGTAAGTCCTTTCAGATCCTTCATATTATAGTCATTACTCGCTCAGACACTTTTTCTAGTTTTCCACCAGATTGCAAAAAAAATGCCTTACATCATTGATTCCCACACTTTGTAGGACCACACCCTACCGACTAGAATAACAAACTTTCCCCACCGACCTACATTTGATGGACAGGAGAAGGGGAGATTTTTTAATATAACTATAGCTTCAAGTGGTAGAGCATTGACATTTACAGACAGCAGCAGTTACCTCACAAATAGCATGCTACCCCTGGATGCCCTGCGCAGTAAATGGGAGAATGACCTAGGGAGACCGGAGAGTGATGCCTGGGGGAAGACCTGTAGTACCTTCAGGAGATATCTATCTGGACAGGATTTCAGCTGGTACAGCTGAAGATTTTCCACAAGGTATACCACATGAGAACCCAACTCTACGAGAAGGGGAAGACAGACAGCAACCATTTCCTGATGGGATATGGACAAAGAGGGTCCCTGATCCACATCTTGGGGAATGCCCGAGAATAAGGGATTATTGGGAAATGGTGTGAGGTAGGACCTCCATGGTCAAAGACTGCTTGTCTAACCCTCACTTCACAATAGGGGGCAGTGGGCATCTTGGGAGAGCAGACGTTGGGCAGGTACACACACTGCTTTTACAACGTGGCACTGATGGTGGCAAGGAGTGATCTAGTGTGACACTGAGGAGGGGTATAGATACCCACTGCATCAGGATGGGCCTCGAACGTGAATTGGTGCATGAGAGCAGAAGACGTGGTATATCGAGCAAGAGGGTGTCCACACAAGTTTGAAAAGATATTGGGACCCTGGATGGGGCAGAGGGATACCGAGACCATGAAGAAGTGTAAAGAGGGGCAAAGTGGTTGGAGACGGCAAGAATACATCCGATGTGAAGGGACTCTGGGCTGGGGAGTGAAAACGATGGTCGGGAATCGCCAAAGATACTTTTTGATGAAAGATTTAGTGGATGTAAAGCTATGGGATTTACCAGATGGTGACATGGTCATGAGTTGTACTGCATCTGTTATATTTTTGTATGTTGTACAGAAATTCAATGTATAGATTATCAATGAAAAAAAAGAAATTGACACTAATATTAGAAACTCATACAGTTTAAACTATACAGCACACAAATGATTGTGCGTGGAAATATGTTTTCTGTGAATATTTATTATTTGTGCATCACCAAGAAATGTCTTGGTTTTGTTTTGATCCTTTTACAACCTTTGTTTCTAGCACACTTCAGAATTACATAACAAATGTGCTTCACCTTGCTCTCCTAACTGCTGAATGAATTTGCAGGCATTTACATTTTGTTGTGTGTTGCAAAAACAACATCATACAGCCTTTCCTTTCACACACCTTGTACTCCAGCAAGACCGTCACAAAGTTCACTTAAAAACTCCTCATAGTTTGCAGTCAGAGAAAGAAAAATAAACACCAATTGCTGTGTTAAAAAACATAAGCAGCAATTTATCAGGAGACATAGCCTGACATTCGACCTCCGTTTTTAAAGCACTGCAAATTTGACAAGACAGAATTTAAAGTCATCATTATTTATTGCTCGAACATTCGAGACCCACCGTAAATCAGCTTGTGACCCACCAGTGTGTCACAACCACAGTTTGGGAAACATTGCCTTACAGCAACATTTTATACTATTAACACTGTCCAGTCGCCAACTACTGACCATATCTAAATACTACAGACTCACTTTGCCTAACCACGTACAATCATTCTTCCTTGGAGATGTGACATACAGTACCAGGCTCACAACATTCTTCAGAATTTCAGATTCACTCATATTGCATTTATTAATAATCAGTTCTGCACCACTTCTTAAACATTTTGATTTCTATGAGGTCATTTGTGAATATGGCCATCTCTTGACAAGAAACAGGGTCTGATTTAGATGTTGGCAGTAACGGTCCCGGTGTTGATTTTTCAACTAAAAACCTGTCCGCCGCCGTGATTGTCTGCCTGCTGGATTTATATGCTGGCAGTCCCATAGGCGAGAGCCCGCATTTGTCCCGCCGTCTCTGCCAAAAAACACCGCCCGCATCAATGGCGCCATAGGGAAAAGGCAGCTGCCGGCAGGACCCTAGCCACCTTTCCTGCTGTGCAGATTTGGATGTGACTTCCCGTCAACCAAAAAGTGGCAGTCCAAACTCCATACTGGAGTTGGCGGATTGGTGGGGAAATGAGGTATAAACCTTCCGTTGCTGCTGCCACTGGACCACGGCAAGAACACGACCACCCATCACCGGATTCGAAGGTAGGGATGCTGCATTGTCAGGGTATGCTGCATGGGCACTGCAGGCATATACATGTCACAGTGATTTTTTTTAAATTACTGTGACATGCATATGTCGGGCACATAATTGGGTCTGACATGGATGGAGACACACTGGCACAACACGCATATTGTACACATACCCATCAGTCATTGGGGTGTCAATATTCAATGTAAAATGAATGGTGGCACCACAATGACGGTGCAATTACACTTGTCAACTGTGTCCATGTGTGCACATTTCAAGGGGACCTGTACTGGTAAGGTTGTGCTTCCCGTAGTGTATGTGAGTCAGTATGTGCAAGTGTGTGTGAGATTGGTTGGCTGTTTGAGGTGGAGGGAGCTGGAGTGGGTGATATGGTTGTGTCTGTATGTCCAGGGTCAAGACTGATTTGCATATGGCTGGGTCCAAACTGGGGTGGCATGGTGAGTACACAAACAATGGATTAAACTCAGATCTGTGACTGGGGATGAGTGAAAAGTTTCAACACTCCATCCATCATCCTTTTGTGTTGATGTGTCTTTATGGCGGTCAGTTGCATGTAGGATAGATGTAGTGTTAATGTGTGCAACTTCCAGGTGAGTGTTGTTGTGTGGCAGATGTTGTTATGATATGTGTAGTTGTGCCTCGTGTGAGTTTGTGTAGCTGAGTGTGTAGTTGTGTTGGTTGTTGTGGTTGTGTCGTGTGTGAGCGCAGTGTCATTGATGTATGGCAATGGGTGCGTTCGTATGTATGGGTTGTGTGGTGTTGGAAAGTCAATGGATGGTGGTGTTTATATGGTGTGTTGTGGCGTATGTTGTGCAGGGGGACAAATATGTCAAGATAGAGTATGTGTGTGACTCACTTGTATTCCATAGCCGCTGCCATTGCCCATTGGGTACAGCAATGGGCTCCCTGCATCCACAATCTGCTGGTATGACACTGCCTGCACAGCTGAACATCTAAATGTGGTCGCCGGGAACCCATCTGCCTGACGGCTAGGAAGGGTGCTCCATCGTGGTAGTCTGCAGCTCAGCCACCATACATCTAAATACACTGGGTGGAATACCATTGACTTGATGGTGTTTTCAGGTCCGCCGCCAGCGCGGCTTGGCAGTAACACTGTCAAGATCTAAATCAGGCCCAAAGTTTCAGACACCACCTGGAGGGCCGTTGAGGTGTGAGTACTGGAGGATCAAAGTGGTGGATATCCAGTCATCTGTGACAGAGACACTGATCTTCCGGCAGCGGCGGAATAAAGTAAATATTTTTCTTTCTCGACAATTTGATAGGCAAAACTGATCTTTTGTATTGCTTTTGTGGCCTTAACAACTTGATATAATTAAAGATGATGACGATGGTGTTATGTTACTAAAGCTTAAACCATTACCCTAACATGCAGAAGTGAGTTTGGAAGATTTGTTTGCAGAAAAACATATTTCAAACTCTCAAATGACCCACTTCCCTTCAAAGACTAAAGAAAATGTAATTGTTCTACAGACCCCTTTATCAACAAAGAAGAAATTCAGCAGCTACAATACTTTCAAATATTGTCCTTTCCTAAGTTAACAAATAACAGAAGAAAGTGCTTCAGAAAAGCAACAAACTGGGTGTATGTGTTACAGAAACCTTTCCAAAGGCAGGATGAACTGGCTTACCTTAGAGCCCATTCAGCAGCTAATCGAAATAAAATCTTGTAAAGCACCATCCGGATAAAACATATTCATTACTCTGCACGAAAACACAATTATCATCAGATCTAGATTAAAACTAAATGGATCGACACGGTCTAACCTCATGGTTACACCGTCATATCAAATCGAACATAATACAACATATGATAAGAGCATTTGAAAAGAAGCTCTTTTGAAAACAGACACTTTTTCAGGATTGGATATTGTGGAGGAATAAAGGTGTCTTCTAACTTTCAATAAAATCTGAATTTTCCAGTCTGGAGAATTATACGAAATCTTATTATGCTGCGAGATCTGAAGATAATAGCAAGAGCATGTTTAGAGCATCGCTATACCATCAGATGACGTAGTTGCAAATCAAAGGTTGTGAAGGTCGAATCATTAGAACATTTAGTCATTTTCGAAATAATCCATAATCTTTACCTAAAAGCCCATACCTTTGAAAATATTTCTCTTCTTCATCAAGCTCAATAATATTTCCTATGAAGCGCCCGTGGGAGGCAAAGTAGTAGGCGAAGGGCGCCACCTACCGATAAAGCCCAATGATTGCGAAATGCATAACAAAAAAATTTGGAGCGTTCTAGCAGGCACATCTCGATTAGCCTTGGAGTGAATTTTCTTATGTACTTATATAACGCTCCCAGACCAACTTCGTGGTAAATGGTTAGAGTGATTAACAGATCATCTAAGGGAAATTAGGTATTGTTAGGCTGCAAGGTATGACTTTTCAAGAAAGTGAGGTTTTGGTCCTTGACATGAGGTGTGGGCAATTTGCTGAAATAGAATAAAATAGATTAAGACAAACGTATGTGATTTAGAGTAGGCTGGGCTCAAAAGGAGGGGTGTGCTGAAAAGTAAGAAGAGGCTCATTTTGAATTAAAAAAAGGATAGGCAATAATTGGAAAATTTAAGATAACATGCAGCTTAAGGATGCAAACCTTCAGAACGACATTACTTGAAAGTGAAATTAGTTAGTATTGATAGACACTAGAAATAGGCGAACAGTCGGTACACTGCTAAGCTACTACTAGACTACCACTTTAAGAAGAACAGCTGATCCCCCTCACGCGTTGGACCAGTCGATGGGTAGCGTCCTAACTAGATCCACCTGGTCCAGCCATTGTTTGGTCAAGAAAATTTGTAACAGATACTCAGATTCTCTTGCAATGTGCATATTCATGAAGCGCTTCCCAAAAAGTAAATACCCTGCCATTCTTGGTCCCATACAGTTTAATTCAAATCAGGATGTCATCTGACATGGTTCTGCACTAACTAATAATGAAACCAAACCAGTAGAAACTTCAAGGGTGCAGAGCTAATCGCTTCAAATGAGGTCGACAATTTGGAAGTTAGTTTCAAGATATGGCCCCATTAGGCAAAGCATAGCACTTAATGGGAAGGAAGAAACAAAGGGGCATTTAGTCAACGAAGAAAGCGATTCGGTTACTGAGTATTACATTACAATGATGGATATTATTTCAAATGCAGGTGGAAAATACCATTTCCTCTTCAGTTCTATGAGTTGTCTATGCTCTTTGAACATAGCTCATGCCGGTAAACGACTCAAGTAAGGCAGTGATGATCAGAAGAGCTTTCTCAATGCCTATTATAATTTGGTAACAAGAATGCTCAAAATTGTATAATGCGCAGTTTGATATTTTTGTCGTATCTGAAACATTTGCATCAAAAAGTTCCATGAGCAGACCAAGTGGGGTTTCACTCACTTTAGTCAGCACCAAATTAAGTTTCAAGGGGAAAAAAAAACAACTTATGACTAATTCAAAATACCTATTTGAGATATTGATTGAAACTGCTATAACTTTTTTGCCTTTTGACTCAATTACTGTTTATCTGCCTCCTAGAATTCGGAAGTGTCTTAGTACATTAAATGCTGTCTTTAGGGAATTATAATTTCTATAATAGAGGTTTTCCAAAGTCCTTTTTATAATCACTGGTGTCTTTACTGATAATATGTATCAACCCTTTCTTGATTCACCAAGTGATTGACATAATAACTAGTAGCACACTTAGTCACTGATTACAAAGAAAAGACGTCGGAATTGGACTATTATAAGTTATTACAGTCGAGTTTGATGTCACAATGCCTACTGCCAGTGCTGAGGTGAAAAGCAGGTCAGGTCATGGAGCATAATTAAAGCAGCTGTTTAAAGCAACAAAAACGTAACGTTGCTTTCCTTTCTTCTGCTCTATTTTGCAAGCCTAAAATGACAAGCAAAGAGAATATGCTTATTTATTTACACTCCTTAGAAAGAGAATTGGATGGTGGATTATTGGTAAGGGTAGGTAGGTAGGTACCTACACTTAGCAATAGGCCACAAACCCCCACTAGGTCCAGTCAAGGTCTCAGTAAATTAATTTTAGCTCAACCCTTGGTAGCTTGGCCCATGAGCAGTTAAGCTTAACTTAAGAGGCAGGTGTGTTATACATTTAATATCACCAAAACATTAAATGAGTAAAACACAACACACAACAAAAATCCGACACCAATTTTTAAAAATAGATAATATTTTTATCTTTAAATATGACACAGAAAATACAAAAATACCATGTAGGGAACCAGACCTATGAATTAAAAAAGTTTAAATGTAAAAAAAATGCTTTCTAGCACCTAAAAACCAAAAGCACCCACAGAGGACATCTGGTTGTACTCGTCCAGAGCAACTTCGAAATTTGAGGCCAACTGTGGTAGAGTCCAACTCGCATACACAGAGCGGGAGGCCTCGGTTAAAGTTTTATCTTCACAGTTAGAACATTTATTAGCAATTTATTCGACCGGGGCAAAGTCAGAAGTTGCGACTGACTGCGATGGAGCCCTTGTCGGATACACTACGCGGGCGGACAGTCTTCCTCAGCAAGCCGATTTTGATGTAACATCATCGGATTGCCTTTCCGCAAGCCCCCGCTCAAATCCTGGAAGTCTGGGTCTCCTGAGCTTTTCAGCGGGAAGAACCTGAAGTTCATGCCGGGTCACAGTTGACGGTGGCCGGCTTGACTCTCAACGTCACGTCAGTCCGCTTATGGAGCTTTTTTCCAAAGTTGCTCCAAAGTTATAGATCTTCCAGAAGCACTTTTTGGGTCATCAAAGTGTCCACAAATTTGCTCCAAGGTTCCAGAGGCTCTGGGTTACTCCTTGGAAATTGGGACTTCAGTTCCCAGAATGCACCTGGTCAAAATCCTTAAATGGCCACTGGTCAGCTGGGCTATTCTTGCAGGACTTGACGCAGGGGACTCTGGTTAGCTCCTTTGTACCTGTAGCTTACATGGAGTCCATTCCTGGAGTTGCAGAAGCAAGGCAAAGTCCTTTTCTTGATGAAGCCCAAAGTGTGCAGCTGGTGCAGTCCTTCTGAGTGTAAGGTCCAGGTACAGGCCAGGGGTCCAGCAGGGCAGTCTTTCTTCCAGTAATTTCTTCAAGCAGGGATCGGACTTGTGGGGCATCTCTGCCATACTTATCCTTGCTCCTGGGGGTGGAAAGCAGGGGGTGTAGGCCTTTCTGGGGTGACCACTTCCTGTGAAATGTGGCAAAAATAAATCCTATAAACCACATTCTTTAAAAATCTAACATGGAGGAAATCTTTCCTGGAAGGTTACATCTGGCGTAGCCCACCCACTGGTGTGGTAAAGTTCCCCTACCACACTTTCTGCAGCCCCTCTCTTAATCTAATCAGTGGGGCTCCTAGCTGTCTGGGGGTGCAGGAAATGGGGGAGATGCAGTTTCCGTCCCAAGTGAGTTTCCCTCCTTTGAACACCAGTTTGGCTATTCTTCCCCCATCCTGCTCTGCCATCTTCTGTAGCAGTTCTCCACCCCGCAGATGCTTTATTCATGTCTACCCAGACACTTCACACCTCATTAAGGCAGCATAGTTCAGGCTGCCTGAGGCTGACCAATCAGGAAGGGGCACTACAGGGCTGAATTTGGTAACTTTCAGTAAGAGTTCTAAAACACTTTCCCTGTGCTAGTTATATTAGACTCAACATTGGCAAGTTGTTGGATTTATTATAACATTTAATTTGATACAAAATTTGCTATATTTAGCTCATCTCTATTGAAAATAAAACTATTATTTTAAAATAGAGTCTCCAATGTTGGCCTATGGGGCGCATTGACTACAATGGGGAAACATAATTAGGCTGTTTTTCCCTCATCAGGGCTTATAAAACATGTTTTCTAAAGTCCCTGTTTATATTTACACTGCACCCAACCCTGGGGGCAATTGGGGCAGGCCTTATGGGTGACTTCTGTGTAAAATAGGAGAGTTTAGGACTTTGTAAGTACTTTAAATTCCAAAGTCGAATTTGGGGTGCTCTTTAACTTGAAAGCAGCCCGCAATCCAGGCCTGTCTTTAAAATGACACCAGGGACCACATCAATGCACCAGGGGTGCCCTATCTACCCTGGGTTCCCTAAACCTACATGCCCAACCATATACCAGGGAAGAATAGGTAGGCTGTTGAGCCAATTATAATTAAGCCTAATTCACATATACCATTTTACACAGAGCACTGGTGTGGCCATACTCCCACCCCAAATAAATGGGGACAAAATCTTCGGCCCACCAGTGGGCAGATGGGGCAATTACCCCTGATCCACTCCCCAGGGGGCAGAAAGCCTACTAGATTCCAGGGAATGAAAAAATAAATAGTGGTGTGGTGGCTACCAACCAGTATAGGCATGGTTATGCCCCCTCGTCAACTGAAGGGGGTAACAGTCTTTCAGCTCTTCCCCCACACACTAAAACATCTTTTCCCAAGGCAAGCAAGAGGACATTTGATTATTTTGGGCTTTGGTTTTACATTTGGGCCATGAGAGCTTGTCTAACTCTCAAAATCGTCCCACTTGGAATGGTGAGTGCTGCACTTTTTGGACTTTAGGGCACTACCATGTAGAAAAATCTACGAGACGTAGACACATCTGAAAACTAAACATCTGGGTGAGTCCAGGGTGGTGTGCTTCACATGCACCCTGCACAATTTTCCTACACACAACGCCCTGCAAACCTCCAACTTTGCTGGAAATCACACATTTTTCCCACATTTTTGTGATGGATCCTTCCAGAATCTGAAGGAATTTACAATATTCCTACCACCCATCATTGTTGCATCCATGCCAATAAAACTTCTGCCCCACTTGTCAGCATAAATAAAAAAAAAATTCATACTGCCCTTCCGGACCGCTTTGGTTCCCCCTCATTTTTACATGTTTTTGGCTCTTCCCTGTCACAGGCACTTGGCCCACCTACCCAAGTGAAGTATAATTTTTACCGGGAGACTGAGGGGAACGTTGGGCGGTAGGAAATTTGTGCCGGTGCGGTGATCCCACACAGAAATGTAGGAAAAATGTGATTTTCTTTAGATAAATTTGAGGTTTGCTGAGGATTCTGGTTAAGAAACACTAAGGGATCCATGCTAGGTACACCACCCTGAACTCCCTCGGGTGTCCAGTTTTCAGAAATGTTTGGGTTTGGTAGGATTCCCTAGATGGCTGCTGAGCACAGGACCAAAAACGCAGGTGCCCCTCCCCACCCCCGCAAAAACAGGTAGTTTTGTATTTTATAATTTGGATGTGTACACATAGTGCTTTGGGGCATTTACTGTCATGGGGACTAGTCCTAGCCACACAAGTGAGGTACCATTTTAACCTGGAGACTTGGGGGAATGCTGGGTGGAAGGGAATTTGTGGCTCCTCTCAGATTCCTGAACTTTCTGTCACCAAAATGTGAGGAAAAAGTGTTTTGTTTGCCCAATTGTGAGGTTTGCAAAGGATTCTGGGTAACAGAACCTGGTTAGAGCTCCACAGGTCACCCCATCTTGGATTCCCCTAGGTGCCTAGTTTTAAAAAAGTGCCTAGGTTTGGTAGGTTTTCCTAGGTGCTGGCTGAGCTAGAGCCCAAAATCTACAGCTAGGCACTTTCCGAAAAACACGTCAGATTTCAATGAAAAAATGTGATGTGTCCATCTTGTGTTTCCTGTCGCGGGCATTAGGCCTACCCACACAAGTGAGGTACCATTTTTATCGGGAGACATGGGCGAACACCTAAGAGCAGAACCAGTGTTATTGCCCTTTGTCTTTCTCTACATTTTTTCCTTCCAAATGTAAGACAGTGTGTAAAAAAAATTCTACTTTAGAAATGCCCTGTAATTCACATGCTAGTATGGGGACCCTGGAATTCATTCAGCGATGTGCAAATAACCACTGCTTCTCAGCACCTTATCTTGTGCCCATTTTGGAAGGACAAAGGTTTCCTTGATACCTATTTTTCACTCTTTATATTTCAGAAAATGAATTGCTGTATATACGGTATACAATGAAAACCTATTGGAAGGTGCAGCTCCTTCATTGACTCTGGGTACCTAGAGTTCTTATGAACCTACAAGCTCAATATTTCCCCACAACCAGAAGAGTCCACCAAACGTAGTGGTATATTGCTTTTGAAAATCTGACATTGCAGGAAAAAGTTACAGAGTAAAACGTGGAGAATTTGTTTTTTTTTCACCTCAATTTCAATAGTTTTTATTTCAGGTGTTATTTTCTGTAGGAAAACCTTGATGGATCTACACAAATGACCACTTGCTGAATTCAGAATTGTGTCTACTTTTTAGAAATGTTTAGCTGTCCAGGATCCAGCATTGGTTTCACACCCAGTTCTGTCCCAGTAAAATGCCAAAATTGTGTTGGAAAATGTGCTTTTCTGATTCAAGTCTGCCTGTTCCTGAAAGCTGGGAAGATGGTGATTTTAGCACCGCAAACCCTTTGTTGATGCCATTTTGAGAGAAAAAAAAACACAAACATTCTTTTTTTTTTTTTAAACAACATTTTCGCTGTATTTTGGCTAATTTCTTGGTCTCCTCCAGGGGAACCCACAAATTCTGGGTACCCCTAGAATCCCTAGGATGGTGGAAAAAAAGGACGCAAATTTGGCGTGGGTAGCTTATGTGAACCAAAAGCTATGAGGGCCTAAGCACGAACTACCCCAAATAGCCAAAAAAAGGCCTGGCACCTGAGGGGGGAAAAGGCCTGGCAGCAAAGAGGTTAATACTACCCTTCCCTGAACCAAAAAAAAACCTTTACCTCCTCTCATTACTATGCTTCACTAAACACTAAAAGAAATTACTACCCCTTAACCCTACCCTTCCGTAGACCCTAAAAACTAATTACTTCCCCTTATTGCTACACCTTCCTGAACCCTAAAAACATTTTACTACCCCTTAAAGCTACCCTTCCTTTAATCATAATAACTTGTTACTAGTCCCCTGCCTCCTTCCGCACCGCACTGTTGATGCTCCACTCGAGCTAAGCATGTCAATGTCAGTTTGCCCCTGCTCCAAGTGCCCTCTGAGGCTCAACATGTAACAATGTTTTGTTGCCAAAAATTTTTTAAACAACGTTTTTCAGTTTATGTTTTGCCACAATAGTTTTAATGCATACAATAGTTGGGTGATGTTAAGGTCATCCACATAGCATATGCTGACCAAATAATTTTAAGAAGGACTCTGTTGGCTTACACAGGCAACTCATCCTTCTACGCAGATATAATGGCCTCAACTTTCAGATCAACCTAGCAAAAAGAAGGGTGTTTTTTGGAAATTCAAAACCAACATGTAATTGGTTGATGGATTCCTCTTCCGTTGAATATGTTCAAAATGATCCTCTGTTTTGAAATTATAACTGCTAGAAATAAGGTTATAGTTAATGACACTGAGTGGTTTTCTAACCATCTGTGGGACGTGCAATTGGTAGGGCTGTTAGTTAGATAACCTGCAAACTAATTTCTAAATCGGTATATGAATCTATTTTTTTCCTGTGAAAAAGCAATTAAATCTATGTGTTCCTCATTTATACTGCGATCTTCAACTCTGCACTGTCACATTCATCTTGAAATGGATCTTTTTTTTATATCTATTGTTGCCCAAAAACTGATGTTATTCCTAGAAACCCTTGATGTATAAGCCAGCGTTTCTTGGAAACACTAATACTCAATTATGTATCACAAATCATGTTTGTAACATATTAAAGGACTATCAGCTTCCTAGTTTGGAAATTCTTTCAATAATGTCACTGTTCAATGTAAACCATTTCAATATCTACTATAAAAAGAATTTCATGCAAATTATTTTTTATTTCATTTCTTGCACATTAAATTTGCAATTATGTTCAGAGCACAAGAGATATGCATGAGAAAGAGGAGAGGGAAGGGGCAGACAGAAGAGAGAGTGGGAAGAGAAACTGGCGTGAGAGAGATGTTCCCATGCCAAAGGAGAAGACACAGATTCACCAATGGTAAGGCTTAAGAGACCAAAGGAAGAGAGGCCTGTGATAGTTCAGGCGACTATTATGTAGTCACACCCATCTTGAACACTAGATCAGCATTCATGTTTTCACAAGCCTTCCATTAACACAGTGCGGGAGATCACCTAGTAGCATAAGATTTCACTGGACAAGTGTGCAATCTTTTCCCAAGATGCATAGAGCTGTTCACAGGGACAGCCACCACGAGAAGGTTTGCAGTTATCGAGCACAGCAACAAGTCAAGAACTAGTCATGTCTTAGCAGACTGGAAATTGAGAACAGAAGCATGGTTAAAGATGTGGGAATTCGGAAGCCCCAGGACCATAGAAGTTGTATTTGACATAGTTGAGCAGACGTGTTCCAATAGGATAAAGAAACCAACAGTTGTGAACACACAGAATATTGCACTATTGCACCATTGTAAAGAGCTCAGAAAGGATGTCAGAAAGAAGAATTAAAAAAGGCTCAAAGGGAGAAAGATCCACACACATCATGTTTGCATAGGTGGAGTGACTACAATTTTTGTTGAACGCAATATTTAAATTGAGCTCCTTGATGGCCAAACTGTGACCAAGCCACAAGCTTGTAGCGTGAATGGGATTCCCTAAGAAACAGAGAAAAGGAATTATTGTGATGATGTTTAATTATGACAGGGAATTAATGCACTGTGATCTATGTTGGATGAATGCAGATGCCTGTGCAGAAGTCGATGATTGTTCTTGTGGTTAGTGAAAATCCTACCTTTAATACCACTCTCTATACATTTCCCATCATGATTTATTTTCTTAAGACATCATTGTCTTTCTAATTCCCTGCCCATCTTTTCAAACATAACGATCTCTGCTGTGAACCATCTGTTTTGTCATGACTGGTTTCACATGGGTCTTAAAAGGGATGCAGCTATTTTGAGTATATTTAATATGATCTGATAGAGGATTTCTAGAATGCTGTCAGGTGAATCAGTCTTTAATAACTGCAGCCCAGTGGTGTGATTTCCTTGGCCACAGCAATTGTAGACACAGTTTGGCGGAACAGCTGACAGACCTGGAGCAGGGAAGGTGCTTACTGTAGTCGTAGATGATATCCTGGGATCACCTTCCTAGGACTTTCAGTCATTGTTCAGCCTGTTGGCTCGCTCGCTTATCTTTGACATGGTGGACAAACTCTTCTGTTGCATCCCCTTTCATCACTGGCTAGGGTTCTGATGGTGGCATTGCAATGGCTCAACTTGCTTGTGAATCAATATGCATTTTAAGGACTTCTTGGAGCTCAGCTGGTTTTCGATTATTGAGAGGGAGAGAAGATCATGCCAGATCTTGATGCATCCTATTATTATAGGCACTAGCCTGAGATACCATTTTTATGTTTACAACACTCATATCAGTGCAAAGGAAAGTTTGATTCAACATGGCACAATCTCCTTCACAATGCCAGCTGGATAAAGGATGATGTCTTGAAATTAAATGGTCCGAAAACTGAAACAACTCTCCTTTCCTATAATCACCTTTAAAAGTAGACTCGGCACAGAACTAGTCCCCTGGGCTTTTTGGTCATTTACAATAGTTCTCAGCAAATGTAGAAAATTTGAAAGTCTTGTTGGATGCAGATGCTAGTATGAATTCTCAGATTACCACAGCTGCGCAGGAGGCGTTCTTCAAACTTCAGCAGCCAAAAAAATTGTTTTCTTCAAACCAGTTGAACATCACGAGGTGATAGCAGGACCACGTGCAAAGTCTAAGATGGATTATAATGTGGACTTTCCAACATCAAATTGCAGCCGATCAGGGGTTCAGAACTTTGAGGCTTTTGGTAAATCCAATGGGGACTCACCAGTGTCTTCTTGGTAAAATATTTAGACAGTCTACAGGTCACCAAACCTACGCGAATTAAAACTGTTAAAAACATGCCTGTACATATGCAGGAATGCACCACCATAGACAAGATAAAAATGTTGATGTCTGTATATAGAAAGGCTCTTCAATGAGAAGGTCATCTCCAGGTGCTTGTGCCTAAGTCCTGACATAGGAACAGAAGAAATCAAATACTTTCCAGCTGTGTTCCCTAATCATGGAAGGCACTGGCAGTGCAGATTATGCAGCTTCATTCTCCAATCCAGTTTGCAAAGTACCTCTTCGTATTGATCCCATTTCATCATGAACTCTCTGTTGCATCTTTTGTTTCCGTTTGTCTCTTGAAAGCAACTGAGTTTCGTACTAAGTGCCATATAAATAAAATAAAAAAATACAAGAAACAGACGTGATGCGCTGCCTGCTGCCCATCCCGTTTCATTTTAACCACCAGCAACCAAACCGCTCAAATGACAGACCGTATCATTCCTGGCAACGCAAGGAAGGTGTGACGACAGAAAAAACACAAAAGGTAACGTATGCAATTGGATTATTGTTTGAGGGGGTGAAAACCCCACTAAGGCAAAACCAACAGTTCTTGGTAGGGTGAACTAAAAAAGTCACCAAATTAACCTATACTTAACCCTCTCGTTGCTTGGCACAAAAGCAGTCAGGCTTAATTTAGAGGCAAAGTGTAAAGAATTCATGCAGCACACAAACAATAATAAAGTGAAAACAGAAGGCATGAAAAATCCCAAACCAATTTAGAAAAACAGAGTACAGTTTAATAAATAAGTGAGACTGGAACAACAAAAATTAAAATAGTAAAACTGGAGAAATGCAATTTCTATGTTTTAGGTAGTGATAGCGCCTAAAAGCACAAAGCGCCACTCCAGTCATCTGGTCGTGCTCGACCTGAGGACATTCACAAGTTCAAGTGGACAGCGATGGAGCGCAGGCCGGATACAGGGACAAAGTTAGTCCCTCTAAAAAAAGTTATCTTCTCAAAGACTGATGTGAAGGGTTACATTTATGGTGGAAGAGGCCATGAGGAACAGGGAGAGTGTAGCGAGTGTCAATGCTGCAGCGCAAAGATCTGGTCAGGCTTCACATACAGTTGCTTTGTGTTGCCAGTCATCGCGAGCAGTCACTGTAGCAACATCAGGTGCACCAGAGCTTCCTGTTGGCAGTCATCACGTGTGGCAAAGACTCGGTGTGAATCAGCCCGTTTGTGGTCATGAAAAGCCCAAAGCTTACAGATTTCACCTTTCTCATCAGTAGGAACTCAACTGATGCATGCCAAGGTGCAGGATCTGGGAAGGCACCTCTTGGGGATCAGGAAATAAGTCAAGCAGAGGTCAGCAGGGCTCAGGCAGCTCACACTGCAGGTCCAGACAGGTCCAGTCCATCACGCCGCTGGGCAGTAGCAAGGAGGGCTCTAGTGCATGTTATGTCCCTGCATCTCAGGTAAGAAGTCAGATAACTGACCCCTGGAGTCACACAGGTTAACCTGGGATGAAGGGACCAGGGCCACTCTTCCTTCTTAGAGAACAAGGCAGACATCAAGCAGCAGGTCAGTCCTCTGGTAACAGCACAACAGGGCTACCCTTTTGTAATGTCCACAGTTCCAGGACTGTACTGAAGAGTTGTTTTGAGGATCTAATAAATATACCTTCTTGACAGATCACAGTACCTTTTAGGATTAGGCACTAACCAGTGAAATCCGGCCCAGCAGGAGCGATGTAAAAAGAGTATCAAACCAAGTCCTCTGCACTCTGAGACCACTCAAGAACTAGGTTGGCACAAGGGATTTCAAAGGGAATGGGGAAGGGTATAAAATAAGAAACCTGGCAATTGTTAGCCAGGCATTGTCACATTTGCACTCTCTTGCTCTGCTCCCTCTGCAAAGCAGGCTCAGCTAATCTTGTATTTCATATTTCAGGTGTACTGCAGGGACAAGGAACAAACATTAGTATCCGCAATCACTCCAGTCCATCCACTCATGTGTAATTGTTCTTACCGGTTATTGTTTCAATGTTAATAAACTGGCTGTATATCTGGTTACCTTTGCCAGCACACTGCAAAGTTATAGGGTACAAAGGAGTTAGATTCTGAGCAAGACATCTTAATCCACTAGTTATGCAGTTCCAATTCAGACGCAAGCCATGCCTTTATCCTAGTCCTAACTGAGCCAATAGTTTGAAGAAACAATGTAGCAAGACACCCTTGTTCTCGTTTAGTTTCTCTTGCTTTGCATAATTCTCAAACCTTTGGTTTATATTTTCAATTTAACAGTTTAGCTTGCAGTGCTGTTAGTTGGTGAGAACTTAGTTACTGTTGTTTTATGTGTGCATTGCTGTTTGAAGACTGCAACTTACTAATTCAATTTTATTTTTCTCTTTTCTTTGACAGGAATTGTTGACTAGCTGTTGTTGACTATCGAGGATTCTGGCCCAAATGAGGCATCATGAGGTGTCACTGGAGTGGAAGTTCCGGAGCAGGTAAATTGTCTCAGAGGAAGTTCCATCCAAAAGAACAGATTGTCTAGCAAGGGTGGGGTGTTTGGGTGGAACAAATATACTCTTGTGTTCCAAAAAGGTCACTGACACTTGACAAATCTCGCAAGGCCATTGTTGGAATCTTCTGGATTAAATCTGAACAACCTTTTAGGAATGACAGTTCTTATCCTAATGAGCTTCCTAGAACTTGCAAACATATTGTGTACACAATGCCTTGCTCCTTCATGATTTGCTGTACTTTTGACTTCTGGGGCCTTATTACAGAATGCAGCACATTTTCCTTGTTTGAGCCAGGTGCACCTTTCAAAAGGTGCGCCCGGCACAAACAAGGAGAGTGCACCAAATTACACTGAATGCTCTGCCCCAGGGCAGCTGCGAATTCAAGCTGCCCCTTGGGGCTGCGCATTCCAGTGAAAAATAGAGTGGCTGCTTTAAAGCCGCTCCATGTTTCACTGTGCAACCCGCCTGCAATTTTAAGGGGTGGGTCTAGAGTTCACTTTGCAGGCGGGTGCATCCATATGTTCCCCTTTCCACCCTGCAAGCTGCTTTTAGGGGTGCACTGACAGTGCACCACCTTTTTGGTGGTGCAGTCAGTGCGCCTCCTGACAGCTTTTTTGCCTCTGTGCCCACTTCTATAATACAGCACGAGCACAGAGGCAAAGCAATTCCTTATTTGCATGGGCATGCAAATAAGGGAACACCCTCTGGTGATATCGCTGGAACTGTATGTGCACCAGCAACATTGGTATTACAGAAAGGGCCGCACAAGTGTCTGTGGCCTTTTCTGTAATGCCAAAGTACCCCTGGTTGCGCAAAGCATGCGCACATGCCTGTTGCGCCCCAGGGCACTTGCCATAATAAGGCCCCCAGTGTATAAACATACATTGGCATTTAACAGGCACATGTTATCTGAAATTGGGTCTCTCGTTCTAAACCACTTCCTTCGGAATGTTTTGACCACAGTTTGTACCTTCACTCATGCATCCCTGGTGTCCAGGGATTGTGTTTAGGGAATGATGGGTAATTTAGGGTGGCAAACCGGGCCCAGCTCTGAGTGACCACGACACTGGTGCCAGACTGTGTAGGGGAACACCCTGTCCTACCCTCACATCTGGTTCTGCAAAGTTCTTCCCTTCCCCTGTCAAGGCTCCAAGAAGTCTGGGGTGACAAAAGGCCGGTGTCGGTGTACTTTGTGTGTACCTGAGGGAAGCCCTTTGAGGTGTAAGTGGGGCAATGAACAGCTCCATCCCCAACCATATTGCCCACATCTAGTCCCGTTTGTGTCACTGTCTGGTTGGAATACACAAACTCCAACAGCAGAGCTATTCATAGTCATGTGTCCCAGGACACTGGCAAAAGGCACAAATGGCTAGGAAAAGAAAATGCAAAATTTCTAAAAGTGGCATTTTCAGAATTATGACTTAAAGTCTGAAATTACCATTAACAAGAGCTCTAAATTAAAATGCATTTCAAGTGTAAATACCATATCTCTACCTGTGTCCAATCCAAAGTTATCACTAATCATTTTTTATAATAAGGTTACCAAATATTAGTCAATGTAGGAGATATCCCTTACCATAGTGAAAAACGACTTTAGGAGTTTCTCACTACTAGGCCATGTAAAACCTAAACCCACATGTTCTATTTTGTAAATGCCATGCCCTGTGTGCTCTTAGGGCCTTCCCTAGGAGTCTTAGAAGTATTAAAAAGCAGGGTTTAGGCCTGGTAAAAGGTTTATTTTGCTCAGTCAATGGCAGTTTAAAACTGCACTACAGGTTGCAGTGGCAGGCCCAAGACATGTTTTAAAGGTTTATGTAGTGAGTGGCACAAAGAGTGCCGCAGGCCCCAGGTATCATTTAATTTACAAGGATGTCAGATCTAATGCATAGAGACTGGCAAATTAGAATAATTTTTTTTTTTTAAAACAGAAACATGTTACAGACATCTAAGTTAAGGTAATACAAATACCAATAGAATAACACAGAATTAATTACAATACTTCTAAATCCAATTGCAGTGCAAGAAAAATAAATATGAACTTTACTATTTGAGGAGTGGCAAGTCAAGTACAGGAGGTTCAGAGATTTTCAAAGTTCTGCTAGGAAAAAGAAAAAACATTTAAACCCTGATTTATAACTCACCGGGTTACTCCATCACAACGGTGACAGATATCCCGTCTGCCGAAATCTAAATCCCATTGGATGCTGTGAGAGTAACCTGTCCGCTGAGTTTTAAGTCAGGCCCTTAGTCATACATTTTTAGCTCACGCTTTACTTGGTTCTTTGATGCTCTTGTTGAAAAAAAAAAAAGAGTAAGTGAGATGAACTAAAGCAAAATGTCCTGCTAGGCTTTGAGAAATAGAGATCATAGTCTTAACAATAGCAGTGCCTTTACTTCCACACTTACCATCTGGCCAGCCACAAGACTAACAGTAGGCCTAGGAGACATAATTTTTTTGCGGGGGCTTCAGACTCTGTTGAACCTCTGATTGCAATTCAAGAGTTTTCACAAGTTCCACAGAAAGCAGATGGAAATGTTAGATTCATGCAGTCAATTACGTGCCTCTAATCTCCGAGGCTCATTCGAGAGTTCTAGTGTGATAAGTGAGACAAAGTGAAAGCAACAGTTTTCGTTTTAGGATTGACTTAAGAGCACAGCTGTTGCTATCCGTTATAATGTCAGTCTGGAAAATAACTTTCAGGAGTACTACAGAGAGGGGCCTTGGCACCACCCACATGTTGGTGGACTCAAGTTCATGTTTTGACTGTGCAGAAATGTAGTGCTTCTATGGAAAAAGAACTTGTCTTCCACACAGCTGTGACTTTTTTGTTTGTTCACCCAGCTGTCAGAGCCGGCAGCAGTATGGCTTCCTTGAACTTTAAAGACCACACACAAGACACTGTAATGTTGTATAGTCTCTTAGGTACACATATATTTTACAGTATTTGCCTTTCTCTGGCAGCAGCATAGTTGTGAAGAGGGAAATTGCAAGGAATGTATTGCTGTTTTCCAGTCCATCACTCTCCGTTACATTAATAATATCAGATGCCAGCGTGCAGTTTTGTGTTTGAGAGCAGTATGGGTTGCCCAGGGCTACACTCATCTACATGGAATTTTAGATCTGGCTTAGCAGCACAGCTATTTCCCGACCTTACATGGTTAACAAAAAAGAGCTTTTAGAGTACTACTGAGAGAACCAACATTTGTTTTCCTTAGCATAGGATTTAATTGGGCCGAATTTGTATCCTTCCACAAAATTGAGTGCTTCTTTTGCACTTTTTGGCTTGTGGCAAATTTTATACTCCATACAGCAGTACTGATTTGGTTATTGTGGCAAGCTACTTATGGCTATAGGCCTGAACTGTTTATTATGTTATGTCATACATATTTCTACAGCATGCTAATCAACTGTGAGGGTATCCAGGTGCTGCACAGGTGGGTAGGCGGTGGTCTCCCAGGACATTTATCAGAAAAAAACAGGTATTCAGCTTGTTGTGGAACTCAAGAAGCGATGATGAGGCTTTGATGTGCTGTGAAAGGTCCTTCCTTGCTTTGAGGGAGATGCACAAAATGCACATCTTCGTGCTCTGTTTTTGTGTATGCGGGCTATGTTTGCTAGTCAGAGTCTGGCTGAGCAGAGGTGACTGCAGGGTTGGTGGAAGTGTAAGCGGCTTTGAGGTAGGTGAGTCCCACATTGTGTAGTGCTTTGTATGCGAGTGTGAGGAATTGGAAATGAGTGCACTTGTGTACGGGGAGCTAGTGAAGTTCCTTGAAGTGTGATGTGGGTGTGGCATGGTAGCGAGAGGACGAGTCTTAAGGCAGCATTTTGGATGGTTTTGAGACTGTTCATGTTTGCTGGTTATGAGGGTCTGTGTGACTGTTTTCCTGATGTTCTCTGGCAGCCACTTCAAGATTTTTGGTAGCATCTTCAGTATGTTCAAGAAGGTGGAAGCCACTGCATTGACCTGGGCTGTCATGTCGAGCTTGTCATCAATGATGATTCCTACATTTCTGGCGTGGGAGGTGGGGTTTGTTATAGGTCTGCCAGCCACTCAGTGCAGTCCCACGGAGAGATGTACCTTCTGAAAATCACAATTTTGGTCATGTCTGATTTGAGCTTGAGGCAGTTAGATCTCATACATGTGGCTGCTGTGGACATGTAGGTGGAGAAGTTGGTTTCTGTTACAAGAGTCGTCCCTAAAGGAGAGTATCAGTTACCTGTTGTATGCTTAGGAGAGAATGTTGATGCTATGCCATCTGATGATGTCGGCAGTGGGGTCATGTAGCTGCTGAACAAGGTCGGGCTGAGAGATGATCCTTGGGGACTCGAAAGATGAGGTCTCTGGCTTCTGACGTGCAGAATGGCATAATGACTGTGTTCTTCCCATAAGGAAGGAGGAGATTCATTTGAGAGTGAATCCTTGCATGCCTGTATTGTGAAGTCTTCAGGATGGGGTGGGAGATCCTGTCAAAGGCCGCTGAAAGGTTGAGCAGGATGAAGGCCGCAGTTTCTCCTTGTTCAAGGATCATCCTTATGTCATTGGTTGCTGTGATGAGGGCAGTCTCTGTGCTGTGATTGGGTATGAATGCAAAAAGAACAAATGATGGCCGGAATTCTGAACAATGCAAACATTCACCCCTGGTCACAAAGATCTGGGTTTAATCCATTGTGTTTGTGCTCACCACGCTCAAACTGGGATCAGTTTGGTGAGCAAAAGAATTGATGGATTAAACCCAGATCTGTGACTGGGGGTGAATGTTTGATTGTTCCACATTTGACACCATAAGTGCACAGGGTATGCCCAGCCGTGGGTCCAGGGCTCACTGTGCACTGGATTCAAACTAGCCTGACTGATGAAGGGTGATTCCCTGAAACCGGTCCCAGGATGCTTGTTTCCAGTCCAGGGAGGGCCTGGCCTGGCAGTTCAGGCTGGATTGTTCCCATGGAGAACAGGGTAAAGACTGATTTGCAAATGGCTGGGGAGGCATGGTGAGCAAGAGAATTGATGGATTAAACCCAGATCTGTCACTGGGGGTGAATGTTTGATTGGTTCTGCATTCCTGCCATCATTTGTGTTTGTTTGTGATTGGGTATGAAGCCTGGTTGAGTGGTGTCCAGGAAGGAGCTGGTGAGTCACTTGTTGACTGCTTTCTCCATGACCTTGCCTGGGTATGCTAGTAGGGAGACTGGGTAGCAGTTTTCTATCTGGGTGGGGTCTGCTAAAGGCTCCTTTATTATTGCATTGACCACTGCTAGTTTCCAGGTGATGTAAAGTCCCTAAGGCCCGACTCCATTCTGTTCAGACCATCCAATCTATTTCAGACTATAGTCCTTCCAAATTCTGTCGTATCTGTGATAAACAATAATACCATGAATGTCATCTGCCCTTATCATTCTTTGAACTGTGAAAGGGACAGAAAGTGTAGAGGCGTTCCAAGAATGATCCATATATAACACCTGATGAGACACCCAGTCATGACCAAATGTCCCCTTACCAAATGTCCCCTTACCAAATGTCACAGCCATCAAAAATATCCCTAGATAATTAATCAAAGAGGTGTAGTTCGAATTGACATCCCCTCATCTCCCATTTTCTTGAAAACATGTCTAGGACTCCTTCTCTGGCAACTATAATCTATACACCACATTCCTAAAACTATGTCAAAGGCTCTCTTCCCTGTTAACATTTAGTATTTAAGGACCACCACTCGACCCCTTAAGTAGAGAGGTCTTTCATCCCAAATTATCTTATATCTCTATAAAATACCATCCAAATACTATCTTGGTTATTGTCGGCATTTAGAGAAGCTGACGCATCTTGCCTGAAGCCAACAGGAGCTGAGTACCCGAGGAGAGCTGTTTTTTGCAGGGAACATTTCCTCTGCAGATCTTCTAATAACAGCTGAAGCTGTCAACAAGGTATGCAGTGCGCTGCTTCTCCCCAAGAAACTCTAGTTCATCAGAGGCTCTACTATCTGCACATAGAAGTAATTTTGGGTGTTAGGCTTTTAGATAACATTTTAACCATGTGAGAAATGTTCATTTTATTCTTATTGTTTGCAGCATTCCTTCTTGCTCTCTCTATGACATACTGTGTGCTTATTTTAGATCTTCTAAGAAACAGGCTCACCCTTTTGTAATAGATACTTTTAGTTAAAGTGTCAGTTCTTGAGAGCGAGAGTGTGTGTGTGTGTGAGGGAAGCTGTGAAGAACAAAATAGGTTTACTGTAACCACAATGCCCTGATTCCCTTTCAGGTATCCTTAGTAATCCAGAATCAATGATTTCCCTTCAGCTACGAATTTAGTTAAGTTTTGCGGGTCTACAATAACCTGCCTTTTACCTTTAGCATTGTTACATTGAACTAAGTTCACCTAGGTCACCCATGGGCAGGAAAGCAAACTTTGTAGAACTATGCCAGATTTGTAGTTTACGCGACATACGCCTCTGGGAACGTGGTAGTGGTGATGGAGGTGTTTAGTATATGCGTGAGTCCTTTGGTGATCGGTGAGGCCCCCATGTTGTAGAAGTGGTAGGGGCAAGGGTTTGTCAGGAACCTGGGGGTGAATGGTTCCCATGATGTTGGCTCATGGTGACTGTTTTCCATGTAGTCAGGGTGCTTTTGAGGTTTCTTGTGGGTAGGCTGGAGGTGAGGCTCCTGAGGTTTGGTTGAGGGTTGAAATTGTTGGAGATAGTTTCAATTTTGTTGCTGAAGAGTAAGTCTTGGGATGGGATGTTGGTGGTAGAAGCTGGTGTGGTTACATCTTTGACAATTGTGAAGCCTTCTTTGCAGCTATTGGAGCTGCTTTCTTGTTTTCTCTAATATGATGGTGGTAATGTCTTAAAGTCCTAGGGCCAGATTTAGATATTGGCAGAGGGGTTACTCCACCACAACGGTGACAGAAATCCCATCAGCCACAATATAAATCCCATAGGTTATAATGGGATTTATATTTTGGCGGACGGGATATCAGTCACCGTTGTGACGAAGTAAGCCCTCCGCCAAACTCTAAATCAGTCCCTTAGAGCCGATTTGAAGGTGTCCTTATCGGTTTCTTTGTGATTGGTTCTCCATATTCTTTCCAGCTGTTTGCAGTATTGTTTGGTTGATCAGAGTTGCTTTGTGTACCGGTTATCCTGCTTTTGAGTTCTCTTCTGTGGTTGTTTTTGCAGGGTGACAGGGAGTTGGCGCAATCTGCGATCAACTTGCCAAGTTGTTTGATGTCACTGTTTAAGTTACTGGTGGGGTTGAGTTGGTTCATGTGTAGGGTGTGGAACCAGTCCAATTCGGTGGTGCTACTCCAGCTGCATCTGACCAGGCTAGTAGTGGCAGGCTTTATTTGGCAAGGGATGTTGATCTAGAATAGGGCGATGGAGATGTCAGTTCAGGAGAGGCATAGTTGCAGTGACCTGGAAACCCTTGAAGGTGACTAAAACAGGGTAAAGGGTGTGTCAGGCGGAGTCTGCAACAAGCTCCTGGAAATTTTTTGTAACAAAATCACCTCCATATACGGCAATGCAACTCAACTTCCCTTCATGGCTGAAGAATGCACCCTAACCTTGTGGCCCACCATCACCGTGGTCAAAACTGCTGCTACCATGAAGACCAACTATTTGGAAACCCCACCTAACCCTTACCTCTACCATGCTTTCACCAAAGGATTCCTACGAAACAGCGAAGCACTAACCCCATCCTCAACACCTCCATTGACTCAAGTCACTTTCCAGGAAACCCACCACTAGCATGCTCCAGAAAACATCTCTTGATCCAGCCACACTGTCCAACTATAGACCCATCTCCCTCCTACCATTAAAGGCCAAGGCTTTAGAGAAACAAATCAACCAATGCCTCACCAACTACCTCAGCAGCCACCAGCTCCTCAACGCTACACAGACTCTATTCAGGGCCAACCACAGTACAGAAACAGCACTCATCCCTACCACACACAACACAGCATGATCCTTGACAGAGGAGACATGGCAGTCATTCTCCTGAATCTGTCTGCAGCATTTGAGGCACACCCACCCCCCCTCCAGCCCCCATCCTCATCAAGAGCCTTGACGAGATTGGCATACAAGGGCTCGCTCTCTGATGGATTAGCTTTTTCTTAATGGATAGAACACAAGCTGTCAGCCTGACGCCTTACTCCTTGGAAGGACACAAACTCATCTGTCGAGTGCATAAATGTTCATCACTGAGCCCCACCCTCTTTAAAGTATACATGAACCATCTGGCCAAAGTCATCCACACACACAACATAAACATACTCTCCTATGCCGATGACATATAACTCAAACAATTTAATCGCCTGCATGACCGAAATCGCTAACTGGATAAAAGCCAACTGTCTCAAACTCAACAGTGACAAGTCTGCCAGCACCCACACCACACCAGGAACCTCCAACTCATCATCAACAGTGAAATGTACATGACCACTCAAGTCAACGTAGTCACTGCATACTGCTTCGACACACCCAAGACGCTGAGATCTTCCGATGGCTCCCAAGCAACACCAGAAATACTATTACTCATGCCAAAGCCACAAGCAAGTTGGACTACAGGAACACCCCCTACACCTGGATCACCATGTAACTCGCCAGAAGACTACAAACCACCAAGCCACTCATTCCCAACCCCTAAACACAGCTCACATCACACCACACCTTGGAGCTCCACTTGCTTCCAATGCAAAAATACTGTCATTTCAAACTCCTCACACACATGAAAGGCACTACACAACTTAGGCTTCACCAACCTGAACAGTTGCATCTCCTTCCACCAGCCACCCAAACACTTCAACCCTGCAGGACTCCTACTCGCACACATCCCACACATACAGAGAACTGGAGCAGGACAGATGTTCTCTTACATCACTCTTAAAGAGTGGAATGATCTACAATGCACATCAGAGACTTTTCTTCTCTTCTTGAATTCAGAAAAAAGCTGAAGAACTTGCTTTTCAGTTAACTAACCTAACCTAGACAGGGCTAGGCACACATACTTGCTCAGCACCGGGATAACCTCAAGGGTGATAGCGTGCTTTACACATAAACATAGCATAACTTACCAAGGTCTAACTTATTTACTGGAAAAAAGCATTTGTTAAAGACAGTAAGCCTTCAACAAGTTGCTATCATATTGTGTTGCATGCTACCTACAGGTATCTTGTTGCATGCAATCACAGTGATAAACATAAAAGGCAAGCATTTGACATTCACCACATGCTCTGGCAAATCCTGCAATTTTTTACTATGATAATTCTTTATAGGTGCTTGTTTATTGTTTTGCAAACTGTATTTTTCGGCTTGTTATTTCATGACTGTATGCATGATGGTTGTAGGTTTACATGCACTTGATTATGTCTGTGTTGCCTAAGGTGCTAAGTCAATGGTTCATTTGGAAAAAGCATGACAGATTCCATTGGGTTGATCTGTTTATCATGAAAAGTTATGGCAAAGTCAGTAGACCTGATGTACTTCTTATGAAAAACATACGTTAAAGGCAATAGGCTTTTAAGGATGAATTGTTAATACAATGTGTCATAGCCTGTAGGCAGCTATTTTGTTACACAGAATTTTTTTTATAAGCATGGTAGGAAAGGGTTTCCATGTTGGTGACCCACTCACACACACCATGGCGATATAAGATATACACCACAATAATCCTTATTAGGGTTTCTCAGGAGAGATAGTATTTTGTTTTGCCAGCTGTAAATTTGCATACATTTGTAGTTTTATGACTGTATACATGGTGCTTGTCTTTTGAGAAACGTTACACTTATCCTTCAGTTGGCTATGATGACAAGCCAATGATAACAGCCATATAACATGATTAATGCACAGGGAAATGTTTTCCCAGAAACCTTGGTTTGGTCTCTTTATTATGAAAAATTATGAGGAAGGCATTAGGCCTAAAAATCATTTGTTAAAGCCGATAGGCCTCGAACTGTGGATTGTTACCACATTATGTTACAGATATTTTGTTACATGTCATCTCACAGATTAACATAGTAGGCAAAGGTCTTGTGGTGGTGTTCCCTGTGAAACATAATTCTGTATTCCTATTGCTTTGATATCAATTTAAACTTGCATCTGTATATCAATACAGGCACTGATACGTTTTATACTCAAACATCGATGTTGTTTTCGCATTAATTTGAAGTGCTCTTTAGCCTCAGAATACCTGTAAATTTCATGACTCCAGTAGGCCTAGAATCCATTTCATTTGGAGTAGTACAGCTGTACATTTCCTGCATCAAACAGTAAAGCATTGCCTTGCTTTCACTAGCAACCAGAAGATCGGTTTTAAGAAACTAATGAAGTCAGCAGTGTGCTTATGTATTGTAGCTTGGATTCAAGGATGGCTCACATTTTCTCATTGAGAAGATCCTACCACCTGTTCAATAAATAAGCTTTGCTGAAAGTAATACGTTTCCATGACATATTTGTGATCCATAGACTTATATAGAGGGAAAATGTATATAAATCATTCGAATTTAAATGCATTTTAGCATTACATGCCCCAACTGACTGTTTTGGGCAAGAGCTCTGGTTGGCTAAAAAGACAATTGTATCTTGTTTATTTGCTGTGCTGCATGCTATGTTAAATTTTTGGCTTTCCAACGTAGTTGACAGTCTCGCACTCTGACATACCCTGGGAGGAAAATTTCACTTTGATGATTCTTGTTAGGCTCAATTAAGAGGGATTGTATATTGTTTTGCAAGCTGTAATTTCATACATGTCATTTCACTGCTTCTCCCCTTTTTATTTTATTTTAATTTGTCTTAACAGATAGTGCAACTCACCAGGCAGTGTAATGGGTTGCTTGTTTGGCGTTTTTATGTGCAGTGCACCACATCCAACGCTGCTACTTCCTCCAAACCAGGAGATCATTACCAGGCCTCGAAAAATCATAAAAATGTTACTAGACCTGCAGGTCGAGTAGCTTGAGTAACCTATTCGACCTAACTGTAATGTACTTGACCCGAAAACGGGTCTCAAATTGTGTGATCCTAGGCAAATATTGTATTTTACAATCTCCTTTTTCTTCATTCTCACATATGAGTGCACCTTCAAATATGTTAGTTCAGCATTTCTGCTGTACCAAAAATCCTGTTTTGTTTGATTAAATACACTAAACATTTGCTCCATGTATAATAAATCTAGCCCACGTATAGGGTACACATGTACCATGCATGACTTGCCTCTTAGTTTACTAATAGCTTTGCCATCAGGGACGGAGTGTTTCTCAGTTTATGTTTAAACGCTCATTTTGAATCAATATATTACTAAAGCATGATTTGGTAGCGCACTTTATTTACAGAGAGTAAATTCCTAAGCAATGTCCAAAAACCTTCCCACTAACTGGCAGCTTTACTGATAAAACTATATAGTGTGTTAACAATAATCTGTGAAAATTGGGTTTATAAAAACATTTATCATTTGCACATCACCAAGTAAAGTGTTCTGACTTTTTTTCATTCTATTAAAATATTTTTTACATCACACAGAAGTAGAAACAAATTGTCTTTCACAGCTACTGAAATATATTTTGAAATGTTTGTAAAGTTGGCTTAGTTATATAAATGTTGTGTGTTAGGAAAAACCTCATAACAAAAGCCTTTCAATTCACATAGGTCAGACAGTTCACCTTACAAAATCCTAGAACTATGAAGTCACAAGAAAAGTATTTGTAATGCAAGAAGACAAACTGACTTTTGACCTCTGTCTCTGAACACAGAGCAAATGTGACAAGAACAAGATTTAAAGGCATTGCTAATTCAGTTTCTGACTGAACAGAACACCTGTTCTTTGTCCACTGGCTAAAAGGGGCAAGTGGAATTTATAAATAGCTCACCCTCATAAAATAAAACTCTCCATAGCGAGTGGTTGAGTAGATTTTTCGCACCCCGATTACAGAATGCTGTTGTCCACAGCGTATCACTGTTTTACCATTACAAGATTTCCAACACGTCGGTCTTAAATGAGGCGCCCATGTTGGAACTCTAAAACAATGATAGACTATATAAAATACATCTGCCAGACTGACATCTGCTGCTATGTTTATTTTCATTATTACAAGAAGAAACCTGCTGTGTTTAAATGGCTGTATGTTTTCTTTTTTCTACTTTTCTTTTTTTAATTATCTTGCATATGTTGATAAATTTGTGTGTGTTTTAATGCAGTTGTGTCAATGGGTGAATGCAAGAATGAGGCAGTTGAAGGATGGATGAATGGATGCAGGAGTGATACAATGAGTGCTACTATGTATGTATGATAATCTATTGAATGCCTAGAGCCATTAATGTTCCAAAATGCACTTTCGTTCATAAGCCAGGCCTACTGGCATTGCCTGTACTTGTTAATAACAAGTGTGACAATCGAAAGACTCAATTGAAAAGCATTGGCTCCCCAAAAAAACAAGCACTGACAATGCCAATACATCTCACTTATATGACTGCTGGCTTTGCCAATGCTTTATCAATACATTACTATACACACAGAGCTTATTTAACCTAAGTAAATACTTTGAATTTGTTAACATTTGGAAACTCTTTGGTTTAGTTACATTTTGTATTGTAATTTAAACTGACTACACTAAAGGCCTTATTATGAGTTTGGTGGATGGTTTTGCCCGTCCTCTGAACTTCCGACGGGGAGGTTGCTGCCATAGTGGCTACCTCCTCGCCAGGCTCATTACGAGTTTCCAGCTAGGTCAGTGGGCAGAAACCTGAGTTTCCACCCACTGGCCTAGTGGGAAACACCCTACAGCATTGTCTCCGGCTCGTAATAGAGTCGGCAGCAATGCTGTATGTTGCAGGGTACACAAGCACCCTTGCAATGTTCACTGTGAACATTGCAAGAGTTCTTGGTAAGGGGGCTATGCACTGCCAAGTGAACATTGCAAGAGTTCTTGGTAAGGGTGGCTCTGCACTGCCCATGCCAAGTGCCCCCGCACCCATTCTCCACCAGCCTTTTCATGGCAGTGTTATCGCCATGGAATCACTGGCAGAGAACAAGGTCGTAATCCCCAGGGCAGCACTGCTTGCAGCGCTGCCCTGGCAGATTAGGACCGCCACAACCGCCGGAACAACTAATCCTGGCGGTGCTGGCAGTCCTCCAGACTTGTAATGCCCGCCTACTTATTAGGAAAGTCAAGGTCTTGGCCCTAACAGGCTGAGCTATTGCTTGTGGGATACATGTAAGAAGAGTTATGTTTAGATGCCTTAGTAAATTCTGGTTGTGGGAATCTGTTCATAATGATACACAATTGAGAGCTTTGGAGCCTAGGATAAAGGCAGTGGGCCATAGCAGTGTTCAGATTACTTGCTCATTCAATTCTTGGCCTCTCTCCAGTGCACACATAATGCTAGTCATATATGTACTATTTGCAATTACCAATTCCAATTATTTGCAACCAGTTTTTTGTTGTTACTCATCCATATCAAACTGCTAACAATCATTCACAAAGTCAATAGTTTTTTTTGGTGGTGGGCATATGTTTGTTTTTGTGTGATAAGTCTGGCTACAATAGCAGAAAATTCACAAAGAGGCACCTAAATGATGGCCAGGCCGCATGCTGTGTAAAGTACTAGATTGTAGTTCACACGTTTTAAGTCACACCCTTAATTATGTAGGCCACACCCTTTTAAGAGGGACTCACCACCCCTCTTTTTGTCATCTCACTTAAATTACTGTGGTCCACAATAGGATTGTGCCTGCAGACAGCTAACAGATGTCTCATAGGTGTGAACAAAAGATTGTGATGATGCAAAACTGTAGAGTCCTTGAAGTCAACTCTAACACTTGTGGTGCAAAAAGAAGAAGTAATAGCTTTGCTCCCCTGTGGCATTCACTCTGCTGCGTCTCTGGGAGAGCAGGAGCACAGCTAGTGTTGTGTGGGAGGGAAGCAACATGGAGGGTGTGTAGAGAGAAGTAAACTAACAGGGAGAGAGAGCAATGTAGAGCACAGGGAAACAAAAGTAAACTGGTGAGAGAGGAACAATGGCATATGAGAGTGTCCAATACGGAGCAGGGAAGAGGAGCAGACTATGGAGACAGCTGAAAAACACATGAACTCTCATGGAGTGCATAAACAAAAAGAAAAAAGAAGTGTCTGAAAAATGAGCAGTGAAGGGACACAAGTACTGCACAAGAGGAGAAAGGAATGCCCATGCAAAGTGACAATGAAGCGAACCAGTGGAAAGCAATTGGTGGATTCTAAGTCCACTGTAAGCTACCAATATGTCTTACACACAAGAACACATAAGATTTGTACTTAAAATGGGTCTAATTTTCTAACCGTGTGTGTCATTGAGTGTGGAAAATAAATGCTCAATATTACCTTCCATTATCACAGAGAGAGTGTGATGGGAGCTAAAAGGAAACTATTTTAATGGAAAATAAATGTATGTGAAAAGAAAAAATTAACATAAAATCTCAAAATGTTTACTATTTTATTATATAATGTTCTTATTTACCCAACCTAAACAGGTTTAAGTCGAAGTGCAGTAATGTAGCGATAATGTAGGCAAAGTGCAGCAAGAGTCCCCCTTTTCCACAGGAACTCAAAAAGAAAGAAGTCAGCACATCTTAAATTTCCCAACCCTACACCGTATTGGGAAGTTGCAAGTCTGGCCAGTCTAAGGTTTTAACTTTTATGGAAAATATCTTTAATAACTCAGTACAGATAGCAAAGATCAAAGGTTGTCATTGGATGTACTTGTTAGGGATTATGACATGACTACAGTTGTAGAGACGTTTGGTGGTATTCTGTGCAATCAGAGTATTGAAGAATTTAATTAAGACCTTATGGTCATAGATCATAATTAGCACTAGAAGGACTAAAGTAAATTATTTCTCTTGTTGCATGTACCTCTTATGAAGGAATATAAATAAAATAAATTATACACTGCCTTTACAAAGTAAGTAATTATGTACAATGTAAATTGAATAACTTATTTAACCTATTGCACAAATAATGTACAATGAAAATGAGGCACTTGAAGAAAACCAGAAGTCTCTCTATTTCGCAGTTATGATCCCATAACGTAAACGGCCACTCACTTATGACAAGGGCACACCTCAGAGAGTCAAACATGATTTATTGAAGATAAGATGATATGTCCAACCCCTGGCATGAGAAAAGCAGCCCTGGCCCAAAACATTCTTCTGGAACCTCAGCACCCTGGTCCCAGGATGTAAAAGGTACACACATACAAGAAAGTTACAAGCAGGGTATAACAATCACCAGAGTGGAGCCTCAGCAGCAAACAGTCAACTACATATTTATCTTAGTTGCCTATTCCCTAACTCCAAACATCAAGGTGACCAGATAGGAGATCCTTGGCTCCTTCCTCAACATACTCTAAAATTGATACGTTTACTCCAGGGACTCATCACCACAACCCCGACAAGGAGGACTCACTATAAGGAATATCATTCAACCATCCTCCCAGATGCATAAACTGTTAAGTTAGGTTAGAAAATTCCAGACAGACCGGCCATTAGGCAGCTCTAGGGTGTCCAGTTTGACATTGGAATGTTTCTGCCAAAAATATCAAGGTGGTCAAAAGGACACTAAGTTATCTGAAGCTACATCTGAGCAAAAAAGCAAAGATATTCTGAAAAAGTAAAGTCATCCTTGATGGATAGCCATTTTAATTAATGTAATTCTGACCTTTATTAACAACAGGAGCTTAATCTAGAAACAAAGGTGCTCTGCACTGTAGTCTGATGCTTGCCGGACAAGAAGCTAACTATGACGACTCAGGTCAACTCTGTCTCCTCCTCCTGCTTCTTCACCCTCCACATGCTTTGTAAGATATTCAAATGGCTAGCCCAAAGCTTAAGCTGCACCACCACCCAGGCCCTCACCTCCAGTCTAATGGTCTATGGCCACCCTCTTTACGCAGGGATCACAGCTCACAGCTCACATGCTCTGACTATTACAGTCTAATGGACTAATGGACTATGGCAGCAGCCAAACTCATTCCGGATCTCCTTAGATGAACCCAGATCACCCAGAACCTCCGGGAACTCCATCGGCTCCCGGTACAGAAAATATGTCAGTTCAAGCTCTTGAGCCATGCGTACAAGGCCCTACACAACTGCGGACCCACCTACTTGAACCACCACCTGAATTTCCATCAGCCCAACAGTCACCTTCACTCAGCTTCCCTTTCTCTAACCATCACCTTCCGCATCCGACGTAGCAGAGGTCACTCCGTCTCCTAACTGCAGCGAAGGCATGGAGCAAGCTACCTTTTCATCTCAGGACCTCTCCATCTCTTCCAGAGTTCTGAAATTCCCTGAAGACCTGGCTATTTAGTTACTCAACTGGAACCTGCCAGCGCTTGGATACCTTCGCAGGTGACAAGAAACGCTCTACAAAGCTACTGTTCGATTGATTACTCTTGGATCCCAGTATATACTTTTTTCTACATTTAAATCTAAATCAATTTCCTGATTGTGTGTTATTCATACAACTAAATAATTCAATTCTTTCCTAAGCCAATGGAGGCCCAATTATGGGACATCAGTCATTGATCTATTGTCTATTGCACAAAATGAAAACAGCGCCGGGATAAAAATGTATTCACTTAGCAAAGTGAAAAAACAGCGATAGCGGTTTCAGTCAGATATATTTCCTTAGAACTACAGATGGAGATCATGTTCTACTGCAGGGCGGTAGTGGCACTCTAAGATATCTATGCAAAACAAACATCTGTGAGGTTGAGGGCAAGTTTGTAGCTAGGTAGTACTCTCTTCTGCTTCAATCCATTCATCAGCTAGTTCAGCTGAACCCATTTCAAAGGCTTTCCAGCCATATATGCCCATGACAACGCATGTATTGATCACATGACAATATTACATCAACTAAATCGACTCAACTACTACATTGCAAATGAAGTATATCATTAATGTTCATAAGTCCATGTACCCTCACAAGTTAAGTGGACAAGGACTCAGGCATCATATGTGCATGGCCCTGAGTATGTGGGCATTCTGTGGATAACCAGTTGATGCTGTGTCAGTGAGTCTGTCTCCAGTATGATTGACAATATTTGTATGTTCCACTGGATGAGTGCCTGCAGGAGTGCGACGATGTGTGAATGGAGGGTAATCAATTGTTCTGTAAGAGTTCTGGAAGAAACAGAAAATCAATGCCAGAAGGGAGCCTAAGGCACTTGACCATGACCCTACAACACTAAAAAAAGGAGGAAATGCGGTTTGAAGAGTCACTGCAACTAGATGGTCCATACTGAATGGGACAAAATCCTAAGGAAACCAAGGCCTGAACAAGTCAGCAATAGGCTGCCCCAAGCAAAGGGGGGCAACTTTCAAGTGGCATCCTGTTCCCAGCTCATACCTCAAGCACAGGATGGTGCCAGACTTTGGGATGGTCTCTTAGAATTGAAATCCACTGGCGTCCTAAGAGGAGGTAAGTTGGGACAGGCAGCAGATACAACCTCAGTGACTGATAGGAGTACAGATGTAATTCTCTATGTCGAAAGGGTGACACGGTCTCGGATATAGCGTGCAGGTAGAAGACAATGCCAGAATCTTTCAATCAGGAAGCCCACTTAGGGCAGACAATTCTGAGTACCTCCCAATAACTCTTGTAATCCTGTCACATGCCTCACTGCTCAAGCTAAACAGTAAAAGATAGGGTGATGTGGTGGCTAAATTCTAGACAGGTGTGAGAACAGCTAGAGCCACTGTAACCGAGAATATTTTAGATGCATGAGACCTTAATGTATGACCTGGCTATCCAGATGACAGTAGTGTCTTTCCTGAAGCTAGTCTCTACTAATTATCTCTGTGGGGTCAGACAGGCAGCTCCTGTGAGCCTTCTCTGTATTAAGGAAGCACTTAGTAAATATTAGTGTAGTTCTCCTTCTCTCTTTTTGCATATACATATATTCATGACCTATGTGCATGGTTTGAGATGGCATCCACCACATAAATCCCACATATGAACCTCAGGCACTTATTAGCGGTTTCCTGTCCGAGATGGTGCTAGTCACCTCTTCTGGTAGCAATTAAGTCATAAACTTACAACCTGATTGTAGAATTTCTAGGCATCACACAGATTCGAGGAACAGAGTAAACACCACAAAGATACATTGCAAAATGATGTAAAAAGGGCATAGCGCTGGACTCGTGCAACTAGTAAGGCATTTGGTCTATGGTAACCATAAGTTCATGTCCTTAATTTACTACCGTTAAATAACTTGTACAAATTAAGTAACCTGCAAAGGATGCAAGATCGATAAGGGTAGCCGTCGTGCTGTCCAAAAAAAAAAAAACACTAATCTTAATTCGGTTATACCAAATACAACCATAAAACAAATAAATACATCAATTTAAAAACCTAATTTAAAAAATGTTGTTAATTTTTTTTTTTAAATCAAAATCCTCTGCATTCTCAGCATAAGGTAAGTATTTAAACAGATTCAAAAATTTACACTATTCCACCAGCATATAGCCCCTTTAAAAAAAAGAACCTATGCCTCCCACACACCAGAGCATCAGGGAACATACATAGCCAAAGATAAGCTGGGCGACACTGCACAAACCCCTTACTCTTCGGTAACTGCAATAAAAATCACCCTCTAAAAGGTGCATAAACTCACAAAAAAGAGTGAAATGTAGTAGAGTTTGTGTGAGAAGCCCCAACACACGTCATATTTGTATAGATTTAGGATCATACTTACCGAGCGGGAAGCACAAATTACTCCTGATTGAACGTTGCCGAAAGCGAGTAGTAAGCTTCCTTTCCCGGACATTGTGAACCACCATAAGGTATGCCACAGGGCCCGCCTCCAACTTCAGCATTAGAAAATCCCTCACAGTCGGTTTCATTATTTCCTCCAGCTCCCTAGTTCTTCTCAGAATTTTTAAAAAGTTCTCTTTTACTCAACACTCATCAGCACATTTTAAACATTGTGGGGCGTTAAAGATCTACGGGAGACCAAAAAGTGTGGCAGCCTGTTTGATATAAGCTAACCAATGGGATATTCAGGCCTCAGTTGTAATCCAGGCAATCATGGATCACCTCCCTATTCAGGGAGGGACAATCATTTGTCTACACAGAGATCCAAAAAAAGAGGAGCGCATTCTTAGTACCATCACCCACAAACTCCAAGTCCAATTCCTCATGTAGGCAATACCCAGAAGTGTTTAGCCCGACTCCATGTAACTTTCTCCAGAGGTGATTTTCCTCTATTTGGGGAGCCGTACTTCCCGAGTAGCCCCAAATTGAAGCCCCATACAAAATAGACCAAAAGACATTTGCGCCTATACACCTCAAGCAGAGGAAATTAGGCTTACTTCCCACCCTTGCTGCAAAATCAAACGTAGCACATATGGTGGCATTAAACCGTGCACACCACCTCGAAATAGAGGGCACCTACGACCCTTTATCGTCAAATGTCACCCCACGGTAAGGAAACACATGCATGCGACTAATTTGTGGGCCCTTAATCACCACTGCCCTTCCTTTATTCAGCGGTTTGCCACATATCATAAAATGGGTTTTACTGATATTGACCTCCAAATCTAGGTCAGACAAAGTCAACATAAGCATTGACCGGCCACACAGGGGCCAAAAATACTGCATCATCCGCATAGTTCAAGGACGGCATGCTCAATCCATTAATTTTGGGGACATCCTTGCATCTGTCAAAGAAAAAATTGTGCAGGCCATTTGTATACAAATATAAAAAAGAAACAGGATTGAAGAACACAACCCTCTTTCACACCTCTCTTTAAATTAAAAGGTTCTGTACATTCCCCATGGATTCCATATCTCACAGAAGCATTTGTTCCAGAATGTAGGTATCAGAGAAACTCCACAGTTTGGCTCTCCAAACCCATCATGGATAGCAGCCCCCATAGCTTACTACAAGTTACTCTATCAAAAGCACTGCTAAGATCCATTAAAGCAAGGTAAGGGTAACCCCTCTTACCCATGCGAATTTACCAAACAAAAGTAAATTCAAACACTGCTCCCGAGACCCCTGCCCTTCCCTGAAACCATACTGCACCCTACTCATCAAATCATGCTACCTCACCCATTCCTCAATATGCTGTAAAACAATGTGGCCCAAAACCTTCACCAGGGAGTCTAGGAGTGAAATAGGGCAATAGTACTTGGGGTCACTACGATTTCCCTTTTTTAACCACAGGAAGAATGCAAGCAGATTTCCAGGAGAGGGATTACTACACTCATTGCCGCATTTAAGACATTCACAAAAAAATGTTTTTCTAGCTGTATGAAAAACTGAAAAAATACCTGTTCCAACTGTGAACATTTACAAGTGAGTACTCTCACAAAGCTGGAACAGTGACAACTTCCCAGCGGCACACTTGGAACTCGTTCTGAAATATAATTCACGCAATATGCTTCAAGCATAGAGTAAATACTGAGGGGAAAATGTCCAGTTTTCTTTACGTTATCGTGCCCATATCTTTTGGTTGTTGACACAACCCCTTGGGATGTGTTTCAAGCAAGTAGCAATTAAGTCGTAAATTTACAACCTGCTTGTAGAATTTCAAGCCATCACACATAATTGAGGAACAGAGTAAACACCACAAAGAAAAAATGCAAAATGATGAAAAAAGGACATAGATCTGGGCTTGTGAAACTAATAAGGCATTTGCTCTATGGTAACCTTAAGTGTATGACCTTAATTTAATACAGTTAAATCATTTGTCCCCCTGCAAGGAATGGCAAGAAGGATAAGAGTATCTAATGCGAGACCACAGAACAAACACCAAACAAAATACTACACTGCATTACAATACATATTCACAGAGACGTAATGATTCCACTTTATAGTGCAAAGTCAAGACTTAATTTAGAATAATCTTTTCACATCTGGTCCTTACTTGTACAGACAGGAAAGGGAATATTGTTAGGAATCATCGAAGTAATCCCATCTTTGACTTAGAAATAACAAATTCACGTTTTCTTATTCAAATAATCAAAAGTATATTCATTCATTTTCAGTGTGATACCCAACTTAGAAATGCAGAATAAACTGCATATGTGCCAAAGTGTGATACGAACTAGATTGACCAGCATAGGTCTTCATAGACCCTTTTGACTGCTGTAATGCAGACACTGAGATGGACAGGTGGTGACTTGGCAGAACAATACATAACATTATCACTTCTAGGGGACAGGAGTCACGTACACAGCAGCAGTTCGGCCATCTGCTTGTTTACCGCAACAAGCACTACCCACCAGCCAACTCCATAAGCTACCACATCTGCACACGCAGTAGCAACTCTACAGGATATCATGCCACAAGGTAATAGCCTGCCTGTTGCTGGAACTAGTGGCATAATGCAATATGCCAAACACAAAATAAGGTGATGGGAGAGATGCTTTCAACTTGTCTAACCACTGGCAATCGCTCCAATGAGCATTCCAAACCATTGTTGTTTTGTCCATCATGCTGCCCCATATTAGACCCAGCCATATGCAAATTAGTCTTGACCCTGCTCCAAAGAGAACAGTCCAGTCCGAAATGCCAAGCCAGTTCCTCTCTGAATTGGAACACAAGCAACTCAAGACTGGTTTCGACATGATCGGGCATCTTCAGTCAGACACAATTTGCAGCAGTTGGAGCCTCCCGGACACCACCGGGAACTCTGCAGGTGATGAGCATTAGCAAGGGTAGTTTCTTCTGGGGCAGTTGGAAATAACAACGCTCCTCTGACGCACAACTAAAAAATAAACATAAAATAATAAATGTACAAAATGAAAATCAGACCTCTTTAGCCCCTCCTGAACTAGACATCTGTGAAAGGTGGTGTTTCAACATTAAACAATGTGAAGTCCATTTCCATGGTGTTTGTCAGAGTTAACAAGGTCAAACTCATTCATGCTGCTTGTGTCAAACAGTTCTCAATGTGAAACCCTTTAAAATCTCTGTAAGAAAAGCCTCTCGGTCTTAAATAGTGTGAATCCCCTCTTTGTACAGTGTTTTCACAGAGATCACAATGTAAAAACCTCCACTGCATTTGTCAGCGAGATTACAATGTAAATCTCCTTCCTGCTGACTTTGTCAGAGTTCGCAATATGAAACTCCTTCCTGTTTTGTTTGGCATCTCGAAATGTAAAAGACGTTCCTACTGCATTGTATTTGTTACATGATTAAATCATGCCCAGTTCCTTTTTACTGTATTCAGCATGGGAGTTTCATTAAAATGTCTCTTTAAGTTATGGACAGCACCCACAATGTAAAAATCTATCCTATTGTATCCGTCATTGTACTGCAGCCCTAACAGAATTAGACCATGCCAAGGAGGATTTCTGCGTGCACTATCCTAGGCGGATGATTAGGTCTACTTGAAAATGTTTACTAGTCTCACCTCAAACATGAGGAAAAAGATGGATGGAATGTCCTGGCCGGTCATGGCATGCTCGTTGCAGAATTCCTTCCTTGAGGAAAGATTTCTCTGCCTGAGTGAAGGAAAAAATCTTCTGCCTGAGGGAAGTAAACATATGTAGGTCAGTCCTGGAACACCCTAAGACATTCCAAGTTTTGTCGAAAACCTTGGTTTGACCTGTTAGTCACTCCTTATGTTAGTGCTATATAAATTTAATTCTGAACATAATGCCTAATTTATGTGCCAAGGAGTCTGTGTTAACAATGCCTGTCAGTTACGACCTACTGGGTTGTCTAACACAACTGTTGCCAATCACATACTTGTAAAGAAGATCAATAAATGGGTGGAGCCAAATACTTTCTCTAGATGGTTTTAAAACTTTTTTTTACATGACCTTATCGAATGGCTGCACTGTCAAGCCAGACATAACAGTGTCACACTTCAGAAAATAGTAGAAAATGCAAACATAAAGCATAAAAGAGCTGGATTGGTTACAATCTGATGAAAGACTTCAACCTACTTGGCTAGTCATCACAATATGAAACTGAATGGGGACATGGCAAGCTCAACAAATAAATAACAGGGGAATTTATAAACTAAAATTGAATTGTGCAAAAAACAGTAGAACCCCAATATGCGTTATGGCGGGACAGAGGTTTATTAATCAATGTATTCCATATAATCATCACGACGTAGTGAAGAAAAAAACTGTTGAAGAGGGGTCAGTGACTTATCCAGAGCGGAAACTTTCTTTCAGTGGTTCCACATTCCTTAGTCGAGTGATACAGCAGCTTGAAGAGGAGTAATCTCTCGTCAAAAGAAACTAGTGGACGTTTTTAGCTTCCGTGCTCAGATCGAAAACAGGTGGTTTGACACACGCTCACTGGCAGAGATGCAATCTTGCAATATCCTTTGAGTCAGTCGACGCCACGAGTGCTTCCAACCTGCAAAATGCGGCAGCTTTCAGACAACACGTATGTATATTCATTTAGTAATTTGTCTCATCTAGCTTCGTCTACTCTTTCTAGTGCTTTTGTTTTTTCGGAGATGAAAAATGCATAGAAACATTTGTTTTATCTCAACTTATTTAGTCAACTTCCAAGGAACACTTTGCGGCCTACTGCATCTTATTTTATTTTTTTGGTAGTTCTATACAGCACTTACCAGCTCCGCTGGGACATCAGAGCGCAGTAAAAAGACAGATTCAAAGCCTGAATAGGAGCAAAGTACAATATCCAACATATTGACATTAACATTCAGCTAGCGAAACTACGTGAATCATAATAAAAGGAATGGGTTGACTACCAACGAAGGCTAGCTAGTGTCTGAGACGACACGGTAGATGTTCACGGAAATAGTACTCTGCCATTCGATTTCAACCAGCTAAAAAACACAACAGCAACTTAAAAATGCCTGCAGTAAATCATGCTCCGGATTATTTCAATGAATCTCATTTTTTCTTTTCACACGGAAGGCTTGGTTTGCGTCCTTTAACGCAAAATTGAAAATATAAAAAGTAGAAAAATAGCTGAAAATAATACAAAAAGACTTGCAAGCTGGAGGATCCCATTGAGATCACTGGTAAGAGAACCAGAGGTCCTGTAGCAAAATACACAGATCGGGGTTTAGTAAAAATGCACAAAAAAAAAGTTAATAGAGAAGGTTGCAGATATCTACCATAATAACGTGGTAAATGTGAGGTACAGAAGGAACAATGGAATGTGAAAGATGGCATCCTAGTCGAGCTCACAAAAAAGACAGGGAGTTCACGGAACTATTAAAAGATATTAAAACGGATCATCTGTTTTTAATCTGAAAGCAAATTATAGCACAAGCCACATAAGAGGGAGTTTAAGCGAATAAATTATCGAACAAAGTATGAGAGAGAGCATATATATGTTTGATGGTGCAGAAGATGCTGGCAGCCCCAGTATACTATTTGATATGGGTAATAATACAAACTTGAACTGATATTATTGAAATGAGAAAGGAAGATTTACTTGCTAATGCAGCACACAGTGAGCAGGTTCTCAAATATTTCTAGTGCCATGCCTTTTGGTAAATGTTTTTGAGAACTTTATATCAATACATGTTGGTCTCAATAGCAATTACACTCATACCCCATACTGCATTCAGAGTTATCGGAAATATCTATACCACAAAAGAAAAATATTCAGTGTATGTAATGCTCAACTTATCTTCTCCTGTATCCAAATATGATCAATATTTGCTTGTCCTGTAGCCGGGGCGGAGCCCTGTGAAGTCACCTGTGTTAACTGTTTAAAGTCTATTGTTAGAAAGGGTTCAGTGCTAACTTGTAGGACGGGCGAATGATGTAGACCCCAAACACCTAGTAAAGAAGGATCAGACCGCAGACAACACCAATCGACCTCTAAAACAGATTTTTACATCAGTAAACATATGCCAAAGATTCTCTATTTCATATGAAGTGTCTTGGACAGGAACAGGAAAACATTCTTACAGGGGAAAGGGCATGCACAAGAACATCCCACACAGTGTACAGACAGAACGGCATGCAGCCCAGACATGGCCATCAAGGAACAATGCAGTATAGCTGGGAGCTACTAACATCTACCTCCTATTGAAGCTCTCGCTGCGTATACATTTTTCTTATAGCCATCTCATATTTTACTCAATACACCAGACAGCACTACAGACTTTCTTCAGTGTATCCACAAGGTAGCTTCATTAAGTCTTTCAATGTCTGGGCCAATAGGAGATGTGTACAATAGGAGATAAGAATATTTTATTAAGCATTAAATTAGACAATCTCAGTTCATGTATATAGCTTATGATAAACTAAACTGAGTACAGACATATAGGGGAATTCAATGACTGAATTTATTAATAAGTTGCCATACTGAGAGCACTAAAAACTGAAATTCCACAGAGTGGTCATACCTCTTGAATACCAGCACATTGTCTATGAGAGGTAACAGTTTACAAAACTGTACTGAGTTTTTGCATTAATGCTCAGAACTGTTTATTGCTAGGGGTGGATGAAAAACTCAGTGGATGACATGGAGTGGAGTTTTCCTCTCACTTGCCAACGTTAAGTTAAAGAGCGAGAGAAAGCCCTAAGTTGGCAAGCGTGAGCGAGATTTCTGAATGCTAACGGTCGCTGTAGGTGTGACCGCTCACGATGAGAAAGCTGCCGCCCGTGTTGTGGAAGCTGCTGCTTGAGTAGAAAATCTACTCGAGCGGCAGAAAGAAGTTAGCACCCTCTGGTGCTCCGTATGATGCAGTTCGCGCTGATTTTACGGAGCAAGAGAAACTCCTGCACTGAAAATCAGTGCGAACATTGCAACTTCCCCAAACTCTGCAGCTTGCGGAACTCTGCATAGCATGGTGGAGTTTTTTCGCCACTTCACGGAGTTCCGCATAGCAGAACCCCATGAACTCCACCCAGGCCTATTTATTGGCACAATTTTCAGAGCACCACAGTACAGCAGAACAGCACTTCCAACAAGTCAAATACTTTCTGCTGGACTCTAATCTGTGTATGAATACAGGGAAGTTGGAAAGGTGTGAGGGTACAGATTAATGTAAGACCAGAGGCAGGCTCCCAGGCACAGTCCTGTGGTTTCTGAAGACGTTTACTTTGCAGGGCTTGTAAACTTTCAAAAGATGTATTAGCACAGTCACATTTTAAGTTCCTCAAAACAATAGGGTCACTAAAGTCTAAATAGAAGAATGACAAAACGAATGTCAACAACACTCAGTCCTGGCTGAGGTTGGAAAACAACCACAAAACAGCATTTCTAAGTGTCATTGAAATGTCTACCTTTTGATGAAGGAAAATTAACTGTAAATGGTCATATCGCAAGTGGTGATTCTACTGGTGCGCGAAGAGAAAAGGAATGATCTTGCATTCAATTGGTCTGTTCCGGGGTAAAACTCACCGCCACCCCAAAAAGTGAAATATCCAAGCATCTGGTTTAGCGTTGACACATTCTTGTCAGGGCAAGTCTGTTATACAAGGGATTATTATTCCGTATGTGAATATATTAATTTGATCTTCGTATTATTTAAGTTATTTAAGTTATTCCTATTACATGATTTGATCATCGCATTATGCTTTGTAGAATGGTTGTGTTTGACTTCCATTTTGCTCCTTGAGCATGTGCATATCATGCAATCTCAGAATGTTGTTTTGTTTAATTGGAGTCTTCTGATAATGCTCCTTCGTTAAGTCTATACTTTGAATAAATCTGCTTCAAAGTCGTGTGTTTTATCAAACCTTGCTTTACGTATTGCGACAAGTGACCTTAATTTAACCTTTCTCCATTTTTAGTGTTACATCTCCCTGCAGGGATTCATTTTGATTCACCTTCATTTAAATCGAGAGAGAAGGCGGCTCTAGGTCAACATGTCATTTGTACAGTGTTGCTGGTAAAAGGACCAGATACACAAGTAGTAAAATCCATCGCACCACCAATGTTAAATTAGTCAATGTTCTTTAAGTTTGCCACTAGCGCCACTGCCAGCAGCACCACCTGTCACCTAGAAATCATCTTTGTTTGCGCTTTGGAAAATAGTTCGCTCATCAGGGGAGATCAGCACGTCCAGATACCATACTGGAAATCTCTCCCATCAATCATAAGGCAATCTAGTTTTTCCAAAATTGCTTAGTCACACTGAACATGGAGGCCATATTTGTTGACCATTTGCAAATCTTATAAACATTGCAGGTTTTCACTTGAGGTGTAGGTGGGCTACGAGGCTAACAATATACCTACATAGAACTGGAGCTGTATGAAGACGGTTTACATGCCAGTTCTGTGCAGCTTCAGGTATTTTCTGCTTTGGGTATGTTGCAGTAGGGACATATGGTGTACCTCAAACGCAACAGAAATAATTCCATTGTATATGATAATGTCCTGCATTACTTTCAATTCCTTCATCATTTTATTAATTAAGTGCCTCCAAAATTAACAAAGGTGCCTGTGTTACTGTTATCTGTAAGGGCCTTCCCTGGCGCACTAGGACGCGCAATGTGATCCCTTAGGCGCTACATGCTTTTGGCAGGTGTGCTGCATGACTGCCCCTTCCATCTTATCATTGTATGGCCCGCAACTCGGACTGCCTGACTTTTTTGCGAAGGTTTGGCACTTGGCTGGGACCTTTGGTCCGGGAGCTCTTTTGTGGGGATGTGCCTTTAATAATGTAAAGGATCTCAGTGGACCACAATAGCACAACTAGACAGGAACATCCTAACATGTCGGCACTGGTGCACTCACTCATGACAGACAATCGCTTAGTTGACCTTGGACGTTCCAAACACAGATTGGCCGGGGAAGGTACATGCATAAGCAACACACATAACACTTGGACTCGCATAGACCTGTGGTTTGCGACTACAGATATTGACTCCTGAACCCATCGAATCGAGTTGATCACTGACTGCACACGCTATACAATCACGCTCCTGTAATCCTAGAACTGCAAATCCCCCGGATTGGGGGCCAGAGCACGTTTACCTGGCGCCTTCCTAGCAGAGCTCTTAGAGACCAGGTCTTCAGAGAAGCAATAGTCGACTATTTCAGTTGTAACAGGGACTCTGTTCAATCCTGCTCTGTCCTATGGGAGACATTTAAGGTGGTCATCAAGGGGGTCTGCACTGCTAAACAAGCCAGGCTCCTACAAACATTGTGGCATGAGCTCGCCATATTAGAGACAGCCTGTGAGACCTTGAGCACCACTACTATGCTGTGGGGGCTCAATCCATTCTTGCCAAGATTAGATCCAACCTTAATCAATATGAAGAGGCTGTGCAGCAATAGGTGTGTTATCTGGGGGGGCAAAGCTCATGCTCAGCATTATGGAGAAGGTGACAGGCAAGGAAGACATTAGCAAACCTCTTGCGCAAACCCTGGGCTAGCGACTATGGGGTGGAACTAGAGGACTGACAAGCAAACCTCCAGGTGCGTACAGAGGTGGTCCAGCTGACAATGTCTGCCTTCTTCATATTGCTTTATTCCTCCACTCACACTGTCTCCTTGGACACTTACACTGATTACTTCTAAACACTCCAGATACTGTGGCTAGAAGATGATCACAGGTGCTTTTTAGATTCCCAGTTCACAGGTAAGGATATTGTTCAAATTATCCAGGGGTTTCCTGGGGATAAGGTGTCTGGCGTTGACGGCCTCACAGCCACCTTTTATGAAGAATACGCTATTAGTGTCTCACCCCCTAGACATGTATGCTGAATCTATAAAGGCTAGGGTTCTCCCACCATCTTAGTACAAACTGCTGATTGTTACAGTTCCTAGACCTGGCAAAGATTTATGTAAATATTATTCTTACCGCCCACTTTCAATAATCTACATTGATAACAAAATCTTCGCCAAACTGATTGCTTCTAGATTGATCTCCGTTCTGCTGCTCATTACCCGCCAGACCAATCTGGGTTTGCACAGGGTAGATCCACAACATATAATCTACGGACTTACTTCACGGTGGCACAATCGGTTGACCTATTCTGTAAGGCTGCTGTGGTATTTTTAGATGCTACAAAGGTGTTTAATTCCCTGGAGTGGTCCTATCGTTTTGTGCTGCTGCCCAGTCTCGAATGAGCACTAAGTTTCTCCATCTTAAAGGGCCCTGATATAGCAAGCCTACAGCCCCCACTGGCGTATTAATGTTACTATTTTCCACACCCTTCCAAATGACAAGATGCCTTCTCTCACCTTTATTGTTTGCCATAGCGCTGGAACCCTTGGCTGGTGGTTTCTGACAACATCATACCCAAAGGGGTCTCACATTCACACCACAGGTGAAATTGGTATCCATGTACGCAGATGATGTCACGCTCTATGCGAGGGACCCACAGGAAAATGAGTTCTGGCACAGAGCTCATGTGGACCATCTTGTTGCCTCCTCTGTGCCTGTCCCGGGTCACCCAGCATTGCCTTTCACTGAGGATGCAGGCGTGCGAGCCCGACTCCTCACACTGTAACTGACTAACATGGGAGCACTCTACCAACAGGGACAGTTTATTGAACCCAATCAGGCCCTGCGGGAGCCCTCTAAAACCTCCTTGCATAAACGTACCTATTTCCAGCTGTGTGCGGCTGTCCGCTCACAACATAGCTCCTTCACAAAGGCCCCAGACACGCTCTAAGCATTGGAGGTGCTGCTTTCCTCTACTTCCCTGCGCAGCTCAGGCACCCAATTATATCTAGCAATGCAGGCTACTGCCCCAGGAGGGGTCTCCTGCTTGCGGTAAGCTAGGGAATCTGACTTGGGCAGTCCGATACCAGCCTAACAAGCGTCAGATTTCGTATCACTCTGTTCAGTGGAAATTGGCATGCTTCATCATAGGGTCACATCCTGGCCCCTAAAAACCAGGATGGGCTTGACCATATTCGATGAAGCACTTTAGATATTAATCCTACCTGGGGTCTTAGAATAAAAATACCTTGAACAACAATGGTTTCCCTTCAATAGCGGTTGTTCAGGTAAGATCGAAAGCCAAATGTGGGGGTACATTTTTGATATAATGACCGTATTAACCCAATGATCCGTCAACATGTTTCAGCACATAAAAAGATGGACATATTGACCAAGGATTTCATCGGACAAGAAAATGTGCCCCAGAGTCTAATTTTATTTACTATCTCTCAGACGCATGTGGACAGGCAATCATGCAACACTAATTTACATGAAAAACGCTGTTACTAGTCCATTCGTTTGAAGCAAAATCAGTCTTGATTCCGGATTTAGGAAGTTCTCAAGGCAATGTGGGAGGTGAGTGTGTGTGTGGGGGGGGAGGGGGTGTGGTGGGGGGGGGGGTCATTTCCTTGTAGCCACACAATCATCAAGGTTATCCTGCCCCTCACTCTGGCAGGCTCAGTCTAACTTAATAAAAATAAAAAAAGTGAATAGGGTGACACAAAATCTGATTTCGGGTGTGGAATACCCATTAGTGTCTGTTCACAAACCATTTAGTCAAGTAATTAACTCTTCTGGAGGCCTCTACCACTTTCTTCCTTTATTAAAAAAAAAAAGGAGTCCCGGTAAAGTAAAAAAAAAACAAAATTATAAAGTCCCGGTAAAGACATATTTTTTTAGAACCTCAAAGGCATTCACAGCTCTGATTTTCATGACTTACCCAAATCCACAGGTATGTTATTTTTAATACCACCTACGTTAAAAATGGATTTAAACAAACTATGCTAATCTGTCACAAATGTCAGCAGGTTCCTCCCTTTTCTCGTTTGGTGTGAACGTGTGTCATTAGTCGAAGACCTTACGTTTCCATGTTCTCTCAGAGACGCAGCTATCAATAGTGCATCTGGGGCAGTGTCACTGGGGCCAAGGTGAGAACTCTCTGCACCATAAGGTGACTGTTTTTATCTGACAAAGTAGGTGATGGGGCCAATTCCCTTGCTTGCATTAGTGTCCATGAAAAACTTGGCAGGCCACACGCTTTTAGCGCAGACTTGCATCAGAATTAATACTATCCGGGACTGTTATTTTGTCTAGTTTGCTGCCCTCTCAGCATACACATATAGCACTTTCACAATTACTGGTCACCACGTAACTCAATCATTATCAATAACATAGGGCTAAGCAAATGGTGGTGAATGCATGGAGGTCTGTACTGAAGAGGGAGGAACTTTTCAGAATAGAAAGACAAAGCCATGCCTGATCGCCTCATCCAATGGAAAAAACAGCTTGTGGTGTGAGATCTGGTTGGTGCCTATTGGTAGCAAGTTTGTAGTGCACATATAAGTGATACTCTTTCGCCTCACCTGAGGCTGGGTGTAGTGTGTTAAAGTGAGGTAATGCATGGGATGCTGTGAGGCGGGATAGAATGTAAGGAATGACAGTTGAGTGGACGAAGAGCTTAAGACCGTTGTTGGCTCTGTTACTGTTATACCTAGTCGCTAATAAAAGGTAGTTCACATAAATAAGTGTAGCGTACTTACTACACTTTGTTGGTGACTAGGTGTTGAGCCTTCACGTGTATCCGGATTCGAGAGTCTTGCATGTGAATCTGTCCACTTTTACAGGTGAGACTGCGTCTGCGCAGCAAGCGGTGAAGGCGCCTCGCACCTGCATTGGGTGACTTTTTACTAATTATATGTGATCCGGTTGTGTGCTTCTCGTTGAAGCTATCGTGGCTTCCTTGGGTGATTATGCGCATCAGCGTGAGCCGGACGATCGAGGAAGTGCGTATTCGTCAAAGTGAAAGGTCCTTCACGTAGGTGCAATAGATGCTTAGTGTCTCTTCTAATACGCATCTGTGGTAGATAGTGCCTCGTACTGGAAACAGGCAAGGAAGTAGTATTGGAAGAAAAACACATACACGATGGTAATGGAGGTATAAGTTTGCACTACGCATGTGCGATCATTGACTTACCACTTTAAATCAACAAGCGAGTTCCATTATAAAGCAGGCATATGCGCAACTGCGAAGGGGTGTATACTGTGACATTGAGCATGTGCGAGTAACAATCTTCTATTGCCACCACATTAGAAGAAAAGTTAAAGTACTGTGTGCAGGAGAAAACCCGTGGTGCGCATTTGAGAAGGATTTGACCTTTTCCTTTTGCGGGGGTCCGAAACGGCAGCATGGAATGAAAAGGAGTAAACGGAATTCACTAGTTCGTGCATTGTTAAAAAGTTGTGATTTAACACATCATTTTAAGGAGGAATTGATATGCACTTTTGTGACTAAATACCCAAAGGTGCAATATAACAATAGTTATTCCTCCTTTCTTGTAAATCTGATGGCTTCTTAAGCTCTCCCAACAAGTGGGTAAATGTTATAGTGCAATCTCCATTGAGGCATATGTGAAAGGAAGGTAATGTTGTATATTTAGTGGTGAAGAGCAGACTAAGGATTTGCTTTAGGACTTGTCCACTTTTAATTGTACTGAATTCATTGAAGAATGTCATGACTACTAAAGTCACCTCTAATATTACAGTAAATCCACCAAAGGAATTTTTGTGCATACCGAGAGAACCGCCAGTGCCATGGTCACAGTTGAAGGAATATTTCATTTCTACCATAGACCATACAGGAACTTTACCAGCGGCAAGGACGAAGGGATTATGTTTACATTCTTTAGGACTGGAATGGTTAAGAATTTAAAATCAATTGCCAAAGGAAGTGATTGTTGGGGATGAAAATGTTTTTAATGAAGCAGACAGCACAACTGGATTTATATTTTTCCCCCAAAGTATGTATAGGTGTAACAGGTTATTAATTTTTCCAAAGGAAACAAGGAAAGAATGAGTCAACACATGGACAGAGTTACAAAAGTTAGTACTGGATTGTAGGTTTGGGGGTTTAAAGGATGAACTGATAAGAGACCAAGTGATAATGCACACTCATGATCCTGCTATTCAGCAAAGGCTGTGGATGAACAGGGATGCCAATTTAAAAGATGTAATGGCAATTGATAGGAAAGCTGAATAATTCAACAGGTGTGCCAAAGTGCTTAAAAACAGAAATGCACAGACTATATGGGAAACTGTAGGTAAGATTAATATAACTAAACTCAAAGTTAAAATACATAAATCTATAAACAAAACAAAAGTCAAGGTAACTATGTAAGATGCTATAGATATGATAGAAATCACCTTGTGCACAGAAACAGTTGTCCAGCAGTAAAACAAAAGTGTTGTAAATGTGGTTAATTGGGCCATTACGCTCGTGTGTGCAAAGTCAAAAAAGCAAAAAATTCGAAGGTCAAATGTGTTGCTGAAGGGGTGTTGGATAGTTCTTCAAATGAGAATGAAAAAGATGATGAAGTTGACGAAGTTTTGCATGTAAAAGAAAAAGTAGTGTTAAATATTGGTTGTGCGAATGAGAAAAGTAATCAGCCAATATGTTTTATGAGACAGCAGGAGTAGGACTTTAAATAGCAGCTGATTCAGATTCACCGTTCACCATAGTGAATGAAAATATATGGAGGGATACATTTGACAAAAAAGTAGGATCTGAATTGGTCGAAGCAGATATCGCTCTTGAAAGTTATCTGGGAGAAACCATTGACATAATTGGATATAGGTATTTAGTGTTTAGATTCAAGAACTGAAAAACAGTCAGTAAATTACATATTGCGAAAAAAGGACCGGCTGTGTTTTAGGGTGGAAGGACCAACATAGTTTGAACATTATTCTAGATCACAATAGCGAGGAGCAAGTTTTGATTCTTGATGATGGGGTAATTCTTGGAAAAAATGTGTGATGAATTTCTGAAAGTTTTTCGAGAAGGTGTGGGAAAACTGGAAGGTTTTGAACATAGGATTGCATTGAAGGAAGGAGCAACTCCTAAGGTACATAAGTTGAGAAATGTACCTTTGTCGGTCAGAAAGGAAGCTGAAATGGAATTAGAAAGGTTGGTGAATGAGGAGATCATTGAACAAGTTGAGTCCTCAGAGTGGTTGGCCCATTAGTAGTAACTAATAAAGCCAATGGTAAAATCAGATTGTGAGTGGATTTACATAATCTTAACAGGAATATTTTAGTAGACCGGTTTCCTTTACCAAGAATTAACAAAATGCTGATCAAGACAAGGGGAATGGAAGTTTTTTCTACTACTGACTTGTCCACTGCATACAATCATATACCATTATGTGAAGAAAGTAGGAAATACACTGCTTTATTTCACATGTGGGCTGCTAACAGTTCAAAAGTATGCCATTCGGCTTGGCATCCACTGCTTCCGTATTCCAGCATCTCATGTTTAACATTTTTGGCAAAGTTGAGCATGTGTTACTGTTTCAAGATGACATCTTGATTATGGGAAAGGATAAGAAAGATCATGATCAAATGTTAAGGACAGTATTAAAAATGCTGGATCAGCATGGATTGACAGTGGAATATTCTAAATGTAAGTTTTCAACAAAAAAGTGACTTATTTAGGACACGGAATTAGTGCAGTGGGCATTCAACCGAAAGCCAAATTGTTACAAGCCATCAAGGATTCCCCCTATCATAGAAATAAGGAAGAAATTAAATCGTTCTTGGGGTTAGTGGAATTATTTTCAAAATGTATTTTAAAAAATCCACAAGAACATTTCACATAAGGCAATTGTTAGAATCGAAAGTGAAGTTTACATGGTCAGAAGATTCCAAACTAGAGTTTGAAGGCAAAGAAAACAATTTGTGCAGCTCCTGCAGTGCAAGATTTTGATCTTATGAAATAAAGTGTAATTACCACAGACGCTAGTAATAAAGGTATTGGTGCTGTGTTGTCACAATATAATAAGGAAGGGGAGGAAGTAATAATGGCATATGCCTTTAGGTCACTTTCTCCGGCTGAAGAAAAGTATGCCATGATTGAGAGAGAAGCATTGGCATGTGTTTGGGCACTGGAACACTTTTGCTCTTTTATTTGGGGAATTAAAGTTGTCATTAAGTGTGATCATAAATCGTTGGTGCAAGTTTTACCTAATGTGGGGTTAATCAATGTTTCATCAAGGTTAGCCTGTATTTCTATGAGACAGTTGGATTTTATTCATGAGATAAAGTACATACCAGGAAAAAAGAATGCTGTAGCAGATTTGTTATCACACGTCTGTACAGATCACAGAAAATCAAGACGAATTGATGGAAGAGGTTAAAGTTAGTTTGATTTGGGAAAATGGTGTACATACCTTTAAATGAATATGAAAAGGATCTGACACTTTAACGTGTAAGAAATTGTATAATCAATGGTTGGCCTGAAAAAACTTAAGCTGGGTGACTTAAAACAATTTTGGGAAGTGAGAAACGAGTTAACATACGGTGAATTAACATTGTTAACAAGAGAATAATTCCACATGAATCTTTAAGAAATAAAAATTTCCTATGTGCCACGAGGGTCATTTAGGAATAGTAAAAACCAAGGCCACTGTTAAGAGTGTTTTTTGGTGGCCATGTACAGACATTAGAATAGAGAGGGACGCCAGAGAATGTAGTGTATTTATGTCTCCTGTTAAGACCCTTAAGAGGTTAAGCCTTCCTATGAGTGAATTTATGTGCCCCGCAGCACCATGGGAATGTGTAGTTGTAGATATTATGGGACAGGTGAAAGACTGTGGGAAATATATCATAACACGCATAGATGTATTTTCAAAATGGCCTTATTAAAAAATTATAAAGAAATTGGATACGGAAACAGTGATTACATTTTTTGATGAAGTATTTATGGATGAAGGCACACCTGCGGTGATTGTGAATGAAAATTAGTACAATTTATGTCTGATAGGATAAACATTTTTTGGACAAGTGTGGAATTACTCATAGAACGACCACGTTGTATAATTCCAGTGGCAATGGAATGGTAGAGAGATATAATTGAGTGGTAAAGGGAGCCATACAATTAGCATGCAGGAATATTATTCCATGGAATATACAAATATTTAAAACATTATGGTATTATTGAGTGACAGCGGTGGATGCCACCAAGATGTCTCCTTTTGAATTGATGAGGGGTGGAAGTGTAGATCTAGATGTAATCCTGGGTAGTTGATGTTTGGGTAATGTAGAGTGGTTGTCTAGGAAAATAATGAATAATATCAAAAAGAAACAAAGGAAGTAAAGCACACTATGGCAAGAAATGTGGAACTAAAAATAATGGCCTCAGAATAGGTCGATGGGTGACAAAAACCTAGAAAAGTGTTGAGAGGAGAGAGTAGATTCTTTGAACCTCAAAGTAGTGTGAAAATAATAAAAAAATTCTGTAAAATTGGAAAATGTTGAGATCTTAAGAGTAGCACCCTGTTCTGCTTATTACTCAAATGAGTATGTAAAAGATATTATTAGATTTTTTTTATGAACAATAATGAGGAATGTACGCAGAATGTAAGAGATAATGAAGTATCAACAGGTCAAACACAGGATATGGAAAATCAGAATGAGCCCAAAACAGGCCAGTTTTCTTTGGGAAAATGTTGTGTCCATGCTGTGTTATGGGGCATTACCTGACGTGGGCTTTAGGCCTACCCACACAAGTGAGATACCATTTTTATCGGGCAACTAGGGGGAACACAGAATAGCAAAACAAGTGTTATTGCCCCTTGTCTTTCTTTACATTTTTTTCCTTCCAGATGTAAGACAGTGTGTAAAAAAGACGTCTATTTGAGAAATGCCTTGTAATTCACATGCAAGTATAGGGACCCAGGAATTCAGAAATGTGCAAATAACCACTGCTTCTCAACACCTTATCTTGTACCCATTTTGGAAATACAAAGGTTTCCTTGATACCTATTTTTCACTCTTTATATTTCACCAAACGAATTGCTGAATACCCGGTATACAATGAAAACCCTTTGCACAGTGCAGCTCCTTTATTGGCTCTGGGTACCTAGGATTCTTGATGAACCTACAAGCCCTATATATCCCCCGCAACCAGAAGAGTCCAGCAGAGGTAACTGTATATTGCTTTCAAAAATCTGCCATAGCAGGAAAAAGTTATAGAAGAAAACGTGAACAGAAATAGCTTTTTTTTCTAACTTCAATTTCAATATTTTTTTTATTTTAGCGGTTACTTTCTTTAGGAAAACCTTGGAGTATATACACAAAAGACCGTTTGCTGCATTCAGAATTTTGTCTACTTTTCAGAAATGTTGAGCTCACTGGGATCCAGCGTTGGTGTCACACCCATTTCTGTCACTAAGTAGAAGGAGGCTGAAAGCACAGAAAATAGTAAAAATGGGTTATGGCCCAGTAAAATGCCAAAATTGTGTTGAAAAATGTGGTTTTCTGATTCAAGTCTGCCAGTTCCTGAAAGCTGGGAAGAAGGTGATTTTAGCACTGCAAACCCTTTGTTGATGCCATTTTCAAGGTAAAAACCACAAGGTTTCTTCTGCAGCCCTTCGCCCCCCCTTTTTTTTTTTGTTTAAAAAAAAAGGAAACAAAATTTTAGCTGTATTTTGGCTCATTTGTTGGTCTCCTCCAGGGCAACCCACAAACTCTGGGCACCTCTAGAATCCCTAGGATGTTGGAAAAAAGGACGCAAATTTGGCATGGGTAGCATATGTGGACAAAAAGTTATGAAGGCCTAAGCGTGGACTGCCCCCAAATAGCCAAAAAAAGGCTTGGCACCTGTTGGAAAAAGGAATGGCAGCGAAGGGGTTAAGCAAATACAGTTAGTAGTAAACTATATGTTCAATTTATTGGTCCAGAAATGTTTCTGCTAACCACAGGTGGCAGACAGAGTACACCGATTTGGTTTCATACTACAATATCTCTCAATATCCTTGGGGGAAGTAACTAGAGGTAACCGGTGTATTTTTTAAATATTTTGATACTCTAAAAGATCAGTAACTAAGGATTGCATTGGTATAGGTTAAAAGGTGAAAAATGTTTCCCTCTATTTCATTAGGTAAACTTTGGATGAGCACATATTGGAACCAGGGGGCATTAAGGATGAAAGCCTGGTTGATACACTCAGGAGAGTCTATAGTTTATGTTACAGTTCTGTGTTCTGTCATTAAAACAAAAATTCCCTCAGTGTCAAGGACGTAATGGTTACATCCAGTGGCTCAGTGTAATGATATTTGTGTTTGACCACTGACTCCACTTTGCACATAGCCTAGCTGCACATCGTCACACTGGTGACCACCAGATTCGTTTTGATTATTGACTTCATTTTGTGCTTCACTTAGCTTTAGCTACTGACGTGTTAGTGGTGCAGACATTAGAGGTGCAGAAGCTGCAGGTATTTTTCCGTGTCCATGTTATGCAACGTGTTTTTCACTCATGTTTTCACTCTGCATTTTCTTTCTCATCAAGGGCTAAGACATAACATGGGGGAGTCAAAGAGATATGGATGTACAAGGATGATGTTTATGGTACGGCAGGAAACTGTTTAGTTTTGGAGAGGCATCTTGTGATCTTGGCCTGTTCCAACGTGTTCCTTTCAAAACTGACCTGAAGTAGCCAGCATTTTTTAACAACTTAGAATATTCAGCAATAAATAAATGACATAACAGATAGATTTAAACAGCGAAGTTTGGAGTAATTACTTGTTTGCATTGCAAGACTGTTTGAAACTGGAGCTTCTGGAGAGATGGTGGCTGTAGGAGATTAGCTTAAATTTTGTTCTTTGAGTTCTGACCCAGTAGTACAGGAACAGTTTACGGGTTTTCAAGGGCATCTCCGTACTACATTATTGCAACTAGTTGTTGATGGATGCAATCTGAAGTATCCTACAGATTCAGAGTGGCCTCCTAATGAGAAACCCTGGTATACCTTGCGAGATGCAATGCAGAGAATTAAAGAGGAGGCGATGAAACCTTCCCTTTTCCTAGGTACTGCACACCAGTTGATAGACGGACTGCTTACCATACCCACAAGAAACAAAATAATTCCCCTAGCTCCCCCTGCCTATAAGCAAGTAATAACTCTCCTAATTAATCAAACTGGGCAGGCTTTGAAAGATGTGCTAGAAGCAGTCAGAGTTAGGTGAATTAGGTGTCTGGGAAAAATCTGAGAGATCTTCAAGATCTGAGGGTCGCACAGATAACTGAGTATCCAGGAGGGATATGTTCATGGCATTATTAAGGGACGGTGTCAACAAGGAGCAGATTGATGGGACAGATACCAAAAGCTTGTGTGAAATGTACAGTAAAAGATGTTTGGATCAGAAGGAAGGGAGCAGAAAAGTAAACAAACAGGATAATAAACATGGACTCTGAGTTAGCCACAGTTGCCAGAGGATGGACAAAAAAGGGAGAAAAATGTTTCTCCACGAGGGGATAGGAGGAAGAATGTCTGGACAGTGACTGGTTAACTTCTGAGGACAGGGACAGAGGCGAGCCTGCTCGCAAATATGAAAGCATATTTCCAAATCTCACTTGGGCAAAAGTTTTAAATCAGATTAGGAAATTGGCCAAGCTCTGGTACAAAGTTGGACTTGTAAAGATAACAGACGACATGTTGATTTAGAAATACATAGGAGACAAAAAAAATGTGCAAAAAGTTTGAGCATTGGTGTATACTGGAGCAGAGGCCTCGCTAATTTATGGAAACCCTAAGAAATTTAATGGGCAGCCTTACATCATCGCAGGGTTGGGGGGGGGGAAACAGACCCCCGCTGTGCAAACTACTGTGCAAATGAAAATAGGGAGAAAACCAAAAAGAGAATATACTGTTTTAATTGTGCCTCTTTAAGAATACATACTAGGAATAGACATTTTGAAAGTAATGACTTTGTATTTAGATGATGGTTGTCATCAGTTTGGGCCCAAAAAATACATTTCAGTGGCAGCCACGAGAGTAGGTCACCTGAACATACCCCCAGTGAGGGTGCCCCCAGCCCCTAAGGTAATTCATTTGAAACAGTACCGCATTCCCAGAGGGCATGATGAAATAAGTGAAACCATAAAAGACATTATAGAAGCTTGTGTAATAGCTCCAGCTACCACTAAATGGAACAATCCCCTATGGCCTGTTAGATGGCCTGATGGGCGGTACAGAATGCCGATTGATTACCGCGAGCTGAATAAACATACACCCTCTTTGACAGCCACGGTAACAGACACCATCACTTTGATTAAACTAATACAGAAACATAAAGAGACATGGTATGCCACTGATATTGCCAATACGTCTCTATACCCTTGATCCCAGAATGTCAAGAACAATTTTCCTTTTCACATGGCGGCAGACAATTCCGGATGCAAAGGCCCCCTCAAGGTTATTTACATAGCCCCACTATCTGTCACTGGCTGGTAGCAGAACATCTGGATGAAGCATCTATCATCCAGGTGTGCAACTGACCCATTACATTGACGATGTGATAATTGAGGGAGAGACAGAAGAACAGGTGCAGATTCAGTTGGAGCGGGTTGTGGAACTCTTGCAGAGTAAAGGGTGGATGATTAACCCAGACAAGACACAAGGACCCCCTCAAAATTTGAAGTTTCTAGGAATTCAGTGGAATGAGGGACTTAGAGAGGTGTTGCCGCAAGCGAAACAAAAGATTTCAGTTTGTTACTCCCCACACTAAGCAAGAGCCATAGCAATTCATTGGATTGTTTGGTTTCTGTAATCAGCATATCCTTCAATTGAGTCAGATTTTGTCCCCTTTGTACAAAGTGACAAGAAAGAAGAAAATGGTTTCTTACCAGTAACTATGGTTCTCAAGTATTGGATCTTTCATAGATTCACATGCTTGAATCATCCTCATCGTCGAGGTGGGAGTCCCACAGTAACCTTAAATATACATTGAAGTAAGTGTGCTACACTAGGCCTCAATGGTATAGAAAGGCATTGTTATAGTCTATCCATGTTCTTTTATAAAAAATAAAAAAAGAACCAAAACTGAACTACAACCAATCAGGCGACAGCACCCTCTAGAGTCGGTTTCCCGCTGATTTTCTAGTACGAGTGTGAAGTAAAGTATATAGTTTAATATTAGAGGTTAGCTTCTAGGGGGAGGAGGGTGGGTCGCATGTAAATCTATGAAAAATACTGTTACTGGCGAACCATAGTTACAGGTAAGTAACCAATTTTATTCTCCAGTATTGTATCTTTCATAGATTCATATACTTGAATTGAATAGATACAGCAGAGCCTTTCCTTGCTGGTCTGATTTTCGTATTTGATGCGTTCTTTGAAGATAACATTTTAGACATCTCTTTACAGCTAGCGAATGTAGCGCTTTTTCTGCTGCTGCTGCTTGCTGATTAGGAAAAAGCGTTCTTTAAATCACCGGCATTTTAGATGGAAATTTGATGGTACTTTTGATATGTACTTAGGGTTTGTTCGAAGTATAATACCATTTGGAGTGAACTGGTGAAAGGGATCCTTGATGGTGAAGGCTTGTATGTCACTGACCCTTTTCGTTGATGTGAGCGCCACTAAAATTGATGTCTTCCAATAAGGAATTTTAATTCCGACCTGTGAATCGGTTCGAAAGGTGGCTTCATGAGGTGTCCTAACGCTATGTTTATAAAACCATAATGGTGGAGGTTTATGCATCAGAGAAAACGTTCTAAAAAAGGCCCTTGAGGATTTTTTTTACGATATTGGAAGAGTGTAGCAAGGGGCCCTGCTGACAGAGCTGGAATCTTGAAACTGCCGCCACATGTACTCTTACTGATGAATAAGAAAGTCCGGATTTTGCCAAATACAATAAATAAGGAAGTATTTGCTCTGGTGGTGACGTCATAGGATGGAGTCCCGCCGTAACAAACTACAAGCAGAAGCACTTCCATTTAAGCTTATAGGTCTTAAAGTTAGTTTCGGCCCAGGCTTTTGCTACTATTTCTCTGCATTCGGGTGGAATGTTTAAGGTGGAGAACTCATTGAATTTAGGAGCCAGGGCGATAAGTGTAGAGACGAAAGATACGGATGTCTGACTTGGCCCTTGTTCATGGTCAGCAGGGCTGATGTCTTTTGAGTTGAACATGTGGTTGTTACGAGTATAGCAGGAGTTCTGTGAACCAGAACAGTCTGGGCCATCCAGGTGCCAATAGGAGACGGCATCGCGCTGCTTTCATCTTGATGATTACCCTGGGAATGAGTGGAATCGGGGGAAAGGCATAGGCATAGATTCCCGACCAGCTCATCAAAAAAATGCATTTCCCCACGGCCCTTTTTGGGGATGCCAGCATGCGTAATCTGGGCATTTCTTGTTCTTGCTTGCGGCATAACAAGATTTCTCTTGCCCCATTTTTGGAAAAGCTGGTCAAGAAACTGTTGGTCGAGTTCCCACTCGTGACACGGGATGATTGTTCTGCTCAATGAGTCTGCCAGGAGGTTATACTGTCCAGCACGTTCTGCTTTCAGAGAGATTTGATTCTCTATGGCCCACTTCCACATGTTCTGTGCTTGATGTGAGAGTCCCAACATTTTCATGTCTCCCTGCTTGTTCAGGTAGAACATACTTGTGGTGCTATCCGTTCTTATGAGGACTGTTGAGTTTTGGATTTTTGCTAACAAAGCTTTTGGTGTAGTTCGATTGCTTTCAGCTCCAGTTGGTTTATGTGAAGTTTTTTGTCCTTTTGTGTCTAGTTGCCGCTTATTTGCAGATCCTGGAGGTGGTCGCCCCAACCTTCAAGCAATGCATCTGTCATTATTATGAAGTTCGGAACTTGTCTTGGACAGATTTAACTGTTTTTTTCCACCAAGGCATGGCAGTTTTTATTCCTGATGTGATACGAATCTGATCCTGGAATGAGCCATTCACCTGGAGCCACTGACTGTCCAGTTGCTCATGTAAAGGTCAGATATGCAGTCGGCAATTTGGAATCAGTGGAATACATGAAGAAATCATTCACATGAATGACTTATAGATTCAAACTGAAAAACTTTTTTGCTAATAGCTTATGAGCCATTTTGCAAATGTTTTGCGATCTCTCCTGGGATGGAAATGCTTTGCTTTGGGTAGTTTCTAGTAGTGCTCCTGGGAAATTCGGCGGCTTTGTGGGATGGAAATGTAATTTCTGATAGTTGACGGTAAGGCCCAGACTTTTGAACAGCTGTAGGCAAGTGGATGTGTGTTGCACCACTTGATGTCTTATGGATGACCTTATGAGCCAATCGTCCAAATATGGAAAGATCTGTTTGTTCCTAGTAGTAGTAGATGAGCTGCTACTGGGGCCAGCACTTTGGTCAAAATTCTGGGGGCTGATTTTAGCCTGAATGGTAGGTCCCGAAACTGTAGACGCATACCAGCTACCTTGAACCTGAGACATTTTTGATGATTTCGATGTATTGGGACATGGAAATACGCATCCTGGAGGTCTAGAGAGGTCATGTGATGATCTGTGTTTAAGAGGCATAGAATGTCCTGAAGCGTTACCATACAAAACGTTTGTTTTTTCAGGAACTTGTTTAAGGTCCGCAGATCTAATATGGGACGCCAATTCCCCCAAAGGTTTTTTCACTAGAAAGCGTGAATAAAACCCCAGGTCCCTCTGCAGAGCTGGGACGACCTTTATTGCTGCAGAGCTGGGACAACCTTTATTGCTCCCTTGTGTGATAATGGAATATATTTCTACAAAGAGTTGCCTTAAGTGTGGAGATGGTGGTCCTGATGGGAAAATAATTGGAGGCGTCTGGAGGAATTCTAGAGTATGCCCCTTGGATACTAGATCTAGTACCCATTTGTCTGATGTTATCATTGACCACTGAAGGATGTGGTAACTTATGCGGCCTGCAATCTTTGATACTCAAGTGGGGTTGGTAGCTGGCATGAATGCACGGTTGTTTTCTGCCTGTAGCTCTGCCACGGGTTGACAATCTTCCTCTTGTGAGGTACCTGTAGGCAGCTGTTTTTCAGCCAACCCTGCCTGCGGAGCACTGCTGTCCCTGCCAGCTGCCTGAATCCCATCAGGGAGATGTCAATCACACAATCAATTATTTCGGCTGCAATTCGTTCCCCTTCTTGTAATATCTTCTTTGCCTCCAGTATAGCGTCCTCGGGTAAGTGGTCCATGTATGTGGATATATCTGACCACATTTATCTATCGTATCTGCCTAGAATGGCTAACAAATTTGTAGCTTTGACTGTTATTGCTGCTACAGAGGAGAACTTTTTGCCGATGTTACCCAGATGGCGTCCTTCTCTATCTGGTGGGGGAGAATAATGGTGCCGAAGGATTCTTTGAGCAGCGTTGTGCTGCCTGAGAGACCACTGAATCCGGCTTAGGTTGTCCTATTAAGCAAGTCCGGGGCTTTAAATTTCTTCTCTAAGCATGAGATTTGAGAAGGTATTGTAGATAGATTTTCCATTGCCTTCAGACCTTCTTGCAATATAAAATCTACGATAGGTATGGCTCTCACTGATTTTTTTGATGGCTCTTTAAAGTTGTATAGGAAACAATGTGTCTCTCTAGAAAGGATTGGCAACTCAAAGCATTTAGCTGCACTCTCGATTAGGTTATGGAACCCACATATATCCTCAGGAGGAGAGTCTACGGGTCCTGCAAACCGTGGTAATGAAGTAGGTATTAAGTATTCGTCCCACTCACTAGGTGTTGGATCTGGTATTTCTCCTTCTTCCCTTTCCTCATCTTTGGTCTGAGGGTCATCCTGAGGTGGTTGCCCGGAAGGCACATCTATATCTGGTCTGAGAGGCGTCCCCGTATAGGTAGGGACAGGAGTCCGCGGTCCTGTTTGTAGCTCATATGGTTGCGGGACCCGTGTTGCTGGTACCGAGGGTGGAAACCTCCTATAGTAGTCATCCAACATGTTTTGAAGACGTGTTACCAATGACCTTGGCATAGGTATGGAGGTGTCTCTATCACCACGGGTCTGTTATCACCAGAATCTTCGGCGGAATGTCCCTCATCGACGATTCTCTCGTTGATGGATATGTTGTCGGCTGTATAGCCATTGATGGTGTGTCTTTTTATTTATTTCAGCCATTCTAATCATCGTCAATGATAGTGGCGACATCCTGGCAATCATAGGAGACACCGCTGTGGTAAACATCGACGTGATTGTCTACCATAACAAAAACGACACAGTCGCTGACAGTTTTTTCGTCGACGAGCCTTTCTTGGCAGACTCTGGAGGGAATTTCTTCAGTTTTGTTGTTAGCGGTAAATACAGTGAAGCACTTTTTGTGGGTGCTTATTTCACTGATGGAGTTGTAGGTTCTGAGTGAAACTTTAAGGCCTTTGACTGTGTTTCTAATGGGACATAGCTGTCCTGACCTTTCTGTTGTTCCAATGAAAAAGGTGTTTGGATTTTTTTTTAATACTTTCTCAGGTGGTTCTGAAAAAAGTTATCCATTACTTTTAGGAATTTTAAGCGATTGCAAGACCTGTGAGAAGGCCTCACTCTCATAAAAAGAAGGGCATTCCATAGCTTTTTGTCTCTTAGCCATAATAAAAGTCTCCCTTCTCTGTCTTTAAGGCTTTTATGAGTAAAGGTGTGACAAATTTTGTAATCTCTCACCTTATGGTCTGGATGCAGACAGTATATACATTTATTGCATGGGTCAAGAGGAAGCCCCCCCCCCCCTCAACAATGGTCCCAAATTCTGAAGAGGCCTTTTTTAGTTTGTTGGTACATCTTGTCCAATCGAAATTCGATAAATCTGAGTGAAATTTTCCTGTCAGTGTAGCTGTAGAGAAGAGAAGCTGAGCAGAGGTCAGGGAGACTCCCTTCACACGATGTGTGGTTGAAAAGCTGAGGGAAACAGCCTCTGTTGGGAGTGTTCTAGAGGGTGCTGTCGCCTGATTGGTTGTAGTTCAGTTCTGGTTCTTTTTTTTATAAAATAACTTTGATAGGCTATACTACTGCCTGTCTATACACTGGAGGCCTAGTGTAGTACACTACTGCTATGTATATTTAAGTTAACCGTGGGATTCCCACCTCGATGACAGGGATGATTCAAGCATGTGATCTATGAAAGATCCAATACTGGAGAAACAGGAGTTTGAATCGTGTGAGCAGCAGCAACGTGCTTTTGATTCAGCAAAAAAAGCAATTCAACAGGCTTTAGATTTGTGGCCAGTGCAGGTAGGAGACATTGAGTTGCATGTAACTGTCCAGGGACAATATGCATATTGGAGCATGTGGCAAAAACGAGGAAGGACAAGGGTGCCCATGGGGATCTGGACTAGGAAACTACCTGACTCCGGGGAGCGTTATACCCCCCTTTGAAAAACAGCTTTTTAGCTTGTTATTGGGCTCTGGTAGATATTGAGCAAATAACATTGGGTCATAATGTGATTCTGAGACTTGAGATACCAATAATACAGTGGGCAATGAGTTCACCTAAAACTCACTGCATAGGACATGCACAAGAGGTTAGTATCATACGCTGGAAATAGTACATACAAAATAGGGCTCGAGTAGGACCAGCAGGCACCACAGCCCTACATGGACAGGTGTCACATGCCCCTGTGCAGGATAAGGACAGGGCGCATGAGGTACCAGAGTTAAGAGTCACCACTGAGACTCTTACATCCTTATCCCCTAAGGATAGGAAGCATGTAAGATTCAGCCAAAAATGTAGGAGCTAAAAGACACTGGAAAGAAGGGCATATAATCCAGTTACCAAAAAGCTGTTGACCACTACAGGAGAAAGGAATAGTAATCAATATGCAGAATTGTATATTGGTTGTTCTTGTGCGGAAACACTAAATACACCAACATTTCAGCTAACATAACAGGCGGACCGTGTACCCGTACACGATTAGGATTGATATTTCCATTTAACTCTGTACATATTCATTATCCTAGGGACGCAGTTCAATTGAGGACTGATTCGGACATTGAATTATTATCCCAATCAGAATACATAAGCTTAAGTCTCCCTATTGTAGGCATGCCTGGTTTAGCTGTTCATAATACCCGAATGATCAATATGTTAGCATGTCTAATGGTTAAAAATATTAATCACACTCTATTGCTTTAGCCGAATTTTTACTGGATATACATAGTACTAGAAAAGCTGCATTACAAAACAGAGCTGCAATAGACTACCTGCTATTAAAACATGTCACGGGTATTCAGAGTTTGAAGACATGTGTTGCTTCAGTCTCTCAGACCACTCTAAATCTATCCAGTCCCTAATAACACTCTACACGAATTAGTGAAAGGAGTAAAACAGGAGATAAATCAAGGGTGTTGGGACTGGTTATTCCAGTGGTTGCCTGATTTTGGGCAACTGCGCAAATTCCTGGGTGAAATTTTTGTACTGATTGCTCTTATCTCATTACGATGCTGTGTACAATGTATACCTAATTTGCTTTCAATGTTTAAACCAAAACAGGTTGATTTTAGACCTGTGTTATGCACGTCATTGGACAAAGGGTGGAGTGTAATGATATTTGTATTTGACCACTGACTCCACTTTGCACCTAGACTAGCTGCACACCATCACATTGGTGACCACCAGCTTCGTTTTGAATATTGACTTCATTTTGTGCTTCACTTAGTTTTAGCCACTGCCATGTTAGAGGTGCAGAAGCTGCAGGTATTTTTCCGTGCCCATGTATGCAATGTGTTTTTTTGCTCATGTTTTCACTCTCTGTGTTCTTTCTCATCAAGGGCTATGACATAACATGGGGGAGTCAAAGAGATAAGGATGTACTAGGATGATGTTTATGGTACGGTAGGGAATGATTTGGGTTTGGAGAGGCACCTTAGGATCATGGTCGGTGCCAATGTGTTCCTTTCAAAACTGACCTGAAGTAGCCAGCAGTTTTGAACAACAACTTATGGAGTGGGAGGGGTTTTCTAGAATTCTCCTCTTTGGCTTGTTTAAGGAATATAAAAGAGACCAAGAACAAATTGACAAGGAAGTGGATTGAGCTCTGACATAACAGGGACACCTGTGTCCGTCACAAATTCCCATGACAGTTTTTTTTTCCCTCTCTTTCTTCACAGTCGACCAGATTTGGCGGCCTGTTGCTGGCAGAAAACATGAAGCAAGTTCAACTGTGCCCCATGGTGATACATTTTTAATTCTTCTTATTTGTTTTGCATTGTGCATTAATATATACTTATATATATGTATTTGCAGTTTATAGATTGAAGCACAGTATTCTTTGTACATGTTTTTATGTCATCGCACGTGCACTTTTAGTTGTACACTATTGATCTTTTTCTGCCAGCCTCACTGATAGGTTTAATAAATGTATATCCTAGACTAAAAGTTGCATACCAGAAATTCCATTCAGTGTGTATGTGTGTGTTTCATCTCGGTCCGTGAGGAAGCAAGACACATGGCTCTCCTGTGCCACAGACGTAACCATAATGTCCTGGCCCTCCAGGGGAGTGCTAGTGCTCCCCCCGTGGGTCTCCCACCGACACTCCCTGGGCAGGGATGGCAGCGGAAGCGCTTCTGCTGTCCCCCATGACCCTCCCAACACCCCTCCCCGGACATCCACCGACACCCACTGTGGAAGGGGTGGCAGCGGAAATGCTTTCGCTGTCACCTCTGCCACCCCCCAACCTCCCCGGATATCTGATGGGGTCATCAGAGATCGCCACCATCGAGCTGGAAGCATGGCTTTCAGCAAGTGCAAGAGAAACAAATCAGTTTCTCCTCAGGACAGGGGAAGGGAAGACCAGAGAGGCATGGAAAGGAAAGACTTTTCCTTTCCTTTCATGTCTCCCTGAGCATTCCTGCAGAGCGATCGCACAGCAACCGTGCTGCAGGAATGCCCACTAGGCACCAGGGAGTTTGTTTATTTTTGAAAATCTAATAATGGGAGAGGCCCCTTGGCCAAGGATCGCTACCCAAGGGGGGAATTGTGTTTTTTACAACCATTTCTGCAGATCAGCCCATTTTAATGAGGCCCATCTGAATCCAAGGGGGGCTGAAAACTCTAGGTCCCAGAGATTTTTTTTTATTTATTTTTTTTTACAGGAGGGGAGCGGTCCATTAGTCCAAGCTGCCCCCAAGGGGGCAGAAACCACTAGATACAAGGGATTTTTTATTTTTATTTTACATAAGGGGAGTGGACCCTTGGGCAAGGGACATTCACGGTGGGTGGCATATTATTTTAGGCCATTTCTGCCCCCCTTAGGGGCAGATCGGCCTATTTTTATCAGGCGCATCTGCCACCAAGGGGGTGGGGGTCAGAAAGCCCACTAAACACCAAGGAATATGTTTTAAATGTTTTTTAAATTATTATTTTTACATTTTGTTTAAAAGAGGGTATGGCCATAACTCCACCCCAAATAAAGGGGGTTAAAAGTCGTTCTCCTCACTGATGGGCAGATGGGGTAATTACCCCCCGATCCACTCCCTGGTGGGATGGGGGTAGAACGCCTACTAGATGCCAGGGAAATAAAAAATAGAGGGATGGGGCTGCCAACCAGTATGGGTATGGTTATGCCCTCCCACCACAACTCAAGGGGTTAACAGTCTTTCGGCCCCCCTGCAAACTAAAGCATCTCATCCCAATGGCAAGCAAGAGGACAGTTTATTATTTTGGGTTTTGCTTTTACATTTGTCTAAGAGAGCTTGGTTAACTCCCAATATCGTCTCACTTGGAATGGTGAGCAGCTGCATTTTTGGGACTTTGGCAAGCTGCCGTATAGACAAATTTACCAGACCTAGACACATCTAAACACTAAACATCTGGGTGAGTCCAGAGTGGTGTGCTTCACATGCACCGACTTAATTTTCCTACCCACAGTTCCCTGCAAACCTCCAACTTTGCTTGAAATCATGCATTTTCCCTACATTTTTGTGATGGAACCTTCTGGAATCCACAACACTGCTGCAACCAACGATTGTTGCATCTATATCAATAAAAATTCTGCCCACTTGCCAGCATAAAAACGTTTTTTTTTTCTTTCTTTTTTTTCAAACTGCCCTTTTGGACCCGCTTTGGTTCCCTCTCAATTTCGACATGTTTTTGGCTCTTCACTGTCACAGGCACTTGGGCTCCCTACACAAGTGAGGTACTAGTTTTATCAGGAGACTTGGGGGAATGCTGGGTTGAAGGACGTGTGTGGCTCCCCTCAGATTTCACAACTTTCCATCACTGAAACGTGAGGAAGAAATCGTTTTTCCAAATTTTGAGGCTTGCAAAGGATTCTGGGTAACAGAATTTGAGGAGAGCCCCACAAGTCACCTCATCTTGGACTACCCTCTGTGTTTAGTGTTAAAAAATGCACATGTTTGCTAGGTTTCCCTAGGTGCTGGCTGAGCTAGAGGCCAAAATCCAGACCTAGGCGCTTTCTAAAAAAAAAAAAAATGTCAGATTTCAATATAAAAATGTGTTGTGTCCATATTGCGTTTTGGGGCGTTTCCTGTCGCAGGCACTAGGCCTACCCACACAAGTGAGGTACCATTTCTATCGGGAAACATGGAGGAAACACAGAATAGAAGAACATGCGTATTGCCCATTGTCTTTTTCTACATGTTTTCCTTCCAAATTTAAGACAGTGTTTTAGAAAGAAGTTTATTTGAGAACTAACCTGTAGTTCACATGCTAGTGTGGGGAACTCTGAATTTAGAGAGGTGCAAATAACCACTGCATCATAACACCTTATCTTGTACCCATTTTGGAAATACAAATGTTTCCTTGATACCTATTTTTCACTCTATATTTTACCAAATGAATTGCTGTATATCCGGTGTACAATAAAAACCCATTGCAAGGCGCAGCTCATTCATTGGCTCTGGCTACCTTAGGTTCTTGATGAACCTACAAACCCTATATATCGTAACGGTGTATTGCATTAAAAAAATCTGATATCGCAGGAAAAAGTTACAGAGTAAAACCTGGAGAAAAATGGCTGGGTTTTTTTCAACTCAATTTCAATATTTGTTTTTATTTCAGCTGTTACTTTCTGAAAGAAAACCTTGAAGGATCAACACAAATGACCCCTTGATGAATTCGGAATTTTGTGTACTTTTCAGAAATGTTTAGCTGTCCGGGATCCACCACTGGATTCACACCCATTTCGGTCACTAACTGGAAGGAGGCTGAAAGCACCAAAAATAGTAAAAATGGGTTATGTCCTAGTAAAATGCCAAAACTGTGTTGAAAAATCTGGTTTTCTGGTTCAAGTCTGCCTGTTCCTGAAAGCTGGGAAGATGGTGATTTTCTCACCACAAACCCTTTGTTGATGCCATTTGCAGGGAAAAAAAACAAATGCTTTCTTCTGCAGCACTTTTTTCCCATTTGTCCCCAAAAAACAAATTTTAGCTGTATTTTGGCTAATTTCTTTGTCTCCTCCAGTGGAACCCACAAACTCTGGGGACCTTTAGAATCCCTACGATGTTGGAGAAAAAGAGCCTAAGCACAAACTACTGCAAATAGCCAAAAACAGGCTTGTGACAGGAGGAGAAAAGGCCTGGCAGCAAAAGGGTTTATGAATCTAAGAAATTTAGAAATAACATGGTGTACGGTATATTGCGCAGTGGAGAGATACCAGGATTATTTTGAAGTAGGGAAAGTCTGTGACCTCACCTTTGTTTAATGACAAAGTGGCAGATGTCATCAGGGCCCAGAAGTGAAGATAGCTTTCCTTAAAAGGTACGCTCACCAATGACCAGTGATATATAAAATGCAAACTAGTCTTCTGGAATCAAAAACAGGGGCTCTTGACTTTTCTGACCTTTAAAGAGCAAAACCTCTGAAAGGAGATCAGTAGAAGGATTGCTCTGCCTTTAAAGACAGAATTGCAATCTCTTACACCAAAATTATACTGTGGCCTGTGAGACTACCATTACTGGGCTAATACCAATTTTTTTAATGGTATAAGAATTCAATCTGTAATATATTATACGAAATTAAATGAGTGAACATTAAGTATATTGTTTTACATATAATTTGAGGGATGTTATGTTTTGTGTATTTGTAAAGCGCACTATTACCTGCAAGGGTATCCTGGTGCTGAGTAGGTGTTTGTGCCTGGCCCTGCCTATGGTAGGTTAGTTAATTGAAAAGCCATGTCTTCAGCCTCTTACAGAATTCAAGAAAAGAGGTGTCTCTGATGTAGTGTGGGAGGTCGTTCCACACCTGTCCTCCTGAGTTGGTTCTGTAAATGCTTGAGATGTGAGCGATTAGGAGTCATGGAGAGCAGAGGTGTCTGGCTGGTTATTGGAAGTAAAGTCAGCTTTTCAGGTAGAAGGGCGTGAGTTGTGTAGTGTCTTGAATATGAGGAGTTTGGATTGAGCACTTTGTGTATCAGGAGCCAGTGTCATTGATGTGGGTTCTGTGTGGGAGGTGGAGGATGAGTCTGTCTGCCACGTTCTGGATGGTTTGTAGTCTTCTAGTAAGTTTCTTGGAGATCTCGGCAGAGAGGGTGTTCCCATAGTCAAACTTGCTGGTACCATGGAATGAGTAACAGTTTTTCTAGTGTTGCTTGGGAGCCATTCAATGATTTTTCCTCAGCATCTTCAGGGCATGGAAACAGGATGCATTTACACAGTTAACTTGTGCAGTCATATGTGGTTTGCTGTCCAGCTCCAATATATTCATGGTAACCATAATCACCAAAAACAGATGCCACTGTTCAATATCTGCCTGTGGCCTCCCTGATAGCATCTGATTTAACCTTGGTTAAAGTTTCAAGCAGTGCCCCCCTCCACCCAACCCCCCTTAGCATGTGATACATGAATAGCCTACCAGGTTAAGTACCGGGTAACTGTTTTTATTCAGGCTCTTACCAGGTGCAAGAAGAGCTTTAGCCTTGCCCTTATGGCAGGAAAGTAAGCCACTTGCCCTACCTACAGCAAAACGAACACTGCTAACTGTTCTGCTGGGTGAGTGGAAATGTGGACAACTGATCCATAGTGGGTCATGAATTTGGCATGGTTACTTTTGGACATAGGTAGTAGCTGAATGTATCACTTACAACATCACAATATAGACAGGTCTGCTGTGGAACCTCCTGGATACCATGAAATACGGCAGCTAAACTGACTGCTTCAGTATGCCACTGTTTCTATTTTTTTCAGTATTCGTCCAAAATGAACTCAGGAAATGTGCAACTTCCTGCAGACGCACAGCATAGAATGTGTTGCATTTTTTTCTTTTCTTTTTTTTACAAACTGAATATGCATACGTTTAGACACATTTTTTAGTGTAACCCAAAAACCTAGTTTATTGACTACTCACATTGATGCCTTAAATTCTTGGCAATCCATAAGTCCATCTAAATGAAAGTAGATCGAAACAGGCATATATAAACATTGCCACTCATGGAACTGAAGCATGCACCTTTGCTCACATTCTTAATATTTGCACTAAAAATTATAGTCAGTGAACTTCCTAATATTTAAGTATTTAATTTAGAACTTTGTTGAGTGCCTTAAATCACAATCCGACCACTTCAGGGTAGGATGGTGACTAATGCCTAGCCTGGCAAAAGTACGTAGGAATAAATGACAGATTTCTTGTTTGCAGTTAAAATCACATTCACTCATTAAAATTAAATTCACTCGGCAGTCGAATCATATGCACGCTTGCATGCATTAGCATTTCATACCAACAAGGTGATACCAGCCAAAGAGCGAAATAGCGTACCTAGCAGTCCAGTTTAGAGATTCGCAAGTACATAAGACACAGTGGGACCACTGTTTCAGGTCCTGAGCTCGCCCCCCACGACCGCAGCACCAACCTGCTGCCTCCTGCCTCGGTCCCCTGACCACGCTGCTGTTTGCGTGTTCGAGGCCCTCCTCCACCCGCAGGCATCCTCCTGCGCCTCATCCCTGGGGTCTAGTGGGCTCTGACTAGCTTCACTTGACCCGTGTGCCGCTTTCCGCCGTCCCGTAAGTGTTTTTCGTTTTTCTCGCTTTTTTCAGCGCCTCGCCGCCGGCGCTTCTGCCCCCTTTGTGCCCCCCTGATTGCTGTCTCCCCGATCGTATATTGTGCCATTTTGTTTTTTCTGATTGTGTGCTTTTCTTATTGTAACTGCTGTTTTTTGCTCGTTTTCAGTGTTTTTGCCCCTTGTGCGCTCCCCGTTCCCTGCCGCTGCCTCCCTGCGGCCCCGCCCCCCCTCGCGCCCCCATTTGCCGCTCCCTCCCGCCTCCCGCCTCCCAGCTGCTCCTCCCTCCCCCCTCCCTTCTTAATGGCTGGCGCTGCGCGTCGCGAGTGAGCGACCTCTGACCTGTTTCAGGTCCTGAGCTCGCCCCCCACGACCGCAGCACCAACCTGCTGCCTCCTGCCTCGGTCCCCTGACCACGCTGCTGTTTGCATGTTCGAGGCCCTCCTCCACCCGCAGGCATCCTCCTGCGCCTCATCCCTGGGGTCTAGTGGGCTCTGACTAGCTTCACTTGACCCGTGTGCCGCTTTCCGCCGTCCCGTAAGTGTTTTTCGTTTTTCTCGCTTTTTTCAGCGCCTCGCCGCCGGCGCTTCTGCCCCCTTTGTGCCCCCCTGATTGCTGTCTCCCCGATCGTATATTGTGCCATTTTGTTTTTTCTGATTGTGTGCTTTTCTTATTGTAACTGCTGTTTTTTTGCTCGTTTTCAGTGTTTTTGCCCCTTGTGCGCTCCCCGTTCCCTGCCGCTGCCTCCCTGCGGCCCCGCCCCCCTCGCACCCCCATTTGCCGCTCCCTCCCGCCTCCCAGCTGCTCCTCCCTCCCCCCTCCCTTCTTAATGGCTGGCGCTGCGCGTCGCGAGTGAGTGAGCGACCTCTGACCTGTTTCAGGTCCTGAGCTCGCCCCCCACGACCGCAGCACCAACCTGCTGCCTCCTGCCTCGGTCCCCTGACCATGCTGCTGTTTGCGTGTTCGAGGCCCTCCTCCACCCGCAGGCATCCTCCTGCGCCTCATCCCTGGGGTCTAGTGGGCTCTGACTAGCTTCACTTGACCCGTGTGCCGCTTTCCGCCGTCCCATAAGTGTTTTTCGTTTTTCTCAGCGCCTCGCCGCCAGCGCTTCTGCCCCCTTTGTGCCCCCCTGATTTCTGTCTCCCCGATCGTATATTGTGCCATTTTGTTTTTTCTGATTGTGTGCTTTTCTTATTGTAACTGCTGTTTTTTGCTCGTTTTCAGTGTTTTTGCCCCTTGTGCGCTCCCCGTTCCCTGCAGCTGCCTCCCTGCGGCCCCGCCACCCTTGCGCCCCCATTTGCCGCTCCCTCCCGCCTCCCGCCTCCCAGCTGCTCCTCCCTCCCCCCTCCCTTCTTAATGGCTGGCGCTGCGCGTCCGCGCGCAGCGGGGCGCGCCAGAGGCAAGCCCGTCTGCGCCCGTCCGCGCCTGGACCGCGCCCAGCGCCACACCCCCTGGCCCTTGCGCCCCCCGCATCCGCTACTCGATCAACGAACTCCGCGCCTTCAACCCCGGCCCCTCCACTGAATGCTACCGGGCATCCCCGAAGCACACTAAAGGACCTTTTTCCTGCCGTACCTGCAACTTCTCCTGCATCAGAACGACCAATCCAACTACGAAAACATCCAACCCCAACCACCTGAACTGCATCCTCATCAACACCCGCTCCGCACGGAAACACGCCATCGAGCTCTGGTATTTGCTCGACACCACTGCTCCTGACGTGGCTTTCCTGACCGAAACCTGGTGGAACGACTCCTCGTCTCCGGACATCGCCATCGCCATACCGGACGGATACAAAATCACCAGACGAGATCGAACCAACGGAATCGGCGGCGGAATAGCCATCGCTCACAAAGCTACCCTCAAAATCCACACCCACTCGGACGACACCCTCAGGACAGCCGAACACCTCCACTTCCAGATCCACACGGACCCCAACACGACCCTCAGAGGAACCCTCATTTACCGCCCTCCAGGACCAAGACCCCCCTTCAACGACACCATCGCCGACCTTGCAAGCACCCACGCCCTCGCTTCCCCGGATTACATCCTCCTGGGAGATCTGAACTACCATCTGGAAAATGCCAACGACGTCAACACCGCGTCACTGACCTCCAACCTCCTCAACCTCGGTCTCCGCCAGCTAGTCAACACACCTACCCACATCGCCGGACACACCCTTGACCCCCTCTTCACCTCTAGCAACCACATTTCCTTCAGCCACACCTCCGAACTCCACTGGACTGACCATCACTGTGTCCATTTCACCTATAAGAAAACCACAGAGCAACACCGCATCCAGCTTCCTCCCCACCGCCGCTGGGGCAAAATCACCCAAGAACAACTGACCAACACCCTCGTCAACAACCTTCCACCCGACGCAATCGACCCGAGCACAGCCGCCATCAACCTCCATCAATGGATCCTTGACTGCGCCAACACCCTTGCCCCTCTCAAGAAACCCACCACCACCCAAGGAAAGAGAAAACCAGCCTGGTTCACAGACGATCTCACCACCTCCAAAAGCAACTGCCAGAAACTCAAAAAGAAATGGATCCAAGAACGCACACCCGACAACCTCGCCGCCCTCAAAAACGCCAACCGCGAACACCACCAACGGATCCGCACCGCCAAGCGCGCCCACTTCACCGAACGCATCAACAACAACGCCCACGACTGCAAAGAACTCTTCGGCATCGTGAAGGAACTCTCCAACCCGAAAGCCAACTCCAACGACATCCCGCCCTCCCAGAAACTCTGCGACGACCTCTCCACCTTCTTCCACCAGAAAATCACCACCATCCACGACAGCTTCATCACCGGCCCACCGCCAGACCCCACCCCCGACGTCTCCTCCCGCGACTGCCGCCTCACCGCCTGGACCCACGTGGACGAGGCAGAAACCATAGCAACCATGAACACCATCCACTCAGGCTCCCCAACGGACCCCTGCCCCCATCATGTTTTCAACTCAGCAAACGCCACCATCGCCCCCGAACTCCGCAAGATCATCAACCTCTCCTTCACTTCTGCCACCTTCCCGGACATCTGGAAACACGCAGAAATCCAACCCCTCCTCAAAAAACCCAAGGCTGACCCCAACGACATCAAAAACTTCCGTCCGATCTCTCTCCTCCCTTTTCCAGCTTAAGTCATCGAGAAGATCGTCAACACTCAGCTCACCCACTTCCTCGAAGACAATTCCATCCTGGACCCCTCACAATCCGGATTCAGACGAAACCACAGCACTGAGACCGCCCTCCTCGCCGCCACAGATGACATCAGACATCAAATGGACAACGGCGAAACCTCAGCCCTCATCCTCCTCGACCTATCAGCCGCTTTTGACACCGTCTGCCACCGCACCCTACTGACCCGCCTCCAGGAAGCCGGCATCCAAGATAAAGCCCTCCACTGGATCTCATCCTTCCTCTCCGACAGAACGCAGAGAGTCCGTCTCTCCCCTTTCCGCTCCAAAGCCACCAACCTCATCTGCGGCATCCCCCAAGGATCCTCCCTCAGCCCCACGTTGTTCAACATCTACATGGCCCCCCTCGCTCAACTGGCCCGCCAACATCATCTCAGCATCATCTCCTACGCCGACGATACCCAGCTCGTCCTCTCCCTGACCAAAGACCCGCTCACCGCCAAAACAAACCTCCACGAGGGACTAAAATCCATCGCCGATTGGATGAACAACAGTCGCCTGAAACTCAACTCCGACAAGACGGAAGTCCTCATCCTCGGACGCACTCCCTTGGCCTGGAACGACTTATGGTGGCCCTCCGTCCTCGGACCCCCACCCACCCCGGCCAGCCACGCAAGAAACCTCGGCTTCATCCTGGACTCCGCCCTCACCATGTCCAAACAGGTCAGCGCCGTCTCCTCCTCCTGTTTCAACACCCTCCGAATGCTCCGCAGAATTTTCAAGTGGATTCCAACAGAAACCAGAAAGACGGTGACCCAGGCCCTCGTCAGCAGCAGACTTGACTACGGCAACGCACTCTACACAGGCATCCCAACCAAAGACATCAAACGCCTCCAACGTATCCAAAATGCCTCCGCCCGACTGATCCTCAACATACCCCGCCGAAGTCACATCTCCCCTCACCTAAAGGAACTCCACTGGCTCCCGGTAGACAAGAGGATCACCTTCAAACTCCTGACCCACGCTCACAAGGCACTTCACAACACCGGACCCTCCTACCTCAACACCAGACTTCACTTCTACACCCCAACACGTCAACTCCGATCCGCCAACCTCGCCCTCGCCATCGTACCCCGAATCCAGCGCAAGACATCCGGCGGCAGATCCTTCTCCTTCCTCGACGCCAAGACCTGGAACTCTCTCCCCACATCCCTTCGCCAGACCCAGGACCTCCTTGCATTCAGAAGGCTCCTCAAGACCTGGCTCTTCGACCGATAAACCAGCAGCGCTCCCCTCCCCCCCCCCCCATCAGCGCCTCGAAACCCTGACGGGTACATAGCGCGCTTTATAAATACTATGATTGATTGATTGATTGACTGTCTTTGCAAGAGCCACCATTTCCATCACAGATAATAGGAGTCACCTCCAAAACCTTGCCGATCCCTTCAAAGTCGTCATGGCCCTTAAATGACACCAGTATACGCACATATACACTTGTATATTAACGTATCAGAATATATGTCGTTCCCAGTATAGCGTTGGGTTGTTGGTGGGGGATCACATCAATTTGGTCGGCCTTAAAGGTAATATGCATATTGTTGTCCATTTCACTTGGGTACAGCCCCAAATTGCTACAGTATTTCTTCCAGACTGTCACAGACCTCACACCTTCTGGTCCAGAATTGTATCTCCGAAAACCCTCCTAATAGTAAACACCCTACATAAGGGAACACACATGGTTCCCAAAAGTGGTCTAAGACCTCGAGAAAGAAAAACGCTGTGCTCAAGCAGCAAAAGCATGAGGGCAAATTAAAAGCACCAACATTGGATTGTTTCGTAATCTGGTAAATGATAAAAGGAATAGGCCAAAAAAGGCCTTCCAAGATGAGAAACACCTCCAGCGGGGTGTCCAATGTTTCAAAAAGGATGAATCCACAGTGAAGGTTCAGGATAATCGCCAACTATACAAATTATTTTCAGTTAGACTTTATATGTACATTTATCGTATGTGGCTATCCTAAAAAGCAGTGTTAAAACTACTTACATTTACACCTTCAACCTCTTACTGCCTTCTCCCCAAATCCTGTGCAGAAATTCAGGGGTCGAAAGGGCACAGGTTAAAAAAAAAAAAAAAAAACTAGAACACCTCACACTGGATGAAAAACGCAGAAGCAGTCGGGTGCCAATATGAAACCGGCTTGCTCTTCAGGAGACGCCTCAGTAAAGGACATTGAGGTTAAAGGGAACAGAGTTCGAGCAGGCAAAAAAAACATAACTGTGGGGTGTCATCGACCAATCAAAGATCAGAACTCAGGCCAAATGAAACGAAAAACATGAAAAACGGGGCATGGCCCAAAGGAGACTCTCAGACAATTACCAGAATATCAAAGGACGAGGAAACCCACCAGAGCTACCTCAAGGAAAAGCCTGGGACAAAAAAAAGTCTCATTAGTATCTTAGTATCAATACACATCTGAGTGAAAGATCTAGAGGGTCACTCAGGGAACTGGTCAGTGAAAGGAGTTCCCGCAATAGATGGGAAGCTCTCAAGAAAGCTAAAATTGAAGGCTGACGGGGGAAGTTTAGAAGGAGAAGAGCTTCTATAAAACTCCAGGCAGCACATCAGGGAAATTCAGTAACAAGGTCCCAAAGACTCACTTGGGCAGGTTGAATGGGCGCTGTAGAGAAAGTAACAAAATGCCCAAGGAAGCAACTTGGTCCCTAGATGGTTTCAAGGAAATACCCCCTAGGGTTGGCTGCCAGTGCCAGCATGGGCCATCTCTCTGGCGTCTGCTGAAAACCCCCAGAAATATTCTAGGTCAGTGGTTCCCAACCTTTTGATTTCTGTGGACCCCTACTTTAACATTAATGGAACCCAGGGACCTCCACTGTATCATCATGGGAATCCGGGGACCCCCGCCTGAGTCATTACAGGAAGCTGTGGACCTAATTTGTCAATATTTGTTAATATTTTTTAATTTTCTAGGTTCTCGCGGACCCTCTGAGAGGGCCTCACAATCCCCGGACCACAGGTTGGGAACCACTGTTCTAGGATGTAGGTTGGTGAAAAGCCAATTAAGCTTCCCCCACCGAGCACTATTCCTGTGTAAGGCTCTGAGAAACAACTTAGGCCTGCTGACCTAGTATGAACATTCCAGGAGCCTTTAGGACCACACTGTGCAATACGCAGATGCAACTCCTTAAGCTTTAGGGTACATTGTAGGAAAAAGGCACTCAATGTACCTGAAGGAGAAGAGAACAAATAATACCGCAGAACTATCTAAGTAAAGGGCAAGTGAAAAAAAGTAGACAAAAAGATTCCAACATATTAGCACCAAAGGTGGCTAGATAGCTGGAAGACAGATGTGTACAAAACAAAGGGCTTATGGTTTCTCTGCACAAGCCTTGACATCTATTTCTACCATTTATATGGTCACAAATTAGCTCCGTGTTGTATCTTTTTATTGTGCGGGGTGAACGTGCCATGATGTTTGAAGATGTGGGACTGGATATAAGAGAAATTAAATATATATTTTTAAGAACAGGTGGCGGGTGTGCACGGTCCATATCTCTCCTACCTTTGCACAACTGATATGGTTATCTACTGATGCATGATGTTATACGAGTACTGCCTGCGTGACTTTGAAAGCCCCACCTCACCTCTCTCAAGTACCTCACTATAAAGCTCACAATATCTGTGTGTTCATGTAACTTGGGATGTGGGGAAAAAACTCTTCATACTCCACACCCTGCAAAAAACATCTTTGGTAACAGACCAAGAATTTGGAACAAACTCTCAATTAAGGAATGCTCCATCATTTCCTGCATTCAACACTCTTCTAAGGAGCATGCGCCTCAAGAAATATTTGGACATGACTGAATAACCTCATGTCCACCTCCCTCATATTCAGTGTTGCATCAATTTCTCTTTCACCCATTATGCTCACCGACACCCTTCCGGTGGCTTCATGAACCCTTTTTAGACTTGTAATACACTCTCTTGTTTAGTCAAACTATGAGATGTTAACCCGGTTTGCACTTCCTCTTCTCATACCCGTGATGAGGCTATAAGTTTGACATCACCTATCCTGGAACAGTCATAACACATTTATCTAGCACTCCCTACTCCTACTCAGCCGTTTTACGTTGCTGAGCTCACAGTTACACGCTCCCACGTTCGTACACATCACTTCTGTTCTTGCTCGGTTGTGGATATCTCTTTGCAGGTTCACTCAGAAAATAAATGTTACTACCCAGACAATACTGATCTTTCACAACATTTAGTTTGTCTTTGGATCTAACAGTTTTAGCACTAGGTCTCCCTCATTGTTGATATGGTTATTTTCACTTTTTTTTCTTTTATTCTCTCTGTGCCCCAAAACATTCATGCCAAATGCCTTCAAGCTGTGCCTCCATGTGTTCCCTAAAATTCTTGTTTGATATAGTGATGGTCCCTCCACATCCCTCCTGATATGATCCATTTACTGCATATCACTGCTCGTTCTCACACATTTCTTATATATTGTCTTAGATTTCTACCTCCTCTTGACGAAGCACTATGAATCATCTTCATCTAGAAGGCCCCTCACTCTCAAATATATCTTTATATGTTGTCTGATACATAACTTAATGTTTGAGTACTTTTAAATGGCATGGCTAATAACAATGATAGTAAACTGAAGTTGTATCCTTCATATGTAATGATATTATCTTTTTATATCAAGCAGCACCAAACAGAACTATGAGACGTGAAAAGGTACTGTCTGGGCTACATTACTAAAATCATACATACATTTAAGTAAATGCTTAAATTCCAATCGTCATATAACGCCTTCTTTTGCTGCTGTTAGGAAGAATTACAAGTTATCCTCCTGTAACAGAAAATCTAAGGATGGTTTGCATCTTAAATATGTTGGTCTTATTCTTTTCAATGCACACAGGAAAGTAAATATGCATGGACCAACTCTCTCCGTTGTAACTAGTCCATAATTTAACTGTATAGAATGCTGGTTAGTTATTTTAAAAGAACCAGGAACCATTCAAGCATTCTTGGCCGGATATACTCATAGGCATTTATTTCATTAGGTGTGGATACATTTGTCAATGGTGAGGAGGTGAAAAGTGTGCGGGCAGGAAATAGCGGTAAAGTTCCTTCTCTCTATGTATTAAAATCTACCTTTTTAAATGTGTTGCCTTGATTACAAATGTAGTACATTTGTGGGTGGCAGGAAAACCCCCTGCTTTCAAGCTGTGCACTTATGTGAAGGCTCTGTTTCTTAACCTGGGAGGGCATAGCTGCTATATCTACCCTAGCCTTATTCAAACCATCTGTATATACAATTTTATTCTACTCTTAAATCTTGTGCAGTGATGCAAGACTGCAAATACAACAGTAAACATCGAAACATACACGTTTCGAAAAATTAATCTTCACACTTTAATCATACAATAATAAGCATAAATTGTATATACGCATGTTCGCCTAGATTTCCAAATAGAGTGCTAATTGATGACAACAAAAGTCATGTTTCAATCAAATTCCTATGTCTAAAAAAGACAAGACCACATCACCATCAGGAGTCCAAACAAAAGAAGCAAAATACAGAAAAAGCATCTTCTTAAACTTTTTTCAGTGATCAACAAAACACACATACCTCGTTTGTGTCTGCGCTGTTTACTTCACTGTGGGTATGTGGCTAGCGAAAGAAGGAAACAGGCACCCAGCATATGAGGAAGGACTTACTTACACGTTTGACGAGCAGCCCACAAAAGCTGCAAGCAATTTCCGATTGTGACAGCCAAGCACCTACCAGCTAGCCAAGAAGGATGAAATTAACCACCGCACCTTAAAAAGGGACACCAGTATTGACTGTACATGGTATCATCGAATCAGAATTCAAGAACTAGGTTAAAATCACAGAATGTAGCGTGTGTGAGTATGTAGAGAATTGACGCCCTGATAGCAAACATACAAAATGCTATTCTGAACTCCTTTCCTACACAATGATATTAAGCAACCAGTCAAAATACTGTAATATGTCTTGAAACCGAGCTTCTCTACCAACTGTTTTTACCTCCAAGAAGACGTTTTGTAGTTTATTCCTTATCAGGAATACTTAAAATAATTTTTAAAATAATCATGAGGGGAAAAATTCCACAGAAACCAATTTCTTTTATTAGAAAAACCCTCACCCACCAGGGTTACCCCTTGGTGGCATGTTTCATCATTGTGGTACTTCCCCTTCTGCTGCAGAACGAGGTGTGCTGCGACCGACAGAATATGTTGGAGCACCATTGGTATCAACAATGTGGATGCTAGAAAAGGATAGGAGTGGTAGGGTCTTGGTAAGTTAAAAATATTACCCTGTGGATGATATTACTAGTTTAATATGTCTCACAGGGGTGGTATGATTAAAAAGGGATGTCAGGAGCGTGGATATATTATGTACATGTCCTCCTTAGTGGTCTACATGTTTCGGTGTTTAACCCTAAACTCCTCTTCAGGACCAAACCGATCTCCCTAGTATCACTCCTCGTGCACCTACCACTAATAGAAGTACTCTTACTGTTCACTGTGGTAAGGTGATATATACCAATTAAATTAAATACTACCCATCAGTGTCAATGTTCTGCTGGGCAAATTTTCAGTGTTTATGCTAATAGCATCATAGGTCCTACATGCCACGGTGAGGTGAGGAGTAGGTTTTTGGCGGGAGTGTCACTTTGAGGAATGTGTGACTATAAGCACACCCCCCTCCAGGAGGACCTATGATGCCAGACTCCGCAAACTTTGCATACTGTGCAGATTTGCCTCCTTAATTTTACTTTACTCCTCCCCAACTGCCCGGATCCTAATTAATGGCACATTGACTCCAAAATTCCTTATCACCAGAAGAACTAGGCAAGGCTGTCCCTTGTCTCCCCTCCTCTTTATTACCGCAATGGACCCTCTTAGACATTTACAGGAGAGACACATGCATAGGGGACTGCAGTTTAAGACTGGGTCCTTGTTGGTCTCCCTGATGACAGCCTCTTTTCACTCCGGCACCCTGCCACTAACTTGAGCCCGGTACTCATGGAAATAGTCCGTTTGGCGACATCTCAGGATTACGGATTAATTGGCACAAGTCAGAAATGTTCCCCCTTACGGAGGCAGCTACCCCAAGAAACTGCGAGTTCCTACTCTCCTGGTGCTCTGACCTAAAATATTTAGGTACTTATTTACATAGAGACCAGAAACAAATACTTTGCCTAAATTACAGACCGTCTCCCTTTGTTTATAGCAGGTCGTATCACTCGGATTAAAATGGTAGTACTCCACTGTTTTTTTTTTGTAAACATTTTTTTGTCAAAATCCCGATCCCCCTTACAAATTAATTCTTCGCCATACTTCAAAGCTCCCTGATGTGGCTGATCTGAGCCGGGAAACGCCCTTGCATATGTTGGGAGCTACTGACCCTTCTGTATAAGCACGGGGACTTCGGTGTCACTCATTTTCATTTATACCATCTAACTGCACAATGCCATTACACATATTACCGGTACCACGCCGACACCTGGCTACCATACGCTATACGAGAGAGGGATCTAGTGTTCCCCACCGCTTACAATCACTATTACCTTCTGGCAAACCACTGAACCCCACATAAGTTCAGCCCCTAGCTACAACTTGCTGGGCATGATGGAGTTTGGTGCACCTGTTGGCATGCACTTTGCTACACTCTTCGGCGCTCCCTTTGAGTGATAATCCATGGCTCCCACTCGCACAAGAGAAGTTGGTGCAGCACACCCTTTGCACTCATCAACTCTCCACCCTGGGTGATCTCTTCCCAGATGGCCATGTACTCTCGCGGACTGAGGATGCACACCTCAGATCCGCAACTAACATGGATTATTTTCTCCTTTGCCATCTACAGAGAATGCCACAGATCCTTCCCCCCACTTACCCACTCACGGCTGACAACTTGGCACCCCTCACATTTCTCATTACCGCTGCCTCCAGTGACAGTTTCATTTCCAAGATGTACCACATTTGCTTCAACCACCTCCCAGTTCAGGATCAGAGGGTGCGGGAGGCCTGGGAAGCAGAGCTAGGACACCAACTATCATACAAAGAATGGTATGCATGCTGCACCCAAACATGCATTGTATCTCTTAATTACAGGCACACACTTATTCATTACAAATTCCTTAGCAGAATTCACATGACACCCATTACTTTGTTGAAATGTGCCCCTATCCAATCCTCCGCTTGTCTGAAATGTAATGCAGACTGCTCATCTGAGGTGGACATGTGGCTGGGTGTGGGTGTACTGTACAGAAGTCTTCACTATCTTTACATCAATGCTGGATGTCACTCTCATTCCAGATCCGCTGATGGCACTGGGCTATGTAGAGACTGTTGCCAAATAAATTTGTCGATTTGCAACCATAGCCGTCTTACTTGCCAAACGCGAAGTAGCCCTGCATTATGGCTCAAAGACTCCACCAAAAACATAGCATGGCTCCACAGTCTCGTATACTGTGACAATACGCAAGGTTTATGCCACATTACAGCCTCCCACTTCAAACCAGAGGGACATCTGGCAGCCACTACAAGCCTACCTGTTAACGTTGAATGACCAAAAGCTGTCAGATGCCAATGGTCACGTACATCCCTCTGCTAACGTCACCTATCTACTCAAAACAGGCAATTCACCGCATTCTTCGACCTCAAGGCTGACAGTACCAATGTTCCCCCACCCTTCACAAGATATATATGCCACTGCCCGTCCTGTATAACTTAAGTGTATGTGTGTATCTCTCTCATATATATATATATAGCAACCAAACAGGCTCCACTTTAGAGCCAAAAAGGAGCAATCTCTGGATTCTCAGTCACATTCATTACACCCAGCATGACACGTTTCAGCAGATTGCCTTTCTCAAATGCCGGTAAAGAAATAGACATTTACTCACAGGTGCTATAAAAAGTGTTCGGTAATATTGGTGGCATCTGTGAAAGGATTCAATTCTTATTGCCAGAACTGCCACAGCCCTTTAAACTGCCTGCTGTTTTTTCAGGACATGACCACATGTTTTTGCACCAGTCACCAGACTACAGGTTTCAGGTATGAAGAGACATAAAATGTGGGAAAGAGACGGCTGGATGAAAAGGCTCAGCTGATTTATTGTGCTAAGAGACATTTGCTTGCTTTAATAAGAACAGGAAAGATGAAAGATTACAGCTAAATGAGCACCTGTTATAATGTGAACAGCAATGTGCCCAGAACCATTTGGGTATTTAATTCTACTAAAGAAAAGTTATAACTGGGACTAAGCAACATCTAAAACTACATGGGATCATGGTGGCGCTGCTAGCTGTGTGATTTATGGAGACTTCAGTCCTTTTTTTACTAACGAGTATCATAAAATAACAATGAAGGAAAACTATTTAAAGCACCTGTGAGTAAATGTCTATTTCTTTACCAGCATTTGAGAAAGGCAATCTGCTGAAACACGTCATGCTGGGCTTAATGAATGTGGCTGAGAATCCGGAGAATGCTCCTTTTTGGCTCTGAAGTGGAGCCTGTTTTTTGCTATATTTCACGTGCATGCCACTTGCACGTAGGAAGCACCCATCCCAAAAGTGTTCGGCAATATTGGTGGCATTTGTGAAAGGAGATATATATATATATATATATACATACATATATATATATACAAACAATTATGGGGCCGAGGCATATATGGCCGCACCTTATTGCGAGGGGCAAGTTGTGCACGAGTCAAGAAAATCAGCCCCCTAATCTTCAATCACCAAAATGGTGCGATAATAATGGACCAAGACTCAGCACAAACTTGATCCCAAATAGAGACAAAGGAAGATTTCCTTAAGTATCTGTTCAGCCTTAGGAAATGTTATGTGTATATGTTATTCCATCAGCCAAATCTTCTTTAGTCTTAAATACTTTTATTCGTTCACTTATGAATATCCATATAAAACCCCATGCACTATAAAAACAATGCCATAGCCAACGCGTTTCGTCCCTCAGGACTTCCTCGGGGCTAAAAACATACAAATATAAATAACCATAAATCAATAAAGAAAATGAAATACCACCACAAACAAATATTTTTTTTTAAAGAAGATTAACCATTGGAATTATTAAATCTATACTTCTTCAATTATTTTGATATTCACCCAAATTTCTGTCGCCTACATATTAATTTACAAGCTCCACCTAACATTATTCCCATTCTATACTTAAAATGAAACCCATGTGAAAAGACATGAACCTCCAGTAGATGGATCTCCCATCAAATTACAATCCAAACCATAATGTTCCTAAAAAAACATTTGTACATTCATTGTCCATTCCATTATATGTTTGTCTATATGTATGAGATATACATAAATTACAATGTTTAATACTGTATGGTAAGATTATGACGTATCTATTACTAATGCTTAAAAGTGAAAAGTACCCCAAATGAATCATCTACATTTTCCTTTTTATTTTTCATGTTTCTAACATCGTAAATAATAACCAGCAACCTCATTAAATTCAAGCTCAAATTTAGAATGCGCACAAAGCAATGGACTGTCGATATTAATCCAAATCGAATTGGTTTCAACTAAACAATACTGCTAACAAAGTGTTATCAATAATCATCCAAATCTGACACTAAAATGTGTTCAGCAATTGTATCTATCATCTATTTCTCCTCAGAACTACATATCTTATCTTCATATTATTAGTACCCTGGAGTTAAAACTAATAGGGACATTTTGCAAGCGTAAATAAACCAATTCCTACCTCATCGATACAGCGACAGAGAAGCAAAATGTCTCTCGTTCTCACGCGCCGCTTTTATATTAAACCTTCATTGCTATCACCTGTGCGAGTTCCGCTGAACCAATGTTTATACATGCAATACTGGCAGACATCTTAAGATGTGTAGGATATTCATTCACTTCACAATTTGAAAGGCCCAATTATCATGGAATAAATTCCGATCAGATAAAAACATCACCAAAATTGAGTTAACTGAATAGTTAAATCGTCAATTTAAATTCCTTTCATCCGACCGTACCTCATATTTGTAAAACGGAAACATAATTTATGCCTGCTCATAGCTGCCAATTTATAAGTTGTCTTCATTCTTGCCACAATGTCTAGATGTTTTTAAGACTCGCATCCACGAGTTCAATGTCGCCAGACATCGCTGAACCAATGTTTATACTCGCAACACTGGCAGACATCTTAAGATGTGTAGAATATTCATTCACTTCACAATTTGAAAGGCCCAGTTATCACAGAAACAATCCTATCGGATAAAACCATCACCAAAATTAGGTTAACTGTATATTTAAATCGTCAATTTAAATTACTTTTTTTTTTTTTTTTTTTTTTTTGACTGTACCTCATATTTGTAAAACCAAAACATAATTTATGTCTGCTCATGGCTGCCAAATTATAATTTGCCTTCATTCTCTTCACAATGTCTAGATGTTTTTAAAATTCACGTCCACGAGTTCAATGTCGGCAGTCATCTTGAAGTGTGCAATGTATCGCACCAAAGATTTTAAAACTAGCATTAATAGGTACAATTTTGGCAGACATCTTGAAGTGTTCAATGCGTCACTCTAATCGCATTTTTCAAGCAGTTTCGATCTTAAATATATTAAATAATGCGATAACTAAAAGGTTTAATTATTATGTGTTTTTTCATTCTCTCGCTTATATAAGTTTATTTAGGCTCACATCATTATTTGTGAATCCAACAAAAATATTGGAATATGTGACGCTTCTCCATTACTCTATTTCGATATTTTAATACATATATTTAAAATGGTCGTTTTTAAATTCATCTCACTTATCAACCAACAATGGGAATCATAAGAATACCCTTGCCATTTTAGTTTATCAGCCTGTAAAATGATTAAGTTTATAGTAAATATATTGTGTTCCAATTCCAACCATTAAGCCTTACATACTTGTAGTCAATCCCTCTTAATTCCTCATAGGATACTTATATCAATATTATCTATATTGTCTAACCAACTATACAACCTATTGTGGTCGTTCTCTGTTAATTTCTTATTAGTATATTATATATATATGTATATGTTCGTTCAATACTAATCATTGCGCATAAGTTGTTGTACACAAACACAAAAATGAATCAAATTAAATTCAAAATCCATTAGCACTACTCAATTCCGTTAAAAACTACAAAATATGAAATAAACTGATACATATACATCACTCTAAAAGCAACGTAAATCTTCAAATATTTCTTTATCTTCAAATTCCTAAAAAATAATTAAATTCATTGTTTACATTCAATCCTTCATTTACAGTTCGCAAATGACATATCCATCTTGCCTCAGCCTGCCTAAGTATAAGTTCCCTGTTACCTCCTCTTTCACATTGGGGCACATGTTCAATGCCATGAAACCAAATCTTAGTATTAATAGGATGGCACTGCTGAATGTGAATAGCCACAGGATATCTGATGTCACAATTTTTTATGGCCCTCACATGTTCTAACAACCTTATTTTCAGACTTCGAATACTGATACCTATATACAATTTCCCACATGAACAACCTATCACATATATCACATGGGGTATTACAATTCATAAATGAATTAATTGTATATTCTACATTAGTGTTATAATTGAATCTCTGTATTTTGTTCGCACCTATTTCACATATAGAGCATCCTCCACAGGTTAAAAAAAAAAAACCTAATGGTTTACTCGGTAACCAAGTCTCTACTTCTGATTTTCTCTGGTTATCTCTTATATAGCTGGAACACAATGGCCCTCATTCTGACCTTGGCGGGCGGCGGAGGCCGACCGCCAAAGTCCCGCCGTCAGGTTACCGTTCCGCGGTCGAAAGACCGCGGCGGTAATTCTGACTTTCCCGCTGGGCTGGCGGGCGGTCGCCTTCAGACCGCCAGCCAGCCCAGCGGGAAAGAGGCTTCCACGATGAAGCCGGCTCGGAATCAAGCCGGCGGAGTGGAAGCTGTGCGACGGGTGCAGTTGCACCCGTCGCGTATTTCACTGTCTGCGCAGCAGACAGTGAAATACATTTAGGGGCCCTCTTACGGGGCCCCTGCAGTGCCCATGCCAGTGGCATGGGCACTGCAGGGGCCCCCAGGGGCCCCGCGACCCCCCCTACCGCCATCCGGATCTCGGCGGTCCGACCGCCGGGATCTGGATGGCGGTAGGGGGGGTCGGAATCCCCGCGGCGGTGCAGCAAGCTGCGCCGCCGCGGAGGATTCAATGGGGCCGCGGTACACTGGCGGGACCCCGCCAGTGGTGCCGGTCCGACCGCGGCTTTACCGCCGCGGTCGGAATCCCCATTGGAGCACCGCCGGCCTGTCGGCGGTGCTCCCGCGGTCCTCCGCCCTGGCGGTCAAAGACCGCCAGGGTCAGAATGACCACCAATGTGTCCTTTAATGTTTTACCCTTACAATAGACTAATGTGGGCTTTTTCGGAAGATACAGACTAGGCAACCAAAGGAGAGCGGTCCAGATAAAACATACAAGACCAGGAGAGGGGGGTCGAAACATAAAAGTAAAGGCAAGAGTACAAACAAGACAACAGACAATGAGTTTAAGAGGGGAGAAAAAGTAGGAACTGATGTCAGGTTGCTTGATACGCTTACTGAAAAAAGCAATGATGAAAATGTTATTAAAGATCTTAAGATCATCAATTTATCCTCAGAATCCTTACGGAGGAGGAAAACAAAGTTTTGAGTAAGGGCTTAGGATTTTGTCCAAGCGAAAAGTGTGACTTTGTAGATTTGCACATAGATTTATTTATTTTTGTAAGAAATCTTAAATGAAAGAAATATTTTGATGAGCATCCAAGAAAGAGTCAGTGTCTATCTGATTAGTATTGAAAGAACATATACATATATATAACATACGAACAAGAAATTAAGAGAGACCGACCACAATAGGTTGTATAGTCGGTTAGGCAATATAAATAATATTGATATAAGTATCCTATGAGGAAATTAAGAGAGATTGACTACAAGTATGTAAGGCTTAATGGTTGGAATTGGAACACAATATATTTACTATAAACTTAATCATTTTACAGGCTAATAAACTAATATGGCAAGGGTATTCTTAGGATTCCCATTGTTGGTTGATAAGTGAGATGAATTTAAAAACAACCATTTTAAATATATGTATTAAAATATCTAAATTGAGTAATGGAGAAGCGTTACTTATTCCAATATTTTTGTTAGAGTCACAAACAATGATGTGAGCCAAAATAAACTTATATAAGCGAGAGAATGAAAAAACACATAATAGTTAAACCTTTTAGTTATCGCATTATTTAATATAATTATGATCGAAACTGCTTGAAAAATGCGATTAGAGTGACGCATTGCACACTTAAAGATGTCTTCCGAAATTGTACCTATTTATGTTAGTTTTAAAATCTTTGGTGCGATACATTGCACACTTCAAGATGTCTGCCGACATTGAACTCGTGGATGCGAATTTTAAAAACATCTAGACATTGTGACGAGAATGAAGGGAAATTATAATTTGGCAGCCATGAGCAGACATAAATTATGTTTTGGTTTTACAAATATGAGGTACAGTCGAACAAAAAAAATAAAAAAATAAAATTAAAATAAATTTAATTTGAAGATTTAAATATACAGTTAACCCAATGTTGGTGATGGTTTTATCCGATCGGCTTTTTCCGTGATAATTGGGTCTTTCGAATTGTGAAGTGAATGAATATTCTACACATAATATGTCTGCCACTGTTGCATGTATAAACATTGGTTCAGCGATGTCTGGCGACACTGAACTTGTGGATGCGAGTCTCAAAAACATCTTGACATTGTGACGAGAATGAAGGGAAATTATAAATTGGCAGCTATGAGCAGGCATAAATTATGTTTTGGTTTTACAAATATGAGGTACGGTTGGATAAAATAAATTTAAATTGATTTAAATATACAGTTAACCCAATTTTGGTGATGTCTTTATCTGATCGGAGTTTATTACGTGATAATTGGGCCTTTCGAATTGTGAAGTGAATGAATATACTACACATTTTAAGATGTCTGCCAGTGTTGCCTGTATAAACATTGGCTCAGCGGAGCTCGCACAGGTGATAACAATGAAAGTTTTATATAAAAGTGGCGCGTGAGAACAAGAGAAGTCCTGCTTCTCTGTCGCCGTATCAATCTTATGTGGAACGAAGAATCTATGTAATGCTTTGAGGTAGGAATTGGTTTATTTACACTTGCAAAATGTCCCCGTTAGTTTAAACTCCAGGATACTACCAATATGAAGATAAGATAGATAGTTCTGAGGAGAAATAGATGAGAGATACAATTGCTGAACGCATTTTAGTGTCAGATTTGGATGATTATTGATAACACTTTATTAGCAGTATTGTTTAGTTGAAACCAATTTGATTTGGATTAATATCGACAGACCATTGCTTCGTGAGCATTCTAATTTTGAGCTTGAATTTAATGAGGTTGCTGGTTATTATTTACGAAGTTAGAAACATGAAAAATAAAAAGGAAAATGTAGATGATTCATTTGGGGTACTTTTCACTTTTAAGCATTAGTAATAGATACGTCATTATCTTACCATACAGTATTAAACATTGTAATTCATGTATATATCATACATATACACAAACATAAAATGGAATGGACAATGAATGTACAAATGTTTTTTTAGGAACATTATGGTTTGGATTGTAATTTGATGGGAGATCTATCTACTGCAGGTTGATGTCTTTTCACATGGGCTTCATTTTAAGTATAGAATGGGAATAATGTTATGTAGATCTTGGAAATGAATATGAAGGCGACAGAAATTTTGGTGAATATCAAAATAAGTATAGATTTAATAATTCTAATGGTTAATCATCGTAATTTTTTTTATTTGTTTGTGGTGGTGTTTGATTTTCTTTATTGATTTATGGTTATTTATATTTGTATGTTTTTAGCCCTGAAGAAGTCCTGAGGGACGAAACGCGTTGGCTATGGCATTGTTTTTAATCGCACATGGAGTTTTATATGGATATTCATAAGTTAACAAATAAAAGTATTTATGACTAAAGAAGATTTGAATGATGGAATAACATATACACATAACATTTCCTAAGAATGAACAAATACGTAAGGAGGTCTTCCTTTGTCTATATTTGGGATCAAGTTTGTGCTGAGTCTTGGTCCATTATATATATCCATCCAACGACAACAGTTCCACTGTGTTATGGCTACATCTACCAAACAAGGCTGGTGCTGACAAAACGGGTATAAACCCCATTTACAATTCAAAATAAATCCTTCAGCTCTTGTTATGTTGCAAGAAAGAGCCACACCCAACATGTCTGCATCTTTGCATAAATTCTTTATTCGGCTATATGTTTAGACCCTCTGGGGTTGAAGTCAGGCCATAAGTGCTCTTTGCAGAGTTACCTGTGCAGTGAAAAATGCGTGCAAGAGACATATGTAGCCCAATAAAATTCATCAGTCAAGATGTTCAATTATTGAGGAACACTGTCTTCATCTAATTTTCAAGTTTCGATATACCTAATTGAGATAATGGACCACGGTCAAGCAATCTGTTGGCAACAAAGATGAATGATGATGCTTGCCACAAGACAACCATGCAAATGCAGCATCAAAAGTATTGGGGTGTGGACTCAGTAGGACAACTATTCAAAAATGCCAAACATTTTTAGGTTTGAAGCCTACCAAACAGCACAGCTGTCTGGTTTGCTAAAGACCTCTTGGGGACATTCAGAAGCTTCTCTTGTAATGCATTCACCAATTACATACCACTGGCTTTTTGGTTTGTCACTCACATCTTCTTGTCTTCTATTTGCTGGCTTTATTTGTTTTGGGCTGTCGAGCTTAGTTCATTCGTTCCTTTGCCCAAACATTGTTTACAGTATCCTTCCAAGTGCTCCCTTTCATAAACAGGCCTTAAAATCCTGTTCTTATCTTGTCATATTTGCTGTGCATTCAATGTCAGAGGTCAAACGATATACTGTCTTCACTGATGGAGCTTGGTGTTTACTTTTCCTTCTCAGTCTTCAAGGTGAGAGGATTTATGAGACAATCATTCTAGGTACAGGGGGTAATTCTTAAGTGTAGTGGGAACAAACACTATTATCACCACAACAAATCAATGCACAAGTGAATGACATTTCCATACATTTTACATGGGTGTGTAATTTAATAAAATATCTACTTGTTCATGGGACAGGTTGCTTCTTAAATCTACTAGTCCTGTAAAAAAATCTACTTGTCCGTTTGCTGCCATGTAGTGCAGCGGCAAATTATGGCAGCAATCTCAATATGAAGGAGCTTGGATAATAGCCTCTCTAATTATGCCAGGGATTGTCGCAGTGTCCTTTCCTCTGGATCTGCACGTCGCTGAACAAAAGGCCCACCTTCTGGGGTCACCAATTCAGAAAGCTATTATAGCACAGAGTTATGGTGAAGCCAGTCAGGGGGGAAGAGAATTAGGGTAGGGAACAGCACGGAGAGAGATCTGAAAAGAAAAAGGTTAGAACAACTATGCATTTACTCATTCATAGAAATGCAACTTATTAATAGACTCTTGACTAAATGTGTCTCCGAGATATCAGATGGAGACCACTTTTGAAATGAGGGCAAAGCCGTTTCTTTGAAACATGGAACAAGAATAAACTACGACCTCAGAAACAAGAGATGGCAAGAGCTTTGGACTATGATTACACTCAGAATATCAATCCTGTAACATCTCTGCATTCACAACATAAACCTTTGATCATGACCTACAAAATCTCAAAGAATTAAATAGGCTTTTCACATCTTAAGCTTTTCAAAGAACAATGAAAACTATGATATGCTTATCTACAAAAATACTTTCACATTCACAACTATAAAGACCGAAAAGTTTTTACTCATTGAACTTGAGGCGTTTTACTTATAATACCAGGAAGCGCTTTTACTTGTCTTGCCTTAAAGCGCTACGCTCATTATACTAAGGGGTGCTCTTACCCAAGTGGCCTAAATCACTTGGATTGTTGTGCCAAGACCTTTTACTCCTGTGAATTGAAGCGCTTGAATTGCCGTGCCAAGAACGCTTTACACCTGTGAACTGAAGCACTTGAATTGTTGTGCCAAGAGCGCTTTACATCTGTGAACTGAAGCACTTGAATTGTCGTGCCAAGAGCGCTTTACATCTGTGAACTGAAGCGCTTAAATTGCCATGCAGAGAGCGCATTACATCTGTGAACTGAAGCACTTGAATTGCTGTGCCAAGAGCGCTTTACATCTGTGCTCTGAAATGCCTTTGATCGTTGCGCTGTACTCTAGAAACTGAAAACGCTTTGCTTGTTATGCTAAGGGGCGCTTTACCTTTTGGAAGTAACTACTTCCTCCAAACTTGGATTCATCAAGGCCTTACCGCTACGAGTACAACCTACTCGTTTTTTTACTGCACCATGGAATCAAGGATACTTTGGTTGGATGACACTCTACCATTCAGGAACTCTGCTCTTCTCCAGAGAAAACCCCACGAGGGCTGGTTGCACCGAAGTCTTCAAAATAGTGAGCAACGTGCTTGGGTGTGGCTGGGCTTTGTAGGCCTGCCACACCCCCAAGATGGCTGCTGCCTCTAAAAACATGGGAATTGTAGTCCCTTCATGGAATAGCCCTGATAAGTGCATCCGGACCACCAATGTCCTGAACCTGCAGCTCCATGAGCTTGGTCACAGGGCAGACGACGCTAAAGGCCAACTTTGGAACAAGAGGGGATGACAAGTGGTGCGCATAAAGCGCCGCAGAGTTGCGCAGCAGAGTTTTGGGTGAGACCTGGACCGCGCATGGCCTTATTCCTGACAGGGCTACTATTAGTAGGGGCTGAGTACTTGCAGTTTCAAGCAGGGCAATGGTAATTTCCTTATTTTGCCACCTTTCCTCAGATCTACATACTGGGGCTCGAGAAAGCAACAAGCAATAGTTCCAGGGCAGGAATGTCTGGCAACCTACTAACTTGCATGTTTTAAAGATTTTCACCAGCTCTTCTCTAATCTTTTGCCAGAATGAGAAAGGTTGGAAATTGACTTCTGACAAAGGCAGAAGTAGAAGTTCTTCCAGGGTTGGGGAAAAAAGTGGTTTGAGGGAAAGTGAACTTTTAAACACTCAATAGATTTTCACATGAGCAAATCTACACATGCATCTTTGCTTGTGCTAAAATACAATGGCCTACTTCTGTAAGTTCTTGTGAATTCAAAAAAGCCACTAATTCAAAGACATATACCATGGATGCACTTTTGTGACTTTCTTTACGAATTGGGTCCCTAATTAGGTCTGCCATTAACAAAGACATTTTGTTTTTATTAAACTTCTATTTCTTTTTCTGTCATCTGGCTTTACTGTGAGTGATCCCGTTCTGCTCTACCACAAGGAGCATATTGGCACACAAAGTAGTTTTGTTCAGTGCTAGGAACTACTGAGGCACTCAGTGGTGGAACAAAACTGGAGGGGGCCACCCTGCATAGGACATGGAGGCCACCCCTCCAACTCATTCAAGGCAGGTGCGGTGTTGAGGGAGCCTCCTTGGGAGGGGGTGAGGGGTGGGAGGGCAGCTGTAGGGCCTTTGTTACACAAATGGTGACAATGTGTGCTTTTTAGGACCAGGAACTTTTTTTTTTCTTTTGCCAGAGTTTGTTACAATGGTGAGGGCCTGGCAGCTCCCATAACAATAAAATGTTACAAAAGCCAAGTCAAAACAAGACACGCACTGATGAAACCAAAAGACTCACCAAAAAACGTCAGCTCGGTTGGCTTTGCCAGTGCTTGTTTATTTTCATGATTCCCATAAGATTGTTGAAACTGGTTACACTGCTTTTTCATGAGGAATATTTTTGGGAAAGACTAGCATGCCTCAACACATTTTACTAAAATTTCATAGTAGCAAAATGTTTTTTTTCCTACTTGGATTTTTCTGCACATTTTATTTTTAAAGCAAATAATCATCACTCTTGCTTACAAGCTTCTGCAAACATTTGCACCTAATCAGAGAGCATTTTGGGAGCATTCTACTTGGCCGCATATTAAACTTTTCAAAGGTGTTTTTTTACTGGATCCTCTGTCAGTAGTGCAGTGTGACCTTAAAACGTTTATTTACAGCGCTCACCCTAATATCACCCTAATAATGAAGGCTTTTCATTAATGAACGTTAAATACAAGTTCGAACAGCATTAACGTATGGACACACATTACCTCAACTGCAGACAGTTTCCTTCTCTCTAAACTGGCAGCCAAAGGGTTTGTGTTGCCGGGGGTTGGGCCTACTTGAAAACTTGTTGCCCTTGACCCCAAACAATATGTCCCGGGTGTTGGGCAATAGGAATTCCATATCCCTGCATTATAGCTTGTGTGCTGTATACTTTTATCAGTAAAACTGTGTCTGCGCAAATGTAATGGTCATTTCAACTGAAGATGTGCCAATGCACTCTACATAACTCTACGCCAATAGACTTAAAGCCAATCTTATCTACTTTTGACTCTACTCTGCAACAATGTATTCTATTGCTGCGCTCTACACTACTTTATTCCACTCGACGCCACTGCACTCTATGCCACTTTACTCAAAACACTATACTCTACACCACTGCACTGTGCGCCACTATATTCTACTCTGCAGCCATCTACTCTATGCCAATGAACTTTATGCCACTCTATTCTGTGCCACAGCATCACTCTACTCTATGCCCCGCATTTTATGCCCCTCTAATCTGACCACCATTGCACTCTATGCCACTTGAAAACTCTGTACTCTACACAACTCTACGTCAAGGCACATGACTTTTCTATGCACCGCTGCACTCTTCACTACTATCCTCTACACCACTCCAGTCTAGGCAACTCCACTCTACTGTGCACCACTCCACTCATGTCAGTTCACTCTATGCTGCTCCACTCTACACCACTAGGCCACGTTTTCTACACCACTGCACTCTACCTGATGTACTGTACATCACTTTATGCCAACTACTCTGCACCAATGCACTCTATGCCACTATACAACACTCTAAGGGACCGCACGCTATGCCACTCTACACCACTGCAGTCTAAGCCACTCTACACCACTGTACTGTATTACACTACACTCTATTGCACTGTATTGTATTGTGCAACACTATATGCCACTTCACTCCGGGGCAAAACACTCTACACCATTGCACTCTATGCGACTGCACTCTACTCTGCGGCACTCAGCTCTACTCAATATACTCTACACCACTGCACTGACACTGTACTCTGCAAGACTGCACTTTCTGCCACTTAACTCTACACTACTCTGCAACACTGCACTCTACAGCACTCCTCTCTACTCCAATACACTCTACACCTCTGTGCTCTTCCCTACACCACTCCACTTTACCTTGCACCACCTCATTCTACTTTGAAACAATCTACTAAACGGCAATCCCCTCCACCCTGCATCACTCTACTCTACACCACTGTAATCTAAGCTGCCACACTGTATTCTACACCACTCTGCTCTAAGTCACTGCACTCTACACCTCTTTACTTAAAACCAATGCACTGTATGCCAATCTACTCTGCACCCACTGTACTTGACACCACTTCACTCTAGGCCATGTTACTACACTCTAGCCTGCAACACTCTACTCTATGATGTTCTAGTCCATCAAAGTCTACTCAACTCTTTGCCACTCCACAATACTCAACATCACTACTCCATTCTATGATGCACTACATAACTCTCTCTACACCACTTCATGTCACTTTACTCCAATCTATTATACAGCACACTACTCAACACCACTCCAATACTGCATGCATCACTGACACTCTACACTACCTCACTCCTCTGTACGCCATTCTACTCTACTGACCTACTCCAGTCTATGCCACTCCAGTCTACATCAATCTACTCCGCTCTACACCACTTTACAACACTCTATTCCACTTTACACAGCACCCTCTATGCCACTCCACTCTGCTCTACACCGCTATACAACATACTTTGCCACTCCACTTTGAAACTCTACTCCACGCCCTTCCGCTCCCTCCAGAACATTCTATGTCACTCCACTCTACGGCACTCTCCTTTACGCCACCAACTTTTAGCCATGCTGAACAGCTGCCAAGCTAGTGTACAACAAGGCTAAAACATATTGGCAAAGCCAATAGCTCTTGCATAGGTGAGGCCTATGGGCTTTGCCAACACTTGTTTTGCTTGAAAGCTAAATAAATAATTGACACAAATATTCTTTAAGAAGTAGAGTATGAAAAATATTGATATGTTGAATTAACTCATCATGCAGTATTCTCACCCTTTATGTGCTGTTGAATATTGTAAGTACTAGACATTCTGCACTTCTGCCCTCATTCTCCCTCCCCACCAACAACACAACCTGTGCCAGTACATATGGGCTTACAGAACAACAAATCTATGCATGTGAACATCACACTCTTCTAGAAATTAATTTGACAAGGGCCAAATACATTAAATATGCAAGGTCTCACTTTCCTCCCTGAAAAATGTGTTGAACTTGTTTGCAACAAATAAGTCGGTGATCACTACTGTACCCTTTCACAGTGAAGGCATAGTACATTCTCCAAGGGCACAGAGAGAGAAAATGTGAGTGCTATAATTTGTATGAGCCAACAGACAATCCTGCTAGATAGCACTTCATATGAGATACTTCTTTGAACAATGGCAGACATGATTCTACAAAGAAATGGCTGCATACAGCATTACCTTTTTAGAGAATTTAGGTAAAGAAGAATTTCTATGGCTAGATTCACAATGGGAACATTTGCTGCAGCAACACTGTTCTGAGAATGACATAGCAAGAGATCCATCTATATATCAAAGTGTATAGTAATTTAGGGCTAACTAGACACTCAGAAAATGTGGTGTTAGAGTGGCACAGAAGCAGTCACAAATTAGGTAGATCGAGTCCAAGCCGAACGATGGGGCAGCAACATTTCTTTTTCCAATATCTCTAATGATTTTAGCAAAGGAATACATAAATGTCATACAGTTTGCAAGAATATCCACTTGCCATGAATAGTCAAACAATGTTAGCACCATGAGACATGAAATGTGCTCTAACCACCCCAGAACAAGGGTATCATAACCAAAAGAGGTTAGAGGAAACAATGAGGGGCATCTTGAGTAGGTTCAGACTAATTTTGTTTCTGCTTTACTAGTTTGAGAGAGTTGGCAGATTTGCTGCAACAGCCATTTGCACAAAAGCAAAGTAGCAGTGGGCATAGATTACACCTAGAAAAATACCTATCAGAGCACCATACGGATTCAGTGATGTCCCAAATGCCAGCTAGCCAATGTTGCAAGGGTGCGCTGGCTGGCCAACTGTTAGAGGAGGTTTCTGCGAGAGTTGTAATAGACTTCGATATCAACTCTCCTGGGAATTTGCTTACAAAAGCCATATTAGAATCATTGTACAAGCCAAGCTAAATGGAATCTGTGGGAGACAGATTTAGCCTGTGTTACATTTCTAACAATGTTAACTGATTAATTAAAATTGCTTGTTAAAATACAATAGGGGTGTTTATTTTCTCCACAGTTGTATATGTTGGTTCAAATCAGTGAGGCAAGAAATATGTGCCAAGTTGCTTCATTTGGAGTATGATGACTTAACGCAAAGACCTATTACTTGCTTATATTTTAAAAATTGGTTGGCGGGCTGCATTACTGTTATTCTTCAGATACAGCTGCACCACCTCTTGCAACATGGCGTAGTCCTCTGTCAGTGGGTACGATTAAGTGAATCATTTCATAACTTCTTTTTTTGTTTTTCAATAAACGTAACGTCATAGTCGCCGTGAACACATCGGGAGTAGTACATAGATGTCGCCTTCACGCAGTGACGTCAGTTTCTTTTCACGATTTTCCACGCCAAGGCGCAGAGCCGCGAAGGACACTGAGATCAGTGTGCCAGAGCTAAGGCCCTGAGAATGGGGAATCCCTGTCCCTAGAAATCAGTTAGCAAGCGCGGGCGGTAAGGAATCTGCAACTAGAATGTGTCTCTACCAGAAATATATTTACCATAGTTAAGTGACTTGTACATCTGATAGAGAATTCTAGATGCAGATTCCTTTCCTTAGAATAGATACCCAAACAATGCCATTCTCAGAGTAGGGCTGCGAACCAAGATCATTCTAGAAAGCCCTGCAGGATCGAACAACCAAAGTAGCCGTCCCAACGGACCTGACTGCCCAGGCTGTAATGTTTAGCAAATGTGTGCAAGGATGCCCATGTAGCTGCCTGGCAGATATCCAGGACAGGAACTCTGTGCTAACGCAGTGGAATCAGCAATTGCTCTGGTGAAATGAGCGTGCAAGCCCACGGGTTGGTTCTTGGCCAAAGCGTAGCACATCTTGATGCAAAGAAGTATGCATTAAGAGATGGTATGCTTTTGCACCACCTTCCCTTTCTTCACACCCACATATCCAACAGAGTTGATTGTCCACCCGGAAATCTTTAGTACGATTTGTGTCCAGACGGTGGAGTGTCTCCTCCTCGTGAGAAGGATGTGGGGGTGCATAAAAAGTAGGCAAGGTGATGGGCTGGCCTACATGAAAAGGCGTAATGACCTTGTGAAGTAAGGAAGCCTTAGTGCGCAACACCACTTTGTCAGGGTGCACAGACAAGTATGGAGGCTTTGAAAAAAAGAGCCTGAAGCTCACTCACTCTGTGAGCAGAAGTGAAGGCAACAAGAAAAACTTGAAAGTAAGGAGCTGTAGGAAGTTGGCTCTGTATGTGCTATTTCAAAGTAAGGAATAGCATGCACAGAGTCCAAGGGTTCCCCTTAGAGGTAAAATAGTGGTAAAAAGAGATAATACTAATGCTCTATTTTGTGGTAGTGTGGTCGAGCAGTAGGCTTATCAAAGGAGTAGTGTTAAGCATTTGTTGTACATACACATAGACAATAAATGAGGTACACACACTCAGAGACAAATCCAGTCAATAGGTTTTGTTATAGAAAAATATCTTTTCTTAGTTTATTTTAAGAACCACAGGTTCAAATTTTACATGTAATATCTCATTTGAAAGGTATTGCAGGTAAGTACTCTAGGAACTTTGAATCATTACTTTAGCATGTATACTTTTTACATAAAACACAATAAGCTGTTTTAAAAGTGGACACAGTGCAATTTTCACAGTTCCTGGGGGAGGTAAGTTTTTGTTAGTTTTCACAGGTAAGTAAGTCACTTACAGGTTTTAGTTTTTGGTCCAAGGTAGCCCACCGTTGGGGGTTTAGAGCAACCCCAAAGTTATCACACCAGCAGCTCAGGGCCGGTCAGGTGCAAAGGTCAAAGAGGTGCCCAAAACACATAGGCTATAATGGAGAGAAGGGGGTGCCCCGGTTCCAGTCTGCCAGCAGGTAAGTACCCACGTCTTCGGAGGGCAGACCAGGGGGGTTTTGTAGGGCACCGGGGGGGGGGGGGGGGACACAAGTCCACACAGAAAGTACACCCTCAGCAGCGCGGGGGCGGCTGGGTGCAGTGTGCAAACAAGCGTCAGGTTTCCTTTAGTTTTCAATGGGAGACCAAGGGGTCTCTTCAGCGATGCAGGCAGGCAATGGGGGGGCTCCTAGGGGTAGCTGCCACCTGGACAAGGGAGAGGGCCTCCTGGGGGTCACTCCTGCACAGAAGTTCCGTTTCTTTAGGGGCTGGGGGCTGCGGGTGCAGGGTCTTTCCCAGCCGTCGGGAAATGGAGTTCAGACAGTCGCGGTCAGGGGGAGCCTGGGGATTCCCTCTGCAGGCGTCGCTGTGGGGGCTCAGGGGGGACAACTTTGGTTACTCACAGTCGTAGAGTCGCCGGAGGGTCCTCCCTGAGTTGGTTGTTCTCCACCAGTCGAGTCGGGGTCGCCGGGTGCAGTGTTGCAAGTCTCACGCTTCTGGCGGGGAGTTGCAGGGATCTTTAAATCTGCTCCTTGTAACAAAGTTGCAGTTCTTTTGGAGCAGTGCCGCTGTCCTCGGGAGTTTCTTGTCTTTTTCGAAGCAGGGCAGCCCTCAGAGGATTCAGAGGTCGCTGGTCCCTTGGAAAGCGTCGCTGGAGAAGGTTTCTTTGGAAGGCAGGAGACAGGCCGGTAAGTCTGGGGCCAAGGCAGTTGGTGTCTTCTGTTCTTCCTCTGCAGGGGTTTGTCAGCTCAGTAGTCTTTCTTCTTGTAGTTGCAGGAATCTAAATCTTTAGGTTCAGGGAAGCCCTTAAATACTAAATTTAAGGGCGTGTTTAGGTCTGGGGGGTTAGTAGCCAATGGCTACTAGCCCTGAGGGTCGGTACACCCTCCTTGTGCCTCCTCCCAAGGGGAGGGGGTCACATCCCTAATCCTATTGGGGGAATCCTCCATCTGCAAGATGGAGGATTTCTAAAAGTTAGAGTCACCTCAGCTCAGGACACCTTAGGGGCTGTCCTGACTGGCCAGTGACTCCTCCTTGTTGTTCTCATTATTTTCTCCAGCCTTGCCGCCAAAAGTGGGGGCCGTGGCCGGAGGGGGCGGGCAACTCCACTAGCTGGAGTGTCCTGCGGTGCTGTGACAAAGGGGTGAGCCTTTGAGGCTCACCGCCAGGTGTTACAGTTCCTGCCTGGGGGAGGTGTTAGCATCTCCACCCAGTGCAGGCTTTGTTACTGGCCTCAGAGTGACAAAGGAACTCTCCCCATGGGGCCAGCAACATGTCTCTAGTGTGGCAGGCTGCTGGAACCAGTCAGCCTACACAGATAGTCGGTTAGGTTTCAGGGGGCACCTCTAAGGTGCCCTCTGTGGTGTATTTTACAATAAAATGTACACTGGCATCAGTGTGCATTTATTGTGCTGAGAAGTTTGATACCAAACTTCCCAGTTTTCAGTGTAGCCATTATGGTGCTGTGGAGTTCGTGTAAAACAGACTCCCAGACCATATACTCTTATGGCTACCCTGCACTTACAATGTCTAAGGTTTTGCTTAGACACTGTAGGGGCACAGTGCTCATGCACTGGTACCCTCACCTATGGTATAGTGCACCCTGCCTTAGGGCTGTAAGGCCTGCTAGAGGGGTGTCTTACCTATACTGCATAGGCAGTGAGAGGCTGGCATGGCACCCTGAGGGGAGTGCCATGTCGACTTACTCATTTTGTTCTCACTAGCACACACAAGCTGGTAAGCAGTGTGTCTGTGCTGAGTGAGGGGTCTCTAGGGTGGCATAATACATGCTGCAGCCCTTAGAGACCTTCCCCGGCATCAGGGCCCTTGGTACCAGAGGTACCAGTTACAAGGGACTTATCTGGATGCCAAGGTGTGCCAATTGTGGAATCAAAAGTACAGGTTAGGGAAAGAACACTGGTGCTGGGGCCTGGTTAGCAGGCCTCAGCACACTTTCAATTCAAAACATAGCATCAGCAAAGGCAAAAAGTCAGGGGGTAACCATGCCAAGGAGGCATTTCCTTACACAACCCCCCCCCCAAACAAAAGAGGATGAGACTAACTTTTCCCAAGAGAGTCTTCATTTTCTAAGTGGAAGAACCTGGAAAGGCCATCTGCATTGGCATGGGCAGTCCCAGGTCTGTGTTCCACTACAAAGTCCATTCCCTGTAGGGAGATGGACCACCTCAACAGTTTTGGATTTTCACCTTTCATTTGCATCAGCCATCTGAGAGGTCTGTGGTCAGTCTGAACTAGGAAGTGAGTACCAAAGAGGTATGGTCTCAACTTCTTCAGGGACCAAACCACAGCAAAGGCCTCCCTCTCAATGGCACTCCAACGCTGCTCCCTGGGGAGTAACCTCCTGCTAATGAAAGCAACAGGCTGGTCAAGGCCATCATCATTTGTTTGGGACAAAACTGCCCCTATCCCATGTTCAGAGGCATCTGTTTGCACAATGAATTGCTTGGAGTAATCTGGAGCTTTTAGAACTGGTGCTGTGCACATAGCTTGCTTCAGGGTGTCAAAGGCCTGTTGGCATTCTACAGTCCAGTTTACTTTCTTGGGCATTTTCTTGGAGGTGAGTTCTGTGAGGGCTGTCACAATGGATCCATATCCCTTCACAAACCTCCTATAGTACCCAGTCAAGCCAAGGAATGCCCTGACTTGAGTCTGGGTTTTTGGAGCTGCCCAGTCCAGAATAGTCTGGATCTTAGGCTGGAGTGGCTGAACTTGGCCTCCACCTACAAGGTGTCCCAAGTAAACCACAGTTCCCTGCCCTATCTGGCATTTGGATGCCTTGATAGAGAGGCCTGCAGATTGCAGAGCCTTCAAAACCTTCTTCAGGTGGACCAGGTGATCCTGCCAGGTGGAGCTGAAGACAGCAATATCATCAAGATAAGCTGCACTAAAGGATTCCAACCCAGCAAGGACTTGATTCACCAACCTTTGGAAGGTGGCAGGGGCATTCTTTAAACCAAAGGGCATAACAGTGAACTGATAATGCCCATCAGGTGTGGAGAATGCTGTCTTTTCTTTTGCTCCAGGGGCCATTTTGATTTGCCAGTACCCTGCTGTTAAGTCAAAGGTACTTAAGAATTTGGCAGCCCCTAATTTGTCTATTAGCTCATCAGCTCTAGGAATGGGATGAGCATCTGTCTTGGTGACAGAGTTGAGACCTCTGTAGTCCACACAAAACCTCATCTCTCTCTTTCCTTCTTTGGTGTGAGGTTTGGGGACTAAGACCACTGGGCTAGCCCAGGGGCTGTCAGAGTACTCAATTACTCCCAATTCCAGCATCTTGTGGACTTCCACCTTGATGCTTTCCTTAACTTGGTCAGACTGTCTAAATATTTTGTTTTTGGCAGGCATGCTGTCTCCTGTGTCCACATCATGGGTATACAGGTGTGTCTGACCAGGGGTTAGGGAAAAGAGTTCAGCAAACTGCTGCAGGACCTTCCTACAGTCAGACTGCTGTTGGCTAGAGAGGGTGTCTGAGTAGATCACTCCATCTACTGAGCCATCTTTAGGGTCTGATGAGAGGAGATCAGGGAGAGGCTCACTCTCAGCTTCCTGGTCCTCATCTGTTACCATCAACAGATTTACATCAGCCCTGTCATGGAAGAGCTTAAGGCGGTTTACATGGATTACCCTCTTGGGGCTCCTGCTTGTGCCCAGGTCCACCAGGTAGGTGACCTGACTCTTCCTTTCTAGTACTGGGTAAGGGCCACTCCATTTGTCCTGGAGTACCCTGGGAGCCACAGGCTCCAGAACCCAGACTTTCTGCCCTGGTTGAAATTCAACCAGTGCAGCCTTTTGGTCATACCACAACTTCTGGAGTTGTTGGCTGGCCTCAAGGTTTTTACTTGCCTTTTCCATGTACTCTGCCATTCTTGAGCGAAGGCCAAGTACATAGTCCACTATGTCTTGTTTAGGCTCATGAAGAGGTCTCTCCCAGCCTTCTTTAACAAGAGCAAGTGGTCCCCTTACAGGGTGGCCAAACAGAAGTTCAAAGGGTGAGAATCCTACTCCCTTCTGAGGCACCTCTCTGTAAGCGAAAAGCAGACATGGCAGGAGGATATCCCATCTCCTTTTGAGTTTTTCTGGGAGCCCCATGATCATGCCCTTTAATGTCTTGTTGAATCTCTCAACAAGGCCATTAGTTTGTGGATGATATGGTGTAGTGAATTTATAAGTCACCCCACACTCATTCCACATGTGTTTTAGGTATGCTGACATGAAGTTGGTACCTCTGTCAGACACCACCTCCTTAGGGAAGCCCACTCTGGTAAAGATACCAATGAGGGCCTTGGCTACTGCAGGGGCAGTAGTCGACCTAAGGGGAATAGCTTCAGGATACCTAGTAGCATGATCCACTACTACTAGGATGTACATATTTCCTGAGGCTGTGGGAGGTTCTAGTGGACCAACTATGTCCACACCCACTCTTTCAAAGGGGACCCCCACCACTGGAAGTGGAATGAGGGGGGCCTTTGGATGCCCACCTGTCTTACCACTGGCTTGACAGGTGGGGCAGGAGAGGCAAAACTCCTTAACCTTCTGGGACATATTGGGCCAGTAGAAGTGGTTGACTAACCTCTCCCACGTCTTGGTTTGTCCCAAATGCCCAGCAAGGGGAATATCATGGGCTAAGGTCAGGATAAACTCTCTGAAACTCTGAGGCACTACCACTCTCCTAGTGGCACCAGGTTTGGGATCTCTTGCCTCAGTGTACAGGAGTCCATCTTCCCAATAGACCCTATGTGTTCCATTTTTCTTGCCTTTGGACTCTTCAGCAGCTTGCTGCCTAAGGCCTTCAAGAGAGGGACAGGTTTCTTGTCCCTTGCACAACTCTTCCCTTGAGGGTCCCCCTGGGCCTAAGAGCTCCACCTGATAAGGTTCCAGCTCCATAGGCTCAGTTCCCTCAGAGGGCAGAACTTCTTCCTGAGAAGAGAGGTTCTCTTTTTCTTGTTGTGTTGCAGCTGGTTTCCCAGCTGACTTTCCTTTTCTCTTGGTAGGCTGGGCCTTTCTTCCAGGCTCCAGCTCTACTTTTTCACCCTGTGCCTTGCACTGTGCCCTTGTCTTGACACACACCAGTTCAGGGATACCCAGCATGGCTGCATGGGTTTTAAGTTCTACCTCAGCCCATGCTGAGGACTCCAGGTCATTTCCAAGCAAACAGTCTACTGGGATATTTGAGGAGACCACCACCTGTTTCAGGCCATTGACCCCTCCCCACTCTAAAGTTACCATTGCCATGGGATGTACTTTAGTCTGATTGTCAGCGTTGGTGACTGGATAAGTTTGTCCAGCCAGGTATTGGCCAGGGGAAACCAGTTTCTCTGTCACCATGGTGACACTGGCACCTGTATCCCTCAGGCCCTCTACACTTGTACCATTAATTAAGAGCTGCTGCCTGTATTTTTGCATGTTAGGGGGCCAGGCAGCCAGTGTGGCTAAATCCACCCCACCCTCAGAGACTAATGTAGCTTCAGTGTGACACCTGATTTGCTCTGGGCACACTGTTGATCTCACTTGGAGACTGGCCATTCCAGTTTTAGCTGGATTGGAGTTAGAAGTGGTATCTTTCTTGGGACAGGCCTTGTCTCCAGTTTGGTGTCCAGACTGACTACAGCTACGACACCAGGCCTTTTTGGGATCAAAGTTTTTACCCTTGTACCCAGAATTGTTTTGTGAAGAGGCTCTGGGCCCACCCTCCTGTGCAGGTTTTTGGGGGCCTGTAGAAGACTTTTTACTATTTTTGTTTTTGGCTGTCTCACCACCTTTCCCCTGGGGAGGTTTTGTGACCCCTTTCTTTTGGTCACCCCCTGTGGAAGGTTTGGACACCCTAGTCTTGACCCAATGGTCCGCCTTCTTTCCCAATTCTTGGGGAGAAATTGGTCCTAGGTCCACCAGATGCTGATGCAGTTTATCATTGAAACAATTACTTAACAGGTGTTCTTTCACAAATAAATTGTACAGCCCATCATAATCACTTACACCACTGCCTTGAATCCAACCATCTAGTGTTTTTACTGAGTAGTCTACGAAGTCAACCCAGGTCTGGCTCGAGGATTTTTGAGCCCCCCTGAATCTAATCCTATACTCCTCAGTGGAGAATCCAAAGCCCTCAATCAGGGTACCCTTCATAAGGTCATAGGATTCTGCATCTTTTCCAGAGAGTGTGAGGAGTCTATCCCTACACTTTCCTGTGAACATTTCCCAAAGGAGAGCACCCCAGTGAGATTTGTTCACTTTTCTGGTTACACAAGCCCTCTCAAAAGCTGTGAACCATTTGGTGATGTCATCACCATCTTCATATTTTGTTACAATCCCTTTGGTGATTTTCAACATGTCAGGAGAATCTCTGACCCTATTTATGTTGCTGCCACCATTGATGGGTCCTAGGCCCATCTCTTGTCTTTCCCTTTCTATGGCTAGGATCTGTTTTTCCAAAGCCAATCTTTTGGCCATCCTGGCTAACTGGATGTCCTCTTCACTGGAGTTATCCTCAGTGATTTCAGAGAGGCTGGACCCTCCTGTGAGGGAGCCAGCATCTCTGACTATTATTTTTGGAGTCAGGGCTTGAGAGGCCCTGTCCTCCCTAGATAGGACTGGTAGGGGGGAATCTTCCTCCAAGTCACTATCCTCATCCTCTGTGTTGCCATCCACAGAGGGGTTGGCTCTTTCATACTCTGCCAACAGCTCCTGGAGCTGTTGTTTGGTAGGTCTAGAGCCCATTGTTATTTTCTTGATTTTACAGAGTGACCTTAGCTCTCTCATCTGTAGATGGAGGTAAGGTGTGGTGTCGAGTTCCACCACATTCACATCTGTATTAGACATTATGCTTCTAAAAGTTGGAATACTTTTAAAGAAACTAAAACTAGTTCTAGAATCTAATTAAAACTTTTAACAAACTTTTAAACTCTAAAAGAAATGCTAACAGGGACTAACACAAGGCCCTAGCAGGACTTTAAAGAATTTAGAAAAATGTCAAATTGCAAAAATCAATTTCTAATGAAATTTTTTTGGAATTTGTCGTGTGATCAGGTATTGGCTGAGTAGTCCAGCAAATGCAAAGTCTTGTACCCGACCGCTGATCCACCAATGTAGGAAGTTGGCTCTGTATGTGCTATTTCAAAGTAAGGAATAGCATGCACAGAGTCCAAGGGTTCCCCTTAGAGGTAAAATAGTGGTAAAAAGAGATAATACTAATGCTCTATTTTGTGGTAGTGTGGTCGAGCAGTAGGCTTATCAAAGGAGTAGTGTTAAGCATTTGTTGTACATACACATAGACAATAAATGAGGTACACACACTCAGAGACAAATCCAGCCAATAGGTTTTGTTATAGAAAAATATATTTTCTTAGTTTATTTTAAGAACCACAGGTTCAAATTTTACATGTAATATCTCATTTGAAAGGTATTGCAGGTAAGTACTCTAGGAACTTTGAATCATTACTTTAGCATGTATACTTTTTACATAAAACACAATAAGCTGTTTTAAAAGTGGACACAGTGCAATTTTCACAGTTCCTGGGGGAGGTAAGTTTTTGTTAGTTTTCACAGGTAAGTAAGTCACTTACAGGTTTTAGTTTTTGGTCCAAGGTAGCCCACCGTTGGGGGTTCAGAGCAACCCCAAAGTTATCACACCAGCAGCTCAGGGCCGGTCAGGTGCAAAGGTCAAAGAGGTGCCCAAAACACGTAGGCTATAATGGAGAGAAGGGGGTGCCCCGGTTCCAGTCTGCCAGCAGGTAAGTACCCGCGTCCTCGGAGGGCAGACCAGGGGGGTTTTGTAGGGCACCGGGGGGGACACAAGTCCACACAGAAAGTACACCCTCAGCAGCGCGGGGGCGGCCGGGTGCAGTGTGCAAACAAGCGTCGGGTTTCCTTTAGTTTTCAATGGGAGACCAAGGGGTCTCTTCAGCGATGCAGGCAGGCAAGGGGGGGGGGCTCCTCGGGGTAGCTGCCACCTGGACAAGGGAGAGGGCCTCCTGGGGGTCACTCCTGCACAGAAGTTCCGTTTCTTTAGGGGCTGGGGGCTGCGGGTGCAGGGTCTTTCCCAGCCGTCGGGAAATGGAGTTCAGACAGTCGCGGTCAGGGGGAGCCTGGGGATTCCCTCTGCAGGCGTCGCTGTGGGGGCTCAGGGGGGACAACTTTGGTTACTCATAGTCGTAGAGTCGCCGGAGGGTCCTCCCTGAGTTGGTTGTTCTCCACCAGTCGAGTCGGGGTCGCCGGGTGCAGTGTTGCAAGTCTCACGCTTCTGGCGGGGAGTTGCAGGGATCTTTAAATCTGCTCCTTGTAACAAAGTTGCAGTTCTTTTGGAGCAGTGCCGCTGTCCTCGGGAGTTTCTTGTCTTTTTCGAAGCAGGGCAGTCCTCAGAGGATTCAGAGGTCGCTGGTCCCTTGGAAAGCGTCGCTGGAGCAGGTTTCTTTGGAAGGCAGGAGACAGGCCGGTAAGTCTGGGGCCAAGGCAGTTGGTGTCTTCTGTTCTTCCTCTGCAGGGGTTTGTCAGCTCGGCAGTCCTTCTTCTTGTAGTTGCAGGAATCTAAATCTTTAGGTTCAGGGAAGCCCTTAAATACTAAATTTAAGGGCGTGTTTAGGTCTGGGGGGTTAGTAGCCAATGGCTACTAGCCCTGAGGGTGGGTACACCCTCTTTGTGCCTCCTCCCAAGGGGAGGGGGTCACATCCCTAATCCTATTGGGGGAATCCTCCATCTGCAAGATGGAGGATTTCTAAAAGTTAGAGTCACCTCAGCTCAGGACACCTTAGGGGCTGTCCTGACTGGCTAGTGACTCCTCCTTGTTGTTCTCATTATTTCCTCCAGCCTTGCCGCCAAAAGTGGGGGCCGTGGCTGGAGGGGGCGGGCAACTCCACTAGCTGGAGTGTCCTGCGGTGCTGTGACAAAGGGGTGAGCCTTTGAGGCTCACCGCCAGGTGTTACAGTTCCTGCCTGGGGGAGGTGTTAGCATCTCCACCCAGTGCAGGCTTTGTTACTGGCCTCAGAGTGACAAAGGCACTCTCCCCATGGGGCCAGCAACATGTCTCTAGTGTGGCAGGCTGCTGGAACCAGTCAGCCTACACAGATAGTCGGTTAGGTTTCAGGGGGCACCTCTAAGGTGCCCTCTGTGGTGTATTTTACAATAAAATGTATACTGGCATCAGTGTGCATTTATTGTGCTGAGAAGTTTGATACCAAACTTCCCAGTTTTCAGTGTAGCCATTATGGTGCTGTGGAGTTCGTGTAAAACAGACTCCCAGACCATATACTCTTATGGCTACCCTGCACTTACAATGTCTAAGGTTTTGCTTAGACACTGTAGGGGCACAGTGCTCATGCACTGGTACCCTCACCTATGGTATAGTGCACCCTGCCTTAGGGCTGTAAGGCCTGCTAGAGGGGTGTCTTACCTATACTGCATAGGCAGTGAGAGGCTGGCATGGCACCCTGAGGGGAGTGCCATGTCGACTTACTCATTTTGTTCTCACTAGCACACACAAGCTGGTAAGCAGTGTGTCTGTGCTGAGTGAGGGGTCTCTAGGGTGGCATAATACATGCTGCAGCCCTTAGAGACCTTCCCTGGCATCAGGGCCCTTGGTACCAGAGGTACCAGTTACAAGGGACTTATCTGGATGCCAGGGTGTGCCAATTGTGGAATCAAAAGTACAGGTTAGGGAAAGAACACTGGTGCTGGGGCCTGGTTAGCAGGCCTCAGCACACTTTCAATTCAAAACATAGCATCAGCAAAGGCAAAAAGTCAGGGGGTAACCATGCCAAGGAGGCATTTCCTTACAGGAGCGTAATGGACAATTGTGCATCAGCTTGAATTGAGAACACAGTAAGAAAGTAAGGACAAGATTGAGGTCCCACTGACGCATGATAAACGGAGTGGGAGGAAACAAATGGGTGAGACCATTAAGGAATCAATTGACAGTAGGAAACTTAAAGACTGAAGGCTGGTCAGGTAACCTAAGAAAGGCCGAAATAGCCGAGAAATACCCTTTAAGGGTGCCCAAAGCAGAGCCCTGCTGGGCTAAAGAAAGAATGAACAAAAGAATTTCAGAAAGAGGAGCAGGGAGGGGGTCAACATATTTGTTTGTACACCATGCCACAAATTTATGACAACGGCCGGCGTACACAGTTTTGGTGGAGGAACGCTTGGCTGCCAAGATAACATCACAGACTTCAGGTGGAAAGTCAAAAGCCATCATCTGGGGCAGCTCAATCTCCACACATGAGGGCAGAGATTGGACAGGTTTGGGTGGAGAACCGTCCCCTGCTGCTGCGACAGAAGATCATGCAGAGGATCCGTGGTCATGCTCAATAGCTTGGACTACCATACTCTCCATGCCCAGTCTGAATCCACCAAGATAACTTGGGGCCAGTCGTTCCTGATCTGCTTGAGGACTCTGGATAGAAGTGGTGTAGGCGGAAAGGTGGAAAAGAGGCTGGAGCTGCACTCGAGACGAAAAGCGTATCAGAGTGAGTGCAGCCTTGGAAACTCCAACAAGCATAACACCTGACATTGCGCGTTCTCTGTGGAGGGGAACAGATCTAACCAAGGCTCTCCCCACTGCTGAAAGAGACCATGCGCCACCTCCGGATAGATGCCATTCGTGATCGGCTATGCATCGACAGCTGAGGTCGTCTGCTATGGCGTTCAGAGAGCCCACCAGATGTTCAATCAATCGATCATTTGTTAAGCGCGGTACTCACCCGGTAGGGTCTCTAAGCGCTGGGGGAGTGGGGGGGGGGAGATACTGCTAAAAAAAAAAAAAAAAAAAAAAAAAAGGTCTTGAGACACTTCCTGTAGGACAGAAGGTACTGGGTCAGGCGTAGGTTGACGGGGAGGGAGTTCCAGGTCTTGGTGGCAAGGTGGGAGAAGGATCTAGCGGCAAGGTGAGAGAAGAATCTGCCACCGGCTGTGCTATGGTGGATGCGGGGGACGGTGGAGACGGCGAGGTTGGCAGAGCAGAGCTGGCGTGTCGGGACGTGGAAGTTGAGACGCTCGTTGAGGTAGGCCGGGCCGGCGTCGTTGAGAACCTTGTGAGCGTGGATCAGGAGTTTGAAGATGATCCTTTTGTTGACGTTTTCTCTGGCGCTTGCCCGTTGTTTCCGCGTAGAGTGTGCAGCCGTAGTCCTGTCTACTGTTAATGAGGGCGTGGGTGACCATTCTTCTGGTTTCAATGGGGATCCATCTGAAGGTCTTGCAAAGCATGCGGAGGGGGTTGAAACATGAGGATGAGATGGCGTTGACTTGCTGGGTCATAGTGAGCGATGAGTCCAGTATGAAGCTAAGGTTGCGTGCGTGGGTAGTGGGAGTTGGAGCGGCTCCTAGAGTGGCAGGCCACCACAGATATTGAACCACCACGGTAATGTCCTGATGTTCCAGCATGTCCAGAGGCGTAGTATCTCCTGACAAAGGGTCCAGGACCCTATGCCGCCTTGTTTGCTGCAGTACTATATGGAAGTAGTGTTGTCCGTGAGCACTTGCACTACTTTCCCTTTGAGAGGGAAGAAATGCTTTCAACACAAGCCTGATGGCCCGGAGCTCCAGAAGACTGATATGGAGCCCAGACGGCGCCGGAGACCAGAGGCCTCTGATCTCCGCCTCTCCTATGTGGCCGCCCCATCCCAAAAGTGACCCATCGGTCACTATGGATAAATCTGGCTGGGGAAGGGAGAGGGATCTGCCGTGGTCCCAACGCGGATTCGACAGCTGCCACTGCAGGTCTTTTGCAGTACCCTCAGAGATCTGGACCATGTCAGAGAAATTTCCCTGATGCTGCGCCCACTGGAACCTCAAGTCCCACTGCAGAGCCCATGTAAGCCACCTGGCATGTGTCACTGGCAGGATGCCATGAGGCCCAGCAGCCTCAGAGTCAGTCTCACCAAAACCACAGACAGAGGCTGAAATATCGGAATCATAGCCTGAATATCTTGGACTCGCTTTTCGGGAGGATAGGCCCAAAACTGCACTGCCCCCAGAAGAGCTCCAATGAAAGGGAGCGTCAGGTGTGACTTTGGCAAGCTTAAAGTGAACCCCAGCGTGTGCATGAGGTTTGCCATAGTTGAAGGTGGGAGATGACTTTCTGGGGTGAGTCAGTCTTCAAAAGCCAGTCATCAAGGTAGGGGTACGGGGGGGCGGGGAAACTGATTCCCCCCCAACCAGCACAGATAAGCTGCAACCACCACCATAACTTTCATGAACACCAGACAGGCGCTGGTAAGGTCGAAGGGGTGCACTGTAAATTCAAAGTGCTCATGACCTACCATGAATCGAAGGTAACGTCTGTGGGCAGGCAGGACGGGAATGTGGAAATAAGTGTCCTGCAAGTCCAACGCTACCATCCAGTCTTCTGGGTCCAAGGCAGACAGGACCTGAGCCAGGGAGAGCATTCAGAATTTCTACTTCTTGAGGAAGAGATTGAGACACGAAGGTCTAGGATAGGACATAAGACCTTGCTTTGTTTTGGGCACCAGAAAGTAGCGGGAAGAACAACCACAACCTACTTCTGGCGCGGGGACCTTCTCTGTGACCCCCTTGGCCAAGAGAGCTGCAACTTCCTGGCAGAGAAGTGCCAAATAATCCTCTGGAATATGGCTGACTGATGGAGGCATGGCTGGTGGGAGGGAGTAGCCCCTTCGAACGATCTGCAAAACCCACCTGTCCATAGTGATGGATTCCCAGTGGGGCAGGTGAAGGCGAATCCTGCCCCCAACTGGACCGGAGAGAGGGGACGTACTAAGAGGGTTTGGAGGCTGCAGCAGAGGCGGACTAGGGAGACCTCTGGTTCCCTGTCCCATGCAAACGTGAGATTCCGCAGCAGCTGAACAGCATGGGCGGCACAGTGGCTGGGATAGGGATGCAACAGGGAGCCCCTTTCGTTGCCATGAAAGGGGCAAAAGGCGGACTGTTGGGTGTAAGGAGCAGTGGAAAGGCCAAGGGACTGAGTCGTAGCCTGGGAGCCCTTGAAGCTCTCCAAAGCCGAGTCTACCTTGTCTACAAAGAGATGGGAGCCATCAAAGGGCATGTCCTTAAGAGTCTGTTGGACATCCCCCAAAAAAACAGATGTACGCAACCAGGCATGGTGCCTCAAGGCCACAGTCATCGCAACCGATCTACATAGAGGGTTGGTCGTGTCCAGCCCACATCTGATCGAGAACTTTGTTGCATCTCTCCCATCGGGATAGCTTGGGAGACGATAGCATGGCCTCCTCCGGTATCTGCAGCAGAACTTGTGCGACCATATCCCACAGAGTGGGTATAGCGGCCCAAATGACATGCAGTGCTCATGGACCGCAGGGTAAGACTGGCGAAAGAAAACATCTTCTTCCAAAATTGTTACAGCCTTTTTGATTTCCTATCTGGAGGTGCAGAAAGGAATGCGCCCGAGGAAGAGGATGCCTGGATGACAAGGCTCTCAGGCGTGGGACAGGAATTAAGGATCATTCGGGGGCGGGCCGATGCGGCGTGCAATAGTCCTGTTCAAGGGGGCCCCTGTGTTGGGTCTGGACCAAGTACCCAATAGGACATGGGAGATTTGACCTGACCAGTCAGCAGCTCAGGGCCGATAACCTCAGCCACCCTGCTGAACACCATAGAACAAGTCGCTCTCTCTGCCGTATCCACGGTAGGAGGAGACATTTTGCCAACGTCTGGAGAAGTGTCCAGGCCAAAAGCCTCGCCCAACTCCTGTGCCAAGTCCAAGTTAGGGTCAAACTGGTATCAATAAGGGTCCAGGGACCCCTCCAATCCTTCCCCGAATTCGTACTCATAAGAAAAAAGGTCATAACCCAACCTAGGGTCGATGTTGGTCCGACTCAGAGTCATCGGGATGAGGATCAGGTCGACATCAATGGTGGGCACCACCGATGTCGACAGTGTCGACAATCAAACCGGTGCCGGGGACTGTCTCAATGGTACGACCAGTACCGGTACGGATCCGAGAGCGGCTCCGGAGGGGACCTCGGTGGCCAGAGCCGAAGCCGCCTGTGCGGAACCCAAAGGCCCCCGACCTAACCCCTGGGTCCAAAGGCGCAGTATCGGGGGTCAGCTTACCCGCAAATGAGGAGCATGGCCTCATAAAACTCCCGCGTCGCACCAGCCGAGCGATGGGGTGAAGTCAAAGGGTGACGTGATCCCTCCACAACTTCCTCTTCTTCTTCTTCTTACCTCGTTCCGAAGACTTTGAGAAAGAAGAATGTGGTGGCTCCGCGAGCGGTCTCGGGACCCTCCCCTTGAGCGAGACCGGGACCTACCCGGAGCTGAGCACCGGGCCGCCGTAAGCTTGAGGGACCACTCCCTCAAGTCCGTCGGGTGCATGGCCCGGCACTCTGAGCACGACTTTGGGTCGGGGTCACCCTCCAGGCACCACAAACAGACCCGATGTGGGTCCGTCACTGACGTCATGCAGTGACAGTCCTCGCACGGTTCGAAACCGGTCTTCAGGGACATCTTCAAAGCACCCAAAAACTCGGCAAAAGGGTCGAAGTCAGTCAAAAAGAGACCGGGGTGGCTCTCTCCAGATCAGCACATGGTGCGGAAAGAAAAGAACGGATTTCACTGCGTTGAGGTGGTGTCTATGTACTACTCCAGACTTCATCACAGTGACTAAGAGGCCAACGATGCCACCTACTGACGCGCAATGGTATTGCTAGAATAAAACATCTCTGGATCCAGTCTGAGGCCTGTGGAAAAATTCTTAGGTAAGAAATCTGCAACTAGAAGTCTCTACTAGTTCAAATTTACTAACATCGTATCGTGGTTCTTACTACCTCAGAGACTGCCTAGAATATTCTGATACGGATGTCCATATGGGTACATACAATAAAGATTTCACTTTGTTTAAAGCTGTGACACTGGTACTTTTACATCTGCAATAAACAAACAAAGGTGTCAAGCGGGCCTCTCCATCTGCAACATCTCGGGCAAATTTTGACTTCTTAGCTAGCTGAGCCTAATTTTCTAGGATTTGTATATTTGTTTTGCCTTTAAATCAGAGCAACAGTACTACTAGGTGGCAGTACTCAAGTCCGTAAAAATATTACATTCGCCAAGAGAACGGAACCCATATTATACATATATTTGGAAATATTTGCCCTAGTGCCAAGTTGACAACGCCAGGGTGGGACGGGGAAAGAAATAGGCCCAGACCCCAAATTAAAAGTGGCCCCATTAGTAAATTAGATGCCTAAAACAAGTGGACCATGTTTGCAATTTGGGGCAGCTTTGGACTTGTAAATACACACTAAGTATTTTGCGAGTTATGGATCACTATGATTTGAGACTTAGTTCAGGCAATCCTTGTTTTATAATCAGGAAAATTAACTCGACAAACCGGCCCACAGGCCATAAAATAGGCCCAGAAACTGCCCAAAGTGTGGCCAACGTGCGGTCCAGTCAGAGCAGCCCATCAGGCTCCACTGCTTGATTGCCCAGCCGGAGCTGGCCAACACCACAGGTATAAAAAATAAAATTAAAAAAAACGCAGCCAGGAAGGGAGAAGTCTGAACCTTTTCTCAATCGTGTTTTCTCTCCGCCTGTCACAATGTTTGAATGCCAATCACGCTCCAAACCAAGTTTATGTGAATTCTTTGTGAACATTTTGTGCTAGAAAGAAAGCTGCCTTTAGGTTTTAAAGTGAGAATTGGCTGAAACATGAGAACACCTGAAAAGTATTCTGTTCCCTTTGCATCTACACTTGTTTTTGGGAAACAGGACACAATCAAATGTGAAAATCAAAGCCATACCTGATGCAGTGAAGCCCAGGCTCTTGGATCCGATTTTGCTGTTTTGGGATGTTTTTCAAACGTGCTGTAAATTCCATTGACACCACTTCACGAACATCTGACGACCTCCACAAGAAAAGACAATAGAACACACAGCTAGGTCTCCTGTCGACCCGCTTCTTGTGGAGTCGAGAAATAAATGCAGGAAACTCAAACTCTCCCACCTCAGACTAACTGGTGGTCGCAGATGTTACTGGTTGTGAGACAGCAGTCACCAACTCCCAGAACAGATTCCAGTCAAGGAACTAGGAAAAGCCATCCGATGCTGTCAGGTGCACATTCTGAAGTCCGGAAAAACAAGTTGTCATCTTTTGACAACAGCACCCACAAGCAAAAACCAAAGAAATAAAAGCTCTAATGAAGTTAGCAGAGCAGAATGAAGAAGATTTAGGGCCCCCCAATAAAGATAGGCAATGCTGTGTATGTGTGTGTGTGTGTGTGAAACAGAGAGAGAGACACACACACACACTCTGTAATGGAGGGCATATGGTGTTTTTATTTAGTAAAATAAGCTGATTTTAGGAGCCATTTATTTAGTAAAATTAGCTGATTTTAAGAGCAGGGATAAAGCCAAAAAAAATGTCAGCAACGTGGGAGGAATAGAATGCTGCAATAAAACACAGGCAGCTACCCAGCCTAAAATGGAGTACCAAAGAAATGTCAAAAATAGTCCCTTGCAGCAACAGATAAAGAAACCAAAGTAGAACCATACAGTACTAGGTCACTGCTCTGAAACAGAAAAAGAAGGGAGAAAAAGGAAGAACTGACCACTAGCGAGCAAGACTCTTTAAACAACAGGGCAACCGAGAAATGAAATTGCTTTAACCCACAGTATAAATATACTTAATTATACACCACTAAACGCTAATGCTCGACCTAAAAATGGAACTCTACAATGACCTTTCTTGCACCAGAAAAACTGGCAAACCGGGAAATTCACATACAGTCTAAAACCCTTCTAGAGTTGAAGCGCTGCAAATGCATTTTTTTGTGAATGAAGTAAGGAAAATAATCATGTAGACTGAAGGTAAAAGGAAAATGAACACAGCACTTGCTGACTTCATCCTAAAGTAATGGTAATCATAAACAAGGAGTTTCATGTTAAGATATTCAAGGGACAAGAATGCATGGGCTCAAACTGGGTCCCCATCAGGAATGTCAACATAACAGGAGTGTCACAAAGAGGGAAACAAAACCCCTTGGAAGAATGGCCCTTTGGGGTGCCTTTAATAACAGTTCTAGTGTCTATTTTGACTGCACATTCAGACACAACAATCGGTCCCTCATCCACAGCCTCAACATTGCTCACAACACGGTTATCATCTAACCTCACACAGAACACCATTTTGTTTACACTCTCTGTAACAGAATCAACACTCCATTGTTTGTCGCCATTGTAAACCCTCGCATAATGACCCCTTTTTCCACACTTCCTACATGCAGAGTTTTTACCATAGCAGTTTGGACTATTAGCATTATGTGCAGGGTTACCACAACGGTAACACCACGCTCCAATTTCCTTGTTTTCCTTCCCTCTCTCCCTTTCAGAGGCAGATGATTTATTGTCAAGGCTCACTTTCAATACCTCATCACGATCATGGGTCACTTTTATAGTGTCAGTTACAGAAACACAGTTTGTTTCAGAAACATTCATCTCTTTGATCCAGTTACTAGTACTTTCAATTCCCTTCACTATAGCAATTGCCTCCTTTAAGTCAGGATTTTTTGTTAACAATTTTCTCTTGAGCACGTCTGCTGTTGGTACAGCGTACAAGTTGATCTCGGCAAAATGGGAATCTTGCTCTAGAGAGCACTGAAAAGCTGAAATGTCAGCCAGGAAATCGATCTCTCTCTTCATTGAGGCCATCATTTGAGAAGGAAAGCATGAAGACCTAAACTATCAGGATCATATCAGAGTGGGTGCACTTTCTTTATCATAAAAGCAAGAGGCAAACCTTTTTCACCGATAGGAATGGGCTTAGTAGGATAAAACCTAGCCACAACCAGTCCATTACCAGCTAGTCAAAGAGGGCCCATTACCTAAAGTCTCTCACACATCCACCACTATAGCAGAACCAAGGTGTTACCATCAGGAGGCAACACCCTAGCCACCTACAGAGATGCGAGATCTGGTTGTGATAAGTGGAGGAGAACCTCCCAGCTCCTGGAGATCTAGATACTAGAACTCTTCAATCAGGATGCCAACTCTATGAAACTTCAATAAGTGTCCCAACATTACTGATAATTTCATAGTTATTGATCACATTGAGAACACATACAATGGGCATTACAGGATTACTCGATAATATTCTACAGCAGTTCTGATTTTGTATAAACTGAGCTGCAATGTAACTAATGTTTCAATATCAGTTTTCGGTTCCATGCAAATCAGTGCTTAAAATGTATTTATGCTCCTGATGGGCTGGGATTCCGCAAACAGTGCACAAGTTGCTTGCGGTTTAGTGATAAAAAGTTGCTCTCAGTACTCAAAGGTTGGAGACAAAGTCAAATGCAATAAAATCAGTTTTAATAAACTATGAAACTGCAATTGCTTTAGTTTTTAACAACCGATGGGGGTGAGAAATCTCGTAACAATGCTGAAGTGCGAGTCTATCAAGAAAAAAAATTGCTCCTGAGATCCCATGGTTCTTTACCTGCAAAGAAGAAAGACCAAGCAAGCTAGCACCCTCATGTTGATCTACTGCCCTGCCTCGGTATTAGCCAAGAAGACTTGCACCATTCACCGCTATATGAAAAGAAATTCACTAAAGTTGGGTATATCAACCAAAGCTCTACAATGTTCATATGACCATGCCTGTCTACTGGAATTTAGGTGTGGTTAATGGACAAGGACCTTACCTGGATTCCACACACCCCACAAGAGAGTTATCTGCCACAGAGCTAACTTGTGCCATGGCTGATGCGGGATACATATGAGAAAGACGTAGATTCACTTGTCTGGTGGGTTGGTAGAAATATAGGTGGTGGTTGAGGTAGGCAGGACCAAGTTGTGGAGGGCCTTGAATGCATGGGTGAGCGGCTTGAATTTGCAGCGCTTCTGGATGAGGAGCCATTGGAGGTCTCAGATATGACAAGAGATGTGGGTGCAACAAGGGAGGTCAAGGATGAGTGTCAGCGGAAATTCAGAATGGTGTGGAGTCTCTGTGTAAGGTGGGATAGAATTGAGGCATAGAATGCGCTACCATAGTCCAGCCTGCTTGTGATGAGGGCGTGAGAGATAGTGCATCTGGTGGCTCGGGTAACCACTCAAGATCTTACGTAGCATTCGTAGGATGATGAAGCAAAAGGTGGTGATGGTGTTTACCCGTGGAGCTATAATGAGTTTATTGTACAGGATGAGTCCTAGGTTTCTGGCTTGATCAGATGTGACCCAGGGTGAGCTCTTCTTTCCCAAGAACAGTACTTCAGTTTTGTCTGTGTTGAGCTTCAGGCAGTTCAGTTCCATCCAGTCTGCCATCCAGGTCATGCAGTTTAAGAAGTTGTTTATGCTGGAGTTGTCGGACAGGGACAAAATGACCTGCGCGTTGTCAGCATATGATATAATTTCGAATCTATGGGCTCCAATTATGTTTACGAGGGGTGCCATGTAGAAGTTGAAGAGTGCTGGGCTGGGAGTTGATCCTTGTGGGACTCCGCAGAAGAGTTTTTTAAGTTCTGGGGTGTACGGCGGGATATTGACTGTGTTCTGTCAAGCTATGCACTCTATTTACTAAAATGAAAAACAAACAGGTCAACATCCTCTAATTCTGGAAAACAGCAGAGTAGAAGGGATCCACCAACCATTTGAAGGGGACGGGTGTGGTCTAGTTTTTAATGACTTCATCCCACATTTGGACAACAAAGACCTTCTTTAGGATGGCAGAAGGATCAAAATTCAGAAAACGTGCTAAAAAGGGCAGTGCTTTCCTCAGAAGGAAATAGTATACAAAGAAGATTCGAGAATGCAGACAACTGGATTTCCTTTTTAGTGAAAATTGTCTTGCATACCTTATTCATAAACTTTTTTAAAAAAACTCTACAATTGTTTGAATGGAATTTTGAAAATTATTTAATGTGGTACAGAAATTGGGAGTCCATACAAAACTGGTCTGATAAATACTTGTCAAATTCAGAAAATTAGAACATACTTTTGCATTGACAAGACAATACCACGTAGTCGAGTTTTCGATTTCGATTTTATTTAAAGGCAGTTAAAAAGACAGTGGTATATGAAAAAACGTGGCTCATTTAACAGCAGCACAAATCAAAAGATGTTTAAGCACAAACATAAAAGGTCAATATGAATGCTGACATAGTCCTGATTACATGAAATAGGTTTCATGAGTTGCGTTAGTATGTAGGCAACCTAGTCAAATCGTGTTGCCTATTGTCTCCTTTCATGTTTCTTACAAGGCCACCATATAGTAACAATTTCATGAATCAGGACTAGACATTTAAACTGCCCATCTTCAAGCAATAAAATTGATTTCATTCTCTAAGTTAAACCACCCTGGCATTACCGGTGACGTTCAAACCACTCTCACTTGGTATCATGATAAAGTAGTTGCACCAGGGGAATTATCAGCATACACCTCAATGCTGATGAAAAGCTAGTGAACACCTGTCAAAGTGACCAGAAAAAGGTTTAACTTGACTGACAAGATATGCATTGTACTCTTAATCAGGTCTGCTTCTGTATGTGCATGAACACCAAACTCCAAAATAAGGATTTTTTTCATATATAAATATACACAGTACAGCAGTCTCTAGTCAGTTGTACATCTTCGGTACCAGAAACGGGCTCTGTAGTCATCACTGCATGTCATGAAGCCAGGATTCGTGGGCGAGTGAACAATACAGCGGACCATGTTATTGTGCCCCAGTGATAGTAGATTCCTACGTTCTGCTGTCCGGGAATCCCAGCAACAAAGGCTGATGGTTTGCTCATCTGGAAGCAACACATAATCTTCAGTGTGGTTGAAAACCGCCTGTGTTCGGTGAACCTGTCGTCCACTTAAACCGGCACCTAAAAACAAAGATCAGGCTATTTCAGTGACACTGGGCATGTTGAAAATATAAATAATTACTTCAATGGAAAAGCAAGCTACATATTGGTTACAAAGCATATGGTCACAAGTCTCCTAGAACTCACCCGATTAGGCTTGGAACATGCAGACACTCATCCCCGCCCTGGTACAATATTCCTTACAACAAAATATTCTATCACTTACCAAGTGAAACATTATCATGTGACTCATGCCATATTCCATAGTACCCATTCTAACTTATACACCCAGACAACCCAAATCATGATTGTATTCCACACAGCTGCAACATTATCCACATCCCACTAACCACTAGTTAACCACAACCAAAATACATTGTATACCTCATGCTCATTCATTCACTCACTCTCTGCAGTACTCCACACTCCCAATATTCCAAGAACTTATAATGTATCAGTACCTTAAGACACTCTTCATAACAAATTGTTACACATCAGAGATGCTCTGTGTGCAAAGGTTACAGCATTCAGCGTGTAGACCACACACACACAGATGGACAAGCTTAGGATTTGCCATTGTTCACAAATCTTCATTATCCCTGCACCATTGGCGAATTAGCACCACTCAAATCGATGCGTTTCTCACATGCAATTTCCTTATGCCCACAATCGAGCTGACCACTTTTCACCTCACCTACAGCCCCCTGGGGAAGAACAGTGTTACTGATGAATCCCCCCCAACCCCACCCCATCCATTCTCAACTCCCTCCTCAGAGATTTCAACCTGCTTACAAATAAAAGAGGTCACCTAAGCAACGCCATCCACCTGCTCACCATTGTACAGCAGGCCTCTGAACAATCCTATTGCAAAGGGCATTCAGTTGAGCGACCTGGTACTCAAACTCACCAATCATACATTGTAAACCAAGCATTACCTTAGCCTCAGCCCCCTACTTGCCGCTCCATCTCCCTATTTTATGGCTAACTGCCAAACAAAGACTAATCACAGCAAGAACAAAGGCCTCTTTTGTTTTATGTACATTCGTATAGGCAGTCAACATCATAAACTAGAGTCTCCCCCTCATATCACCACTCTTCTCCACAAGCATGACCCAATGAAAACACAAAAGTGAAAAACAAAACCATCTGCATCCTAGTAACCCAAAGATCTCATCAGGAAGATTTCATTTTCTCTCCATTCACAAACAGGAGAGAAAAAAAAGATAAGCTAATTAACTCACTGTAATAAAATGTTTTCTCTCAATAGGAGTACAACCCATCAAGTCAGCTAAAGTCCGCATCACTCCACCAACACCAAACTCCACCAACACCATTAATGAAGCAGCAAAGAGAAGCAGCTAGATGCTCCTTAATACAATCAAGCACCACTTTAATCTCTTCCCTGACCCTTCACTCTCACAAATCATGACAAATGCAATGCCATCAACTTAAGTTTCAATGCAAAAAAGAAAATTAACAAATCAACACCACCAAGTATACAGTCATCCCACAAATCACACAACACATCATCAAGCAATGATCAGACATCTGAACGCAACAGCATCTTCAGCTCCCTCATAGTCAGCACCTATCACTACTATCCCTTTCTCTCATTCTTCTTATCAGCCCCCATAGGGAAAGCACTTTCACATCTTATTATGTGCCTCTACGATCACAGCCTAATGCAGACTCCTGCTATTCTTTACTTCATGAGGTACTGTGAATTATAGTTATGGCAACAGGCACTGTACAGTGCTCTGCTCAGCCCGATTTGTGATATAAAAAAAAATACCCATATAAACACACTTGAACTATTTCTCTTCAGTTTAATATTACTCCGATGTAGATTTAAAATATGCTGCCATAGTGTCCAAAAACTGCACTAAATTGTGTAACGTATTTTTAATGCTTAACAAATTGCATTGAAATTACTAAGCATGTACGAGTGGGCTCACTTCCTATCTATAAATAGTCATCAGAATTATGCACTGTCACAGGACATTTCCAAAAAGAAAAACAGACCACTGGTCTACATAATGACAACCGCACAACCCAGGTATAACAAACCCATGGAAAATACATAAGTAGCTTATATAGCAGCATATATATAAATCTGGACCATTACGCTAAGAGGAATAGCCAAACAGCGTGCTACAAAAGGAATATAAATAATCCAGCTTTATAAATAATTGACACCACAAACTAATTTACCAGCAGAATGCTTTTGGTTTAGAATCATTAATTCCGGGTGATCAAGATTTAGAGGAAGAAAACAATCTAGCACTAAAACTTCTGAAAATCTAAAGCAGGAAAAGCTAAAGTCCAATAAATTATCTAAAAATTAAAGAAGTAGAAAATGGGCAGTAAGATTATGCGGGGTTGGTGGGGGGGAGGGGAGTGAACAAATGTCGCAGGGCTTTGCAAACTGAAGTACCATAATGAAATAACAGTCAAAAATTAACAATGTTTTGAGTGCAATTACAGAAACATACTGGATCAGTCGAAGGTGATCACTGATGTTTAAGGTTACAACAACTGAAACAGCCTCTGGCAATCTAGAAATTGACCTTCTAATGGCCTCGTGCTACACCCCCAAAAAAGTAGCTCAAAAGAAGAAATCATCAAATGGCCGGTGATCTACGACTGTAAAAATTCAATCAACAACCAACTACAAGCACCACACAAGTCTCGGTATTCTAATGTCACTGCAATTCATAACACCCACTACCATTGTTTAATGAAGGTTTCAGGTGGAACTTGTGAAGCAAATAAGCATACAGAGGCTCTGCAGTTTACACTGAAGAGTGCTCTTTCTGTTGTCTATTTACCATGCAACACAAATACACACTACATCACAATGCATGATCAATATTCACCACCAATGAGAAAGGAAGACATAAAATATCAGGATCTGAGGACTGTGATGTCCCTCAATAGTTACAGGAACTAAAACATTTTCCAATAAGGTGGTCAAAGAAAAACTAGATTCTCCTACTGGGTGGCTGAAAATGATTCAAGAGAAAAGGAAACCTTGGTAGGCAAACACAGTCAGCCATGAGAGATGAGAGAATAGATCAAACGTGTGCTAAGAATTTCTGCTCACGTCTTTTCAGTCTTCTACAAATACAACAGTGCACTCTGCACTATGCCAACAGATATTCATCAAATAATACTCCACTTATCTAAACAAATCACCTTTAGCTACCATTTTGCATAGCAATGTGTCTAGTGAAGTAGTTAATTCGTACCTTCTGTGGGATGTGCCGCTAAGAAGGTATACAAACATAATTAAAGGAACAGTGAGCATGTGAAGTAAACTTCATATACATCTCTCAACAATTAGGTGTTCCTAATTGTACCCACTCTGCCCCTGCTGCCTGACAAAAAAGTGCATGCGGTCTTGCCAATGTCAGGAGGCCCTGCTACAAGGCCACCTCATTTACAACTGTGCAGTCCAGGCAAGTCTACCAGCAACAAACCCATCTTGTCGAACATTACTTTTTCTGAATATTGACTCTACAACATTATCCTTTCTCCATTATTTTTACTATCACGAACAATGTATCCCACCTTTCAATACAATGTTGGAATTAATTTAATTTAAATATCTGAAGAAGGCATTAGTGAAGAGTTCCTTAATTATGTTAGTCTAATTTAATTTACATTTCTGTCACTTCGGAGTAGAAGAGTAAGGTGGCATGCATCTAAAAAACCTGCGCGTGCACACTTCTTGGAGTAACAGGTGCACATTTTATTCTGTACATCCCAGTTATGTTTCAATAGTTGTTGAAGGCGTTGCTCTCTTCAGATATTTTAGATATGGTCATCCAATTTATTTGAGTTCACAATGGTGTCTTTACATGCACATCTTCCATTAAGGAAGACCTCTACAGAACACATGCTCTGTAAATTTTAAGTCTCTTGCCTGAAAGCAATGCAGGATTCAAGATATCAACAGTTTTTAAAAAGAGTAGTAAAATGTTTGGGATTTTTCTGTACTAAGTGCCCTCTTGAAATAACTGCTGCTCTGAGAACAGTGCCTCAGCTGTAGTATGAATCTGCAGTAAATATTGAAGCAAAATGTATTATGACAAGAAGGAATCCTATGTGCCTTGCTTGATACGCATTTAAACATGTAAGGATGTTCTACATGAATCAGCAAGCTACTCTCAAGACGAAATAAAACTAAATTTCATAACAGAAAATGGTGGCAATACATAGACCCTTTAACACCTAAACAGAGTTGAATGTATGCAGTCTTGAAACTGATCCCAAGAATAAAGAAGTAAAGGAAAGAACAGGGGAAGACTGCAGTACAAGGAGCAGCATTAAGTAGCACTGTAAATGGCGTTCTGTAGTACTGATCAGAAGCACCATGGCAGAAGGACACTTTTGCTCTTCTACGAATATATATGGATGCACAGAAATGTCCCAAAGTGTTACAGCAAATATTCACAAAAATGTAAGGTTACTATACCACACAATACAACAACTGAAATAGCCTCGAGCAACCTAGACACTGACCCTCGAATGACTTGGTGCTAGACCCCAATAACAGTCAAGCAGTTCCCTGGAGGTGGCATCTTCATACCATACTGTTCTAATAAGGAAATCCTTTTAGAACAGATTTTTTCGAAAGATTCAAAGTAGAAATAACAGAGTACCAGAGGATCTATAGCTTTTGTTCCTGCCATTAGAGGCACTGGAGCTCATAATCATGAGATAAAAGTGTGCCTGTGGCACATTCATTTTGTACCAATCAAGGCATAAAATCGACAAAGAACAATGCCCTAAAACCTTCCAACATTTACACGAAGGCATACTGGAAACAGAATGAGAATTATGAAAGGGAGTTGAGGAAACAAAAAACAAATTTTGAAACTTTATTTTTGAGACACAACAGTGGCTGTACACAAACTATCAGGAGCTAAAAATCAAAAGAATTTCCAAAAAAAAAGATAATTATAAGGAGAAATTATCAAAAACGTCTCCGGGACAGCTGTGTCAGTTTCACAAGAGGAAAGAGAAGCAGACGAGTGAGGAACGTAGGCCTTAGGTGGGTCAGTTATTAGATTTCTGGACTGAATATATTATGAATTTGGAAAAAAGACAACATTTTGGGGAATTCACTGTATTGTGCCGTTTCTTAATTTATCCGCCTGAGAAGTGGAATCTTGACAGTGCAGTTTTGTGGAGCGAGATGAAAGCTGAAATATCTCACACAGACACACACACACACACAACACACAAACCTCTCTACCTAGTTTTCTGGGTAGCTATCCCTTCCCCAGTGAAACATCTAACTATGAAGAATAATGGGACAGTGTCTTCAATCCAGACATGAGAATTTTCTAATAAGGCTCTATTGTGACAGGAAACACACAATCCACTGAATGGCCATTAAAACACCATTGATCCATTAAGCTATGAACACTGTCGTCATATCAGCCCAAAGAAAAACATTAGAATCCATTTAAAACACAAAAGGCATGTAAGAAATCGTCGGTTTATATGATTGCTGGCCTGAAAGATAAAGCGTAGGAACACACACAAAAGCAGCAGGCTACAAATAAGGGGTGGGGAAACTGTGGCCTCTGAGTCATTATCGTCCTGGGGCCACTTATTTGAGTACAGGTGAAGGGGAGGGGAGCCACAAAGCCCCCTCTCCTCATTTTTTAGAAACAGCCCTGAGAGATGGGATTCTCAGGGCATAACAAGGTTCAAGGAACAGAACCGTGCGCCACCACCTCCCCTTTTAACTTATATGTACACACTGGGGGATGGGGTCACCAAGGCACCCCCATCCCTCACCTTAAATTTAAAAAAGGCCTTGAAGGGGGCGGGGGGGATGGTGTTGGCAAGGCCAGGTCCCCTTGCGCAGCATGGGTTTGGCTGTATTCCTCAGGCCAAGCCGTGCAGCCAACCCCCTGGGTTGCATTTACGTATGGTAATTTTAGTACTCACTGAAAAAACAAAGGTTAAAGTAACGTTATGGTTGGGTGTGAATAAAAGATCTGCTCAGTTTTAAAAAACAAATAAATAAATAAGATAAAAACCTCAGAAACTCAATGGGGAAAAAAAACAAAGTTGAAGTAACAATGTAGTTAGGTGAATATGTCAATGGCAACGTTAATTTTTTGAACAAACAAAAACACAAAAATTCACCAGTTACAGTTAGTAGGGCTAATCATAGCTTGCGCACGGCCATGCACTTATGACCTCACACATTACATCACTCTTGAGATGTTCTATGGCATCATTTATGACATCAATGATGACATCTCAAATTACATCATTGATGACACTACGGATATCATCCAAATGTGATAGTTTGATTTATAGCTAACATAGTACTTTTCTACCTAATTTTGTTCAGCCCGTATCCGGCCTTTGTCCAACTAATGGGTGTGTTTACAAAAGGCATCTGCTCCTAATACATCATAGGTGTGTACAGGTACTGAACCCATCAAAAATGTTTGCAGATGACAATTGACAACTTGTGCTCAGCATGTTCCAAATAAGCTTTTAGGCGATGTAGAATATTTCTGCAGCAGAGTAAAGATTCTACATTCAACATACTAAGTGTTGTAAGCAGCCATGAGTTATTAGACAGAATTGTCTCAGCATGACAATTTCTACTTAACAAAGAAAACTGTGTGCACCAGGTATGTACCTGTGCTTCTTTAGCATTGTGACAATTGTGTATTTGTAAAGCTTTTACCTCAATGTTGTGAGAAGCTGGCATGGTTTGTAGTGGGTACCAGAGGTACTTACACGTAATACCAGGTCCAGTGATCCACCTTAGTGAAATGTAGGCAGTGTCTAGCAACTTAGGCTGTCTAGAGGTAGCTGTAGCAGACCAGCCAAGGCTGAACTAGGAGACATGCACAGCTCTTGCAATACCACTACAGTCACACAGTATTTATACAAAAGAAAGACAATACTCAGTGTTAGCAAAAATAAGGATACTTTATTTCTGTGACACAGGGCTAAAAATATCTTAGAGGCTATACTCTCTCTGGAGGCGTGTATTATACACAATATATACACTAGTAACCAAAATCAGGTAAGTAAACAGTCATAGAATAGTGCAAACAGTGGAAAACACAATAGGTTGCAATGGGCCTAGGGACAACACAAACCATATATTAAAATAGTGGAATGCGAATGTCTGTCCTCCGAACACCCCCCCCCATTACAAGAGTAGTGTGTAGAGGGGCATAGGTAGTGTAGGAAAACACCAAAGGTAAGTAAATTACCCCACCCCAGAGCCCAGGAAAACAGGAGTAAAGTACAGCAAGTTTCCTGCGAACACACTAGAAGTCGTGGTAAATGATTATACAAAAACCAAGCAACACTGCAAGAACCCAATGATGGCTTCCTGGTCCTGAAGACCTATGGAGAGAGGAGACCAAGTCCAGAAGTTGATGGAGATTCAAGGAAGAACAGGAGCCCCTGCTAAATGGGCTAGATGAAGGTGCAACAGTGGATTCTCCGGTTGGAAGAAGTCAGAAATGCACCAAAGAGGACAGCTGAAGGTTTCTGCTTGGTGCAAGAGATATCCCACGTCGAGTTGTTAGATACTGGCTGGTTTTCGTGGTTGGATTCCACCGACAAGGCTTGGCTCAAACAAATCTCGATGGTGTCGGAAAAAGGCGCTACCTGGTCCCAGGAGTGAGGAAAAAGAGGGGGCTCAGCACTTTAGAGAGCCCTCAGAAGACCAGGCAGCACCCACAGGAGTCCCAGAACACTGGGACAAAGGAGTTGCAAAAGGCGGTCGTCGCAGCACTACTCAAAAGGATCCCACGCCACCAGAAAACAACTCAGGCAGCTGAGCGTCGCAGGATACACTGCTGGGGACCTGGGCTACGCTGTGCCCGAAGGATTTCTGTAAGAAATGCACAGAAGCCCAAGATGCTGCAGAACACGCGGTGCACAGGGGTACTTGTCTGGCATGGGAGGCAAGCCCTTACCTCTACCAAATTTGGATAGCTGGACCTTTAGACAGTCAGGATCACTTCGGACCACCACCTGTATTCCAGGGATCACGCTCGTCGACAGGAGAGGAGTCCCAGAGTACCGGTTGTCGCTGCAGAGGTGCCTGCTTAAGCAGGGAAGCGACTCAGTCACTCCCCGGGAGATTCCTTCGGTTCTTCGGGTGCAGAATGAAGACAGGCAGTCCTCAGAGCGTGCACAACCTGGAAATTGTTGCAGTTGCTGGCAGGAGATGAAGTTGCAGAGTTGCAGTAGCCTTCTTGGATACTTTGTTGCAGTTAGTGTTCCTGAAGCAGTCTGCAGGTGATCCAACGGTAAAAAGCTGAAGCAGAGGATGCAGAGGAGTCCTGGTGGAGTCTTGCAAACCAAATCTGAGGAAACACCCCGAGGAGAGACCCTATAGAGCCCCGAGATGGGGATTGGCTAGCTAACCAAGCATGGATCTATCAGGGGGGGTCTCTGACGTCACCTGCTAGCACTGACTACTCAGATGCTCCCAGTGGGTCCCCACACCTTGGAATCCAAGATGGCTAATGCCAAGGACACTCTGGAGGAGCTCTGGGCACCGCCCCTGGAGTGGTGATGGACAGGGGAGTGGTCACTCCCCTTTCCTTTCCTTTGTCCAGTTTCACGCTAGAGCACGGACTGGGGGTCCCTGAACTGGATTATGCAAGTAGGGCACTGTTTGTGCCCTTTAAAGCATTTCCAGAGGCTCTGGGAGGGTATGCCTGTAATGAAAATGTCACTTACCCAGTGTACATCTGTTCGTGGCATCAGTCGCAGTAGATTCGCATGTTCTGCAATAGCTCGCCATCTGGTGTTGGGCCGGAGTGTTACAAGTTGTTTTTCTTCGAAGAAGTCTTTCGAGTCACGGGACCGAGTGACTCCTCCTTTTGTCTCCATTGCGCATGGGCGTCGACTCCATCTTCGATTGTTTTTCCCCGCAGAGGGTGAGGTAGGAGTTGAATTGTAGTAATAGTGCCCATGCAATGGAGTGACTAAGTATGCACCTATTTAAGGTTGAGATGATACATATATAAATAATTGAAGGTAACTTCCAAACTGCTACAGGCTCCCGGGGAGGCGGGTGGGCACATGCGAATCTACTGCGACTGATGCCACGAACAGATGTACACTGGGTAAGTGACATTTTCAGTTCGATGGCATCTGTCGCTGTAGATACGCATGTTCTGCAATAGACTAGTAAGCAGTTATTTCCCCAAAAGCGGTGGATCAGCCTGTAGGAGTGGAAGTAGTCTGAAATAATGTCCTTAATACAGCTTGACCTACTGTGGCTTGTTGTGCGGATAACACGTCTACACAGTAGTGCTTGGTGAATGTGTGAGGCGTAGACCATGTGGCTGCCTTACATATTTCTTGCATTGGGATGTTTCCTAGAAAGGCCATGGTAGCACCTTTCTTTCTGGTTGAGAGTGCCCTTGGTGTAATGGGCAGCTGTCGTTTAGCTTTAAGGTAGCAGATTTGGATGCATTTAACTATCCATCTGGCTATACCTTGTTTTGAAATTGGGTTTCCTGCATGAGGTTTTTGAAATGCAATAAAGAGTTGTTTAGTCTTTCTGATGTTCTTTGTTCTGTCAATGTAATACATTAATGCTCTTTTGACATCTAATGTATGTAGTGCCCTTTCAGCTACGGTATCTGGCTGTGGAAAGAACACTGGAAGTTCCACTGTTTGATTTAGATGGAACGGTGAAATAACCTTTGGCAAAAATTTAGGATTGGTCCTTAGGACGACTTTATTTTTGTGTAGTTGTATAAAAGGTTCCTGTATAGTAAACGCCTGAATCTCGCTTACTCTTCTCAGGGAAGTAATGGCGATGAGAAATGCCACCTTCCAGGTTAGGAACTGTATGTCGCAGGAGTGCATGGGTTCAAAAGGTGGACCCATAAGTCTAGTTAGGACAACATTTAGGTTCCATGAAGGAACAGGTAGTGTTCTTGGTGGTATAATTCTCCTAAGGCCCTCCATGAATGCTTTAATGACTGGTATTTTATATAGGGAAGTTGAATAGGTAGTCTGCAGGTATGCAGATATTGCTGCAAGGTGAATCTTAATGGAAGAGAAAGCTAGGTTAGATTTTTGTAAGTGAAGCAAGTAACCCACTACGTGTTCTGGAGTTGTGTGTAATGGTTGTATTTGATTAATATGGCAGTAGCAAACAAACCTCTTCCATTTACTTGCATAGCAGTGCCTGGTGGATGGCCTTCTTGCTTGTTTTATGACTTCCATACATTCTTGGGTAAGTTGTAAGTGCCCGAATTCTAGGATTTCAGGAGCCAGATTGCTAGATTCAGCGATGCTGGATCTGGGTGTCTGATCTTTTGGTTGTGCTGTGTCAACAGATCTGGCCTGTTGGGCAATTTGATGCAGGGTACCACTGATAGGTCTAGCAGCGTTGTGTACCAGGGTTGCCTTGCCCAAGTTGGTGCTATCAATATGAGTTTGAGTTTGCTTTGACTGAGTTTGTTTACCAGGTAAGGAAGGAGAGGGAGAGGAGGAAAAGCGTAAGCAAATATCCCTGACCAGTTCATCCATAGGGCATTGCCTTGGGATTGTTTGTGTGGGTATCTGGATGCGAAGTTTTGGCATTTTGCGTTCTCCCTTGTCGCAAACAAGTCTATCTGAGGTGTTCCCCAGAGTTTGAAATAAGTGTTCAGTATTTGGGGGTGAATTTCCCATTCGTGGACCTGTTGGTGATCTCGAGAGAGATTGTCTGCGAGTTGATTTTGTATCCCTGGTATAAACTGTGCAATTAGGCGAATTTGGTTGTGAATTGCCCAATGCCAAATTTTTTGTGCTAGCAGGCTTAACTGCGTGGAGTGCGTCCCTCCCTGCTTGTTTAGATAATACATTGTTGTCATGTTGTCTGTTTTGACGAGAATGTATTTGTGAACTATTATTGGTTGGAAAGCTTTTAGTGCTTGAAAAACTGCTAGAAGTTCTAGGTGATTGATATGCAGTTTTGTTTGATGTACGTTCCATTGTCCTTGTATGCTGTGTTGATTGAGGTGTGCTCCCCACCCTGTCATGGAAGCATCTGTTGTTATTACGTATTGTGGCACTGGGTCTTGGAAAGGCCGCCCCTTGTTTAAATTTATGTTGTTCCACCACAGAAGCGAGAGGTAAGTTTGGCGGTCTATTAACACCAGATCTAGAAGGTGACCGTGTGCTTGAGACCACTGTGATGCTAGGCATTGTTGTAAGGGCCTCATGTGCAGTCTTGCGTTTGGGACAATGGCTATGCATGATGACATCATGCCTAGGAGTTGTAATACCATCTTTGCCTGTATCTTTTGTGTTGGATACATGCGTTGTATGATGGTGTTGAAATTTTGAATTCTTTGTGGACTTGGAGTGGCTACTCCTTTTGATGTGTCTATTATGGCTCCCAGGTATTGTTGTACCTTGCGTGGCAGAATTTTGGATTTTGTGAAATTGACGGTGAACCCTAGTTTGAAGAGGGTTTGTATGATATGATTTGTGTGATTTGAGCACTCTATTAACGAATGGGCTTTGATTAGGCAGTCGTCTAGATATGGGAACACATGGATTTGCTGCCTTCTTATGTGTGCTGCGACCACTGCTAGACATTTGGTAAAGACTCTTGGTGCGGTTGTTAATCCGAAAGGCAGTACCTTGAATTGGTAATGTATTCCTTTGAATACAAACCTTAGGTATTTCCTGTGCGATGGGTGTATTGGTATATGGAAATAAGCATCCTTGAGGTCTAAAGTTGCCATGTAGTCGTGCAGTTTTAGCAATGGCAATACTTCTTGTAGTGTGACCATGTGGAAGTGGTCTGATTTGATGAAAGTGTTCACTACTCTGAGGTCTAGGATTGGTCTCAGCGTTTTGTCCTTCTTTGGTATCAGAAAGTACAGTGAGTAAACTCCTGTGTTTATTTGTGTGTTTGGCACTAATTCGATTGCATTCTTTTGCAATAGTGCCTGCACTTCTATCTCCAGGAGATTGGAATGGTGTGTTGTTAAATTTTGTGCTTTTGGTGGTATGTTTGGAGGGAATTGTAGAAATTCTATGCAATAACCATGTTGGATAATTGCTAGAACCCAAGTGTCTGTAGTGATTTCCTCCCATGCTTTGTAATGATGACCTATTCTTCCCCCCACTGGTGTTGTGTGGAGGGGGTGAGTGACATGTGAGTCATTGTTTAGTAGTAGGGGTTTTGGGGCTTTGAAATCTCCCTCTATTTCTAGGGAATTGCCCTCCTCTATATTGTCCCCGAAAACCTCCTCTATACTGTCCCTGGTAAGTGGACGGTGTTGCTTGTGAGGCGCTGGCTTGTGTGTTTTGACCCCGAAACCCCCCTCGAAAGGGCGTTTTACGGAATGTGCTGTAATTCCCTCTGCTCTGCGGGGAGTAGAGTGCGCCCATGGCTTTGGCAGTGTCTGTATCTTTTTTGAGTTTCTCAATCGCTGTGTCCACTTCTGGACCGAACAGTTCTTTTTCATTAAAAGGCATATTGAGAACTGCTTGTTGAATCTCTGGTTTAAATCCAGACGTTCGGAGCCATGCATGCCTTCTGATAGTTACAGATGTATTAATTGTCCGCGCAGCTGTATCTGCAGCGTCCATGGAGGAACGGATCTGGTTGTTGGAGATGGTCTGTCCCTCCTCAACCACTTGTTTTGCCCTATTTTGGAAGTCTTTGGGCAGATGTTCAATGAGATGTTGCATCTCGTCCCAGTGGGCTCTGTCATAGCGCGCAAGTAGTGCCTGGGAGTTCGCGATGCGCCACTGGTTTGCAGCTTGTGCTGCGACTCTCTTACCAGCTGCATCGAACTTGCGGCTTTCTTTATCTGGGGGTGGTGCATCTCCAGATGTGTGAGAGTTGGCCCTTTTCCTAGCTGCTCCTACAACAACAGAGTCTGGTGGCAGCTGTGTTATGATGAAAGCCGGGTCCGTAGGAGGCGGCTTATACTTTTTTTCCACCCTTGGTGTGATTGCCCTACTTTTGACCGGGTCCTTAAATATGTCTTTTGCGTGCCGGAGCATACCAGGGAGCATAGGCAGGCTTTGGTAGGAGCTGTGGGTGGAGGAGAGTGTGTTGAACAAGAAATCATCCTCGACCTGTTCTGAGTGGAGGCTTACGTTGTGAAATTGTGCTGCTCTAGCCACCACCTGAGAGTACGCGGTGCTGTCTTCTGGTGGAGATGGTTTTGTAGGGTATGCCTCTGGGCTGTTATCTGACACTGGGGCGTCGTATAGGTCCCATGCGTCCTGGTCTTGGTCACCCTGGCTCATGGTGGTGTGAGCTGGGGAGTGTGATGGCGTTTGTGCTGGTGAAACGTTAATCACGGGCAGAGGAGAGGGTGGTGGTGTAACCCTTTTCACCACTTTTGGTTGTGGTGCTTGTTCCGTCTGGAACTCCAACCTTCTCTTTCTCCTGATGGGGGGAAGGGTGCTAATCTTTCCTGTCCCCTGCTGAATGAAGATACGCTTTTGCGTATGGTCCAAATCAGTTGCTTGTAGCTCTTCCTCAAACCTATGCTTTTGCATTTGGGAGGTTAGCGAGTGCTCTTCTGTGTAAGAGCCCGAAGCTGGGTCGCTTGCAGTCTGTTTCGGCATCGAAACTTTGTCTGTGTGTTTTTTCGGCTCCGAGGTGACTTTTTTCCTTTTCGGGGCCGAAACCTCTCGGCGTCGATCTGTTTCGGTGCCGCTGTCTCGGCGTCGAGCCGTGTCCACACCGGCATCTCGGTGTCGAGGCTTGTCTCCAGCACTTTCTCGGTCCCGAGAAGGCTGCGTGCCGGTGTCTCGACCGGAGTCGGACGATCTCGGCACTGTTTGGGCCTTTTTCGGTGCCGACGGTCGGTCACCGAATTTATGGGTCGAGCCATGGCCTGGTGGCAGTGGCGTCCCCTGGGCCTTGTAAATGTTTCTTTGTGTGGTTTTCGACGTCTTACTCACGGTTTGTGTATCGTCGAATCCTTCGGAGTCTGAGTATTGGATCGAGAAGGTACCTTCCTCTTCCTGTTCCTCGAACTCCCGTTGGGCTGTCGGTGCGGACGCCATTTGAAGTCTTCTGGCTCGACGGTCTCGGAGTGTTTTTCGGGACCGGAACGCACGACAGGCCTCGCAGGTGTCTTCGCTGTGCTCAGGTGACAGGCACAGGTTGCAGACCAAGTGTTGGTCTGTGTAGGGGTATTTATTGTGGCATTTGGGGCAGAAACGGAACGGGGTCCGTTCCATCGGCGTTCCTCAGCACGCGGTCGGGCCGACCAGGCCCCGACGGAGGATCGAAAAACTACCCCGAAGGGCACCGGAGCTCTTCGATCTTCGATGCGGTGTTGAATCTAAGTACGCCGATCCCGAACGCAACAATACCGACGAAAATCTTCTGAAATTAACTATTATTTTCCGTTCCGAAACTCGGAGCGACAGGAACACGTCCGAACCCGATGGCGGAAAAAAAACAATCGAAGATGGAGTCGACGCCCATGCGCAATGGAGACAAAAGGAGGAGTCACTCGGTCCCGTGACTCGAAAGACTTCTTCGAAGAAAAACAACTTGTAACACTCCGGCCCAACACCAGATGGCGAGCTATTGCAGAACATGCGTATCTACAGCGACAGATGCCATCGAACCACCTATTTCCAATGGGAGAGGGTGTAACACCCCTCTGCTAAAGGAAATGCATTGTTCTGCCTTCCTGGGATTGAGCAGGAGGGCAGAAACCTGACTGTGAGGTGGCAGCAGCTGGGGTTGCAGTGGAAATCTCAGTGAGCTGGTTTGGCAGTAATGTGGTGTCCATGGTGGAGCCTCCAGGGTGCGTGGAATTGGTCCCCCAATACCAGAATCGGACTGGGGGTACAATTTCTCAATCTTAAACACCTCACATGGCGATATTCGGAGTTACCACTGTGAAGTTACACAGATGGATTGACATACATGTAGTGCACGCTTATGTGTCTCCACACTCACGAAGTCCGGGAAAATGGTCTTGGACAACATGGGGCACCTGTGCTAGTGCAAGGGTGCCCCACACACACAGTAACTTTGCACCTAGCCTTCATTAACTGGAGGTTAGACATATAAGTGACTTATAAGTTACCTGGTGCAGTGAAAATGGCTGTGAAATAGTGTTGTCTCTGAGTAGATACTTTTTAATACTCTGTAGTAAGAATTTCACTGCCCACAAATATCATGGCACAGAGTAAACTCTCTCCCTCTGAGTGAATACTGTTTACAATACCCACTTTTCTCCTCTTATTAACTTCATTGCTCAGTGTAGGTTTGGTTGTAAAAAGATATTCGCAGTACATAATAGGTCAATCTTCATGGAACAGCTGTTAAGTATTTGTAGGAATTTGGTTTCAGTTGTATATATGTTGAACATCACATGCAATGAGGGTTTCACATATATCTTTGGTTGATTGTTAATGCGCCCTAGACTACCCAAGCCTTCTATGGTATAAGGTGAATGTTGCACCTAAAACATGCTTGCCGCACCTAAGAGGTTGTACCTGTGATGGCTTTAATAATCCTTCACATTATTCAGAGCTATTTTGAACTTACTTCTTAGGCCTCCAATGTCAACTAGTTTAGAGAGTAATGTGTAGAGAAGAAGATTGGAGGATGTAATCTCTGATGTCATCAATGACGCCACTTGAGATGTCATCAGTGTTGTCATAAATGATGTCATAAAACGTCATGAGTGATGTAATTTGTGAGATCTTAAGCAGTGCATGGGGGGCCCAAGTTCTAGTTAGTGCTGCTAACAGTAACTGGTAAGACTGTTATTTTAGTTCAAAACGTGAATGTCGTCATTGACATAATCAGCCAACTACAAAGTTGTTATAACCTTTGGTTTTGTTTCAGTGAATTTCAAAAGTTTTTTTTTTTTTTTTTAAACTTATCTTTATCACACCTAACAAGAACGTTGCTTTACCCCGTTTTTTCAGCAACTATATATATATATATATATATATACATATACACACACAAACATACATGTATACACACATTTCTTTACTGGGAATTATTAAAGAAAGACAGTCTACACAGAGGAAAATAAGGAACTGATAAACGTATGCTCTGCATAGCTCACAACACATTTAAGCTTACCAGTGGTACTTAACATCAAAACACCATACACTGAGCTCCTCTCTGATCCCAAGAAGCACAGACATTAATCCTGAGCATAAGGGCACATTTGTGCCTAACAGGGGTTCTAAGAAAACTCTAGCTGGAACTATTAATTCTACCCACGTAATTATGCCCTTGCTCCTCATACCACCACCTCTCCTCAAACTCAAAATAATTGTTATTCGGTCAATTAATGCATAAAAAGACACTTAGAAAAAAATACATACATTTTATTTATTTTGTAATTCAATAAATTCTAAGGACAATTATGGAAGGTTAGATGAAACCTCATCAATAAAATATTTTTTTGTAATGCCTGCGAGTGTTGACATGTCAATCCTTAAATGTTCTAATCTCAGCTACCATACCAGTGTCTTCCTTATCCTAAGTCAATATCGAATACATTTCACAACTTTAAGGCAAACAAATTCCTTGGGGAGGAGTTGTTTAAAAAAAATAAAAAAAATTAAAAAAAAACACTAGAATAGAGCATTAACCCCCTGCTAGAATTCCCTGCCATCATGCCAAGGTCAATGACTGGGATATTGCACAGAGGCCCATGCCTCTTCTCATTTAGTGGCTAGTTTAACTTTCAAACCAGCCTCAACCTTCAAGATCGCTGGAACATGGGGTTCCTTTATTAAGACAGTATTAAGAGTATGAGAACATGCTTTTTCAAACTAGGATTTAGCCTTAACATTATGACTGGGCACATTGTCAAATTGAGGTCATAAAAATATCAACTTTTACAGCTCATAAAAGATTTTTTGGGAACTGATTTTATCAGTGCTTCTGTTGCCTTGACAGTCGTACTCTGCCAGCAATGTTAAGCCCCTTTCCATGTTGCACTGGAAAGAGAGAGTGAGAATGCCTCAATGGCAGTGAGCTATACAAATGGCATAACACAATTCCACACTACATGAAAAGAATGAGCTGTTGTCATGAAAACAAGTTGGACCACAATATATCGGAAACTGAAAAAGTAATTCAAACTGCAAAGGTTTACCAAATGTACCTGTATACATAACCAGCATCCGTCCTGTTGAAATTTCCCATAATTTAGCCACCGAGTCTTTTCCACTTGACAGAACGTACTTTGAATTTTTGGAAAAAATGGCAGAACACACTTCGGCACCATCATGTGCTTTGTCGTACGTAGTGATGCAGCGGTTTGAAACACCGTCCCACAACTTAATACTGCCATCTTTACTGGCAGTAACATACATGTTGGCATTTGCATTGTAGTTAACTGCAGTGATGGCATCCTTGTGCTGGTCATCAGGATTGCAAGAAACGAAACACTGGAATGTGTTAATATCATAAAGTCTCAACGTTGGGTGCTCAGTCCCTACGATTATATAATCACCAGATGGGTGAAAGGAAATTGAGCGTATCATTTCAGCCTCCTGTTAAAGTACGGAAAAATATGTTAGTGAATAACTGATGAAACACACACAATTAAAAGCAACAACCAATAAGAACTAAATATAAAAACATGGAACCTCCATTAACCTATTGGCCAAAAACATAGCAGCTCCATAAGCTTACACCCAAAATCTAATGTTTAGACTCTTATTTTGACATTGCATGTTCAAAGAGTCTGCAATTGATCTGCTGGAAACAGTTACTCCACATATAAAAGAATGGCAACAGGTTATTAACAAGCCCAGGACCACGGCTGAAAATTTAGTGGAATTGGGCTGTTTTAAGATTCTATAATCACTGCAATAAAACTATACGATGGCAGTCTTAAAAGACACTGGAGCCAGGGGATATTTAAGAGAAAATGCCAAATACACTAGCAATAATCATATTTAATTGCAGATGTTTGGTTCTCACCTGGATATACTTGAAGGCCCTTTTTGCAGACGGCTTTGAATAATCAAATAGCTTCACTGAAAAATCCTTGGAGCCTGATGCCAGGATCTGCTCGGAGGGATGGAAAGCTAAACATGAAACTTCATCCACATGGTCATACAAAGTCCGGATAACAGGATGATTTTCCATGTTCTGTTGCGCTGTCTCGTTCATCATGACCTGTAATGGTTAAATTCATGGAGTACAACTTTACACTTAAGCCCGACAGGGAAAGTTAATTTGATTAGCAATTTTGATTATTAAAGTGGAAGTTTAAATAGCATGGCATGGTGGTCAAGTAAAATCCACGTTTGTGAACAAGTGACGCGCTAACTCCGGACAAAGAGGACTGCTTTGAGGCCCCAGGAGGCAGCTATCTTGCATCACCTGCTCCCACTTGCCATTCCAACGAGCGCTATAAAGCTCAAGGGGGCACACCGCAGCGCGGGACGCGCGCGGGCCAAGGGCGGGCCCGTCTTTGCCCATCAGTGACTGAAAGAGGCTGGGCTGGGCCACCAAGCCGAGTCCTCGTAAAAGCAGAGTGCTAAAATTAATTTTGATTATTTTTTAATCAAGCCAGTGCGAGGGGGGCTTTGACCTATACAGCTGAGAAGCTTCCGTGGGGTAACAGCTGTTGGATAGATCGGCAGGATGGGTAGGAAGAGGACTTTGCAGAATGGCAAACAGGCCGTCGGGGGTAAGGGGCCCCCAAATTCAACTCTAGACTTCTTTCTAGCCCTGAGCGGTTGGGGTAGTTGCGAAAGAGATAGACTTGGCAGAGAGACATCTCTCAATGGAAATGAGTGACTGGAAATGAGTACCGCCCAATGATGAGGTTTATGAGCTTTCTGACAATGAAGAGGGTCAGCATCTGGTACAGCAGGGGGACCTGTTTAAATCCCCTATGCCTGCAGCTGGGAAAAATGTTGTGGATGATCTTCCATGAAGTAGCAAGGGGACTTAGACTGACTCTCCTCCCAGATGTTGTAGTCCTGAACCAAAGAGGAAAAAACCTCTGAAGAAGACTGGGAAAAAACCCAAAGTGGCTCTTCCTGAAAAACCGAGCTGCTCTGGTACCCAGGAAGGATCTCGTGCCAGCCAGTGCCAAGCGCCTGGTTTTGCAATCTCCTGGATAAATTCAAAGAGCTGATCGAGTGGTGCCGGTAAAGGAAATATTGCAGGCCTTGGAGGAAGCAGTCTCCCTGATGCATTCTGGGGGATGGCCCGGCACATTTTTAAAGAGTTGGGACCTTTGGATTTTGAGCGTCATGGGTCCATAGTGGGAGAAGAAACTTTGCTGGATGAAAATCCACCAACGCAGAAAAGAGATATGCACCAGCCCTCACACCAGCCCTCACACCATGCTAACTCAGGGATCCCAGTTAAACCAGTTGTGGAAAATTCTTGTAGGGTTGCTAAGGGTTCTGGCAGAATTGGTTTTGGAGCAAGATCTGGGAGTTGGTCTGGTGAGAAAGCAGCTGTGATTCAAGAACAGAGGAGGGGTCAAAACCTTAACCCTGGTAATGCCCTCATCCCCTTTCCCCCCCCAACACTCCCCCCTCCCCTCCCCTCCCCTCCCCACCCTCCCCAATCCCCTCTCTGTAGCTCCCACCGGACTGTGCCCCTATGTGGTAATACTTACAAATGTTCCACCATTAGATATGGCCGTGAGTCCACTGAATAACTAGACAGGACACTGGCTATGTAAAAATTTTGATTTCAATTGTAAGGATATCAGGGATATTTTGTTTGTCAGAAGGATTGGGTGGTTAGGCCCTCTGGAAAAAGGAAGGTCAAGGAGACTGTATTATTGTAGCTGTAGATACCCAGGTCTGGCCCAATGTCTTCTTTTGACACGATATATGGCTCCTCAGGCGAGTGTAAAGGTTGGTATGGCCCCCCTTTGGGCTTTCTCTATAGGCATACTCGGTCCTTAGATGGGTTTCGGGCTAGGGGTCTTGTTAAATTGCAGGAGGGACGACTACCACCTAGAATGGAGAACAGATTTACTGAACTCTCTGATTTGGAAGAAAATGATTGACTGTGTGTACTGGTGTTTCCATCAATACAGGAGGAAATCGGCAAGGCAGTTTTATTGAGGTCTTCTAATATAACCCCAGGAGGATGATGCGAGGTAATTTCCCCGACCCGCCTAATCTCCTGGAACGTAGCAGGGTATGATGCCTAGCTCCAAGATGGGAATTGGGTTAAGTTCATGTTAGAATACAATTTTATTTTACTCTAGGAAACTTGGTCAGAAGGATATGCGGTATGGGATGGATTCCAAATGTTTTCTGTTCCGGCTGAGCAATTATCTGGTTAAGCCCAAAAGGGGGTTTGGTCACCCTGGTTCGCACCTCTAAGACTGCTAAAGCTTATCCGATAAATTGTCATCATCATCAGGAACTCCTCATTGTATGGGTGGTGTTTCCAAATAAGTAGAACATCCTTTTGGTAAATTTCTACAATGCAGTATGGGATTCTGGCTGTCAAATTGGGGCCCTTTTCTCGACATTGCAGTTATTGAAGGGAAGATTGGAGGTCTGTAGTATGAAATTTTGTGCTATTGTTTCTGGTGATTTTAATACTAAAATAGGGAGCTACTGTACTGCGGAGAATGCCTTTCAGTGGGATCACAGCGTGCAGGTAGCTGAGGGTATACAGGATGCGAGAGGAAGGACCCTTATTAAGGGTTACAGAGTCTGGGTTTGCTGAATATATGTGACCTGGAATCTGCCTGTGGAGATCAGTTACCAACTTTTGTGGGGTCAGGCGCTGGATTGACAATTGATTATAGTATCTTGCCCCCTTCAATGAGAAATTTAGTTCAGTATGGAGAGGTCAAAGGGCAGCACTTCACTGATCACAACCCCATTATGGTTTCTATACATTTCCCATACATTGTGCGCAATTCAGATATTGGTGGGCCGGTTTCTGTAAGAGTAAAGGACCAGGGCAGGAGAACTGGGTGGAGACATGCGAGTATACCGCAGGTAGTGGAGAGGGTAGTGAGCCAAAACTTAAATCTGATAACAGGGATTCTTTTGACTGATTCCCCCTTACCAGTGTAGGTAATCGATTCTGTGACTACAATAAATGAAGTCATTAAGGGGTTTATGACTAAAATCGAAGAGCCCAGTCCTATGTACCAGGGAGAATGGTTTAGCAAACCCCGTTTTGTGGCGAAGAAAACCCTGAAGAGGGCATTAAAGGCTGCAATATCCCCCCTGATGTGTGGGTGAGCCATTTTTGTAGGGTTTTCCTGGGGAGTACCCAAGGGAATGAAATGGATGAGCCATCAGGTTATACTTAAAATGTGGCTATTAGATTCACACTTGATGAGATGCTGGTGGCTATGCATGACAGTTCGAGCCACAAAGCACAGGCCTGGATGCTATCCCAAGGGATTTATATAAAAGCTGTTCTCAGCTGTGGGCTTCTATAATGCTTAATGTTTTAAACGCAGCAGTCAGTGCAGTAATCCCTTCCTCTTGGAAATCTGTGTGTATTGTCCCAGTTTATAAAAAGGGAAACTGGAGTGATCCCAAATCCTATCGCCCGATCTCACTCCTTGATTCATCTGTATAAATTTTGGGGCGAATTGTTTTACGACGTATTGAGGAATGGGTGAGTGAGCACGTTGTGATAAGTAAGGTGCCGTATGGCTTTAGGGAAGGGTTAGGAACTCAACAGCAATGTTTACATTTGCTCATGGTGATTGGCAAATATACGAAGGCAAAGAAGGGTACCCTGTATCTTGCTTTTATGGATCTTAGATGTGTATTTGATAAAGTAGAAGCAAGGTATGGGAACAGTTAACCTTGGTGGGCATGGAACCCCAAATTGTGGGATTGCTCTGTTACTTACACTCAGGAACTAACGCAACAGTGAGGTATGGGATGCATGGGTAATGTATTGGAAGTTTTTGGTTTTAGAAGAGGTGTGAGACAGGGATGTGTTCTGGCCCCCACCCTATTTCTCTTATACACAAATGGGTTGCAGAAATTTTGGGGAGAAAGATGTAAGGATGTCCCCACAATAAATGGAAAGTGTGTGCCAGCCCTCATATATGCGGATGATGCAGTGCTTGTGGCCCGGACTATGAATGGTCTCTGCGAGATGGTTAAGGCTTGTGGCAATTTTATTTTTGACTTAGACTTAGAGGTAAACCGCAGAAGTCACATTTCATGGTCTGTGGAAATCCATTGAGCAAAGTGGGTGTGTTGAAGATCAATGACCAAATCATCAGCCGTGTGCAGGAATGTCCCTATCTAGGGCTAACCTTTGATAAGGGAACATGGAAGCCCTGCATTTCCAGACAATACACACGCTTTAATGCCACCATAGGAGCTACCTTTGGATTTGCCTCAAGAGGGGGGAATAAACCTATACAGCCACTAAAGCTATACAGCCACTGCTTGAGGCGTATAGGCGTAAATATCTCCCGTTCTTATATATGGGGCACCACTCTGGGGCTATTCAGGCAGTAAGGCCCCCCCTTACAGAGGAAAATTGTTTCTATAGAAAGTTTTTGGGTGTGGGGCAAAATACTTCTGAGTTCTGTCTACATGAGGAACTGAATTTGGAGTCTGTGGATGATAGTATTAAGATTGCGCCCTTTTTGTTATGGATCTCAATCTGGTCAAACGAGTGTGCCTCCCTAAACAGGGAAATATTGCGTGACTGTTTGACATGTGATCACACGCTGAATATCCCCTGGTTGACTTATAAAAAAGAAGTTGCTACATCCCTCGGCCGCCCAGAAATGTTCAATGCTCCAGAGTGCCTAATGCGCAGTGGGAAAGGCTGGGTATAGAAGAATTTCTTTAAAATTCTGGTAGCCAAAAGGGAGGCAGAGGAACTAAGGAAACTGATGATGAGGGATTTCATAGTGTTAAAGATGCAGGTGGTTCCAGAGATGCATCTCTTGACGGTACAAAATGTTTGGTAAAGGTCACTCATCACTCATTTCCACCTATGGGTAAATAGAAGTAATTTGTGTTTCCTGCTTGGCCAGTACAATTTGAAATCCATACAAATCTGTCCATGTGCTGGGGTGTCTTTACAGACCGTAATCCATTTTACCCTGTTCTGTGATTTTTATGCAACGTTTAGACAGAGATTTGTATTTCTCCTTTAAAGAAAAAAGGATTTTGCACAGTACCACCCAGATTATTTGTGGTTGCGTATGGTCCCTGATGTGCTGATGTGTCGGCGGATGGGGATCTTTCTTAAAAGGAGCAATAAACTGGCGTAATAGTGTAAATCCTTTTTAAATATTTATTTCTTATCTTTTGAATTTTGATTGGAAAAAGAAACTGTAAGCATTTGAAGGGTTTTTTTTTTTGTTGAATTTTTTGCTTCTTTTTAATATTTTAGATCATGTATTTATGGGATTCATAGTTAATTTATATAACCGGATAAAGAATTTGACGATGATGAACAAGTGAACTTAGTACAAGCTTCTGGAGAATGTTTTGAGATGGTGCTACAAAAAGATATTACAAAATGAGCTTTGAAGTACACAAGCACCATCAGGGAGAGAAGTAGGTTAATTAGGATTGTCGAATGAATCATAATTCTAGGAAGACCAGCAGTGACCCCCCCTCACTCACTGAGAAAATCCATTTGCCTCAAGGCTATTTATTTTTAGTTTCTGATAACAAAAAGCTTTTCCAAGTGGGCGCATCTAACCCGGCATCCATTTAGCAAAGGATCATTGCCTCTGATGAAGCCATTACAATAGGGGCTTCCTGAAAGGCACAGAAATCTCTGCACGTTTGGTGCATATTTCTTAATGCGGCAGGCAGTTCTCCGCCAGGTTCTAAATGAGCCCCTATGTCTGTTCATCACAAAATACATAGTTTTCAAATAACGACCAGCTGCTTGAAGTCTCTGTATTTCTAAACTAAACATTCAGTCAGGGTGTAAATGGGGAAAATCCAAATTTGGAAGATTTTAAATCCAGATTCTAGGTTGAGCTCCCCAGTTCTAACTTTCTCAAAGAAACCGGTTAGTCAAAAATGTTTTACAGCTCAATTACCCTTTCCCACTGGTTGTAATCTCTGAAGGAAATGGTGTTTCATTTGTAACATTTCATTTTCTAGATTTCTTTCAAGTTTTGCTACTGCCATTCACAAATAATATTTTGCTAAGTGCTACTAATTTAGGATTGCTGCATATTTAAACAAAAAGGTACAATTACTTGTGATAATACAGATAACTTATTTGTGATAAGACACATTTTTGACAATATATAGTATGGAATATATTTGTCACAAATAACAGGAAATTCACAGAGACACTTGTCTATCTATTTACACTTCAAAAAGTAAAAAGGGATTTTCTTCAACAAAATGAGTACCGTTCTATTATACAATAAGTTGTCATCTGATTGTTGAAGGGTACTCTTTATCTACATTAAGGCCACACATTTTCCCCATGGGGCCTAGATGTTCTCAAGAAGCAATACATGTGGCGTTCCCTATTATTTTCTTTACCCAGTAGGGGCTCAAGCAACCAGAATAGCCACCCTCTACAATATTACCTTGAGGGAGAAGGCAAGTGTGCCTTAAGTACCTTTTGAAATGCATTTCTGGTTCTTTTTTCCTGTTTCACATAATAGCTCTATTTGAGAAGATAGAAAACGCTGTTTTTCCTATAAGCATGATTTGTTATAAGTCCTTTTTTAAACATTAACATTTATCTAATGAAGGTGTTGCAGTGTACCATACAGGTACAAATATCTAAATTTGAATGCTTTAATTTCAAAGACCCCTTTACAAAGAAAAGAGAGAACACCCCACCCACGTATTCTAAGAACAGCAACAAATAAGTTTCTTTCAAAACGAAGTCAAACTTCCCAGGCATACCATTTTTCTGATAGGGTCTGGCTATTTTGTGATAGCTATAACAATCTAAAATAAAGTACTTTCAAGAAAGAAAACTATAATCAAATAAAAAGTTGTAGGGGAGCAGCCCACTGAACTTACTACACTGATGTTACTGGCCTACCACTACACCATGCAGCTCTTCGTGTGCTCGGATCCTGTCAAAGGACAGCATTTAGCACACAGGACGTCAACAAACTGCGCCACTGGCCTTGGAATACGCAACAAGTATAATAATCATCTCACCTTCAAACGCAGGAATTATGTTTTTCCCCAGATCCTTCAAAATCCTAAATCTGGAAAATAAAATGGCTCGTGCACATAGGAGTAACATAAGTCGAAGAAAAGCTCCAGCTGCACTGAACTGTATAAAATGTTTAAAGTCAAGCAATGAGGAAAAATGTGTTAAAGCCGTACCTCAATCGGCATTGCACTTTTTGCCAACATTCGCTCTGTGTCAAGAATTTTTATGGAGGCATCGACAGAGCCTGTGGCTATCAACTGTCCATCTCTACTGTATGTGGCTATGCGGCATGGCGCTTTGTGTGAGGTGACATAGCAGGTCTCATACTCGGACGCTTCCGGAGACATTGTCTGGACATCTGCATCAAATTCCAAGTCTATTCCTGATCCTGGGGCGACGGTATCAGAGCGTCCAATTGCATACTGAACTGCACTGTCATCATTTTCCATGCCTAAAACAAAAAAAGCAGCAAATGTAAAAGACTTCATATATAAGCTTGAAATGTGACAGCTGCAAAGTGTTCATGTTGCCCACAAAAAAGTATTACTCTTCCATGTAAGCCATGCAGCAGGATGTTAGAGTAAGCATGTCCAGAAGAGGTCACTGTTGCACTACAAGCTGTTCAACAATTAAACAAGTACATGAAAATGGTGAATGCAACTAGACATGTCTGCATTGTTTTGTAAAAATTAAACCTAGGGGTTAAGATAAATTGTGTGTTTTTTAGGGCCAACCAATTTCTTACTAAGGTCCATTCATTAACTCAACCACTTCTTAAATTAATCTACTATCCAGCAAATATTTATTTTTCAGCATAGGATCCCAATATTTGTGTACTTCGAATTCTTTGTTGTTGCTTATATGATGGCCATGCACGCCCGAGCTTGTCACAGTTCTGTACGCAAAAGAAAAGAAAATGTGTTATTAAAAAAAAGAGTCACAACTGGGCTATTTCCACTTCTTGGGGAGTAATGGACTGACTTAGCCTTATATTCTTGCTCAAGTCTAGCATAACTAAACAAAGAGCATTGATAAGAGAAAGGTTTGAACTGCTGCCAGAGCAAAGCTAAAGACACACATTGTTCATAGTTTCCTCAATAATAAAAGAGCAACATAGGCAGCTATTAAATAAAGTTTGTTTAAATTATTCATACCTTCTTCGATACTAAACCTGCTAATGAGCCACATGCTTATAGTTCTTCAGATATAAAAATCAAACCCAGCCTAATCATTTAGCAGAATCCTCAGCAGACAGTGCCACAATATTTACGTGAAAAAGTCTTAGCGCTGGATAACCAGAAAATGCCTTGATGGTTAGAGGAATTGCTAGTCCATTGTCAGGAACTACTTCACTCTAGGTGCAAGTCATCAAAGTATTGCAGACCACAAAGAAACCAGGACTGTGAATGCCAATGCAATGAGGTTATTTACAATGCTCTCATGTTCAGTTTTCTTTTATGAATAGACAATATTTGAAATCTTTGGCATGGTCTTGTGTTAGCGTTTTCTTTTTATGTCTAGGCAGTATTTGAACCAATTGCTTCAAGTTTTCAATAGCCCTCATATTGCATCAGGCTGTGAGGTAAAATCACATTGATAAGGTGGGTGTTAGAAACAATATAGCCATGAAAAGGCCAGCAAAATATTCAGAAACCATCAACCATTCCAATCTGGCAAACTAAGATTTCAAATGCTCCTCTGATGCTCACTACAATGGAAACTCAAATTTCTTTTGAGAAAAGGGGACCTTGTGGGTAACATTTCAGGTGTTCATTTCCTTCTTTTTCACTAAAATCTTGAAAACAGGTAGATTCCAGATTGTCACTTGCAATTACTGTCCCTGGAGCTCATGAAAGGTTCTATTCTCTTCAAGACTCACACTTACATAGCACCAAGAGTGAATTCAACATTCCTATGTACCCCTAGTGCTAAGAGACAAACACTACTAGTACTGTACGCTCTCATTAACATTGAAAAGCTGATACAATTCAGGGAATCTTGGACTTCTTCTAGGTAGTGAGCCTCTCAAGTGAATGGGAAAATTTATATTCAGTCCTTGTGACTAACCAAATATATACTCTTCCCGGCTAGTATGAGGTGGTGTTCCCTCTTCGGGGGCCTAAAACAGCTGCATTTGTCTGACTCTGAATACTCAGCTTAACGCCTCCACTTCAAGAGAGAAAGAATAGCAGTGAAGAGTTAGGAGCCAAAATGATGAGGTGGATGTCCCCCCTGAAGAGATAGAATGTTCACCTCTTCACCCTCAGAAGTCTGTGGAGTCTGACACAACACTTCAAGGAAGGGGTGCAAACAGGGAGCCCATCAGCTCCATGACTCTCATTAGCGCAGAAACAATTTCTGTATATTAATGTTTTGCCCTGTAGGCAGTCAGGTTAGAGCTCAGGCTGCATCTCTCTTCTGAGATAACAGACAAACCTACAGAGCAGCCGCTTACTTACAACCTTAAAAGACATGGTGCAGTAGGAAACAACAATAGGCCACATACTCCTACTTTGTATTTGACCCATCACATAGGCAGGAATTAAGATGTGGCAATGCAATTAAAGCACATATAAAACCAAGGTGCAGTACTTACACAAAAAGCACAAGTACCTCATGAAAGGGAACCTTCTGGAGATGGAAAACATGACTTCAGTCTACATACAATGATAACAGGAACTACCATCCTTATATTCAGAAAGATGGTGGTTATCATCAAGCCCATCTTTTGGTAGCAAGAGGACTTTTCTATCATGGAGAAGGCCACAAAACTACACCCAACAATATTTCTGTACTGTGGATACACTTCCCAAATTAATATACAAAATGCACATTTCCTCTCATTATTTCAGAGAGGGAAGACAGAATAAAATCACAAACATAGGTGCTGGCTAATGGGTTATGTTATGTGAAGCTTAACTCTTCTTACACCTACGCTAAAAGACTGGCCCTGCCGTCTCATATTGGTAATGGCAAGTAGCTGGATTGCTTTCTGTGGCGCAAGTATGACAGTAAGGAGCCATGATGCCTTGTACTACAACCACCACCAACCAACACCTGGAAAACCAGCACGAGCAAGCCCCTGCAACAGATACAGCTTGGGAGAGATACAACTTCAGTCTCGCCACAAAGAGGGTAACAGGAAACAGTACTAGTTGAAGTAATGTTTTATCAACTACAAAAAACTGTTGGAACCGTAATGGGTTGTCGGGGAAAAACACAGGTGCTATGGGGTATAACGAGAACCCCTTGTAAGGTACCAAACTGCAGGAACTGTGCGCAATGCATTCATTCCATTATATTAATTTATCCATGTCTCAATACTTATGTCCAGATCAGGTGGCTTGTAGTGGATATTTTAAATTGTGTGACTGAAGGGCTGCCATTGATTTTCCGTGTTCCCATTTGGGTTAGTTCATGGATGTGACTGTCTAAAGCGCCTTGCCCCATAATCAGCAACTTTGAAACCAATGAGAAACCATCAATTATAACCAAAATGGCGGTCAAACCACAAACAAGCACATCTTCAACGAGCATTTGAAATGTCTCACATTTGAGAGAGTTAGAGCTATTGGTGTTGTAAAAGACAATGTCCTATCTCAGTGTTTTGGTTTGGGGAGTAGGGGATGTCTAAAGTGTGTAGATGAAATTTCTATTTTGTATTATAGAAGCAGCACCATAAACACTTCACTATAAATAAACGATCCAGACCTCTTAAAACAAATAGCATTGCAAAGCGCGTAAGTGAGACAGCCATCCCCCCAAAAATAAAGGAAATCCAAAAGCGTTTAACTCAAAAGGAACTAAACAAGACCAAAAAAAAAAACTGCCATTGGAAATGCGCTATTAAAGGAGATGATCCAAGAGTGTTTTACTAAAACAATTTTAACGAGCAAAAGCTCCAAAACGAATTGGCATTTTAAAAGTGCATTAGTTAGAAATGGAACTAAAAAAAAAAAAAACACAAGTGGCATAACATTAAACCAAAGCAGGAGCCTTTGAAGCAATAGGCGTCCACATTCAAGGCCCTTAAAAGCGCTGCAGCACACCCAGCTTCAAGACGCTATAGATGCAAATAAATGGGAACAGTCCAGCCCGAACTGCCAAGACAGGTCCTCCCTGGACCGGAAACAAGCATCCTAGGACCGGTTTAAGGGTATCACCCTTCATTAGCTAGGCTAGCTTGAACTGGATTCACTGGACCCACGTCTGGGCATACCCTTCCCACTTAGGGCGACAAATGTTACAGCGGATCGCGTTGTAAATACCTAACCCGACTTTTCATCTATCGGCAAAAGTGCTTTTATGTACGTAACCCGAAAAACTGAAATTAACTGTGTAAAGAACTCGACTTCTGCCAAGCGATATCGGATTAGGAAAACAGAGAAAAAGTAGTCCACGATCCAACAGAAAAAAGTGAGCCTCGCATGTTTTCTGTACTTGGTCGATGCGCTCGAGGACGGCTAGCCACCGGAAAAGGCATGACGTATGCATGCCTTCGACTAATGAAAGCAAGCAGATTTTACTAGGCAAGCTCACGAACCAATGAAAAACACTGATGTGACGTCGACAGGGCTCCGAGCCCTTTTCTAATAACTAAAGCGTCTTGCTGCGATAGGCATGCATGAGCGCATGCAACGCAGGCTCGACCCTAAAATGGTGTACCGGCACACAAAAATTTATGGCCGACTGTGCAAGAATCCATGTAACAGGGTCGGTCCCCAAGGCGGTAACAAAGCAGCCTCAAGGCGAGACAAATGTAAAGCATTTACCAATGACATGGAGAGATTTTTTTAAAGGCAAGTCACCAACTAATGAAAGTAATCAGCGTGAGGTGGATGTGGCTAAAGTCCACAGATAGATAACAAGTCGGAAAAGCAAAAGCTTGCCCGCTGCTATGCTCGTCCTAAAAAACAAAGCACCTTTGAAGCTGTATGATTCTGCATTCAAGGCTCTTCAAGCCCTGCTGCGCAGTCAGCTTCAAGCAGCTAGACAGGCATCGCCTTAAACACTTGCTTAAACAGCAAATACAGTGTGGTGCCAGAGAAATATATAAAGCCCAACTGATAGTTTCTAAGTAAATCACTCAAATGTTTTGCCAGGTGCTGTTTTTTTTCTTGCAACTTTTACACCGTTTAAGCCACGATTTTTTTTTTATTTTGTTTAAATCTGCATATTATACAACAAATGATGGATGTGGCAAATGAGGCAAAGGTATTTTTATGCAAAAATTGTTGCGGCCACATTTTAACATATTTCCAGTGACACAAATATATATATATATATAAAAAATAAAAAAAACACACACTTAATGTACACCGCCAGGATGGCCAAATCAAAAGAAAATATGGTAAATACTAGAATGCGTACAAAAAAACCCAATGCCTCCTCCCACAGAACCCCTAAAGCGCAGCAGATACAGGTACACATGTTTAGTAAATATTCTTAAATTGACCAAAATAATTCAAGAAGATAACCTGTAAAAATTCTGCAACCAAATGTCCCTAAAAGAGTTGCAAACCTTTAAACACTAGTGCCAATAAATATTCGAACCAGCTGAATGAAGCATCAATGTAATGATAATGCAACTTTAAAAAACATGATATAGTCACATTTGCGATACTCCATAAATCGAATTACATAATATTTATCTGTTAAAAGTATACTGTTCAGTGAATAAACAATAAAAGTATAACATTGCTTATATATTAGAAAGCCCTGACTGTTTTCCACGGTGTCAGTTTAGAAAGCACAGCGTGGCCTTCTTTTATTGCTTTTTTGGTGCTGATATGTAAAGAACAAATGCGGCTAACAGGTCTACAAACCTCACCATAAACCAATATAGTCCATTTGAACCAAAAGAACCACTGCTGTAATCATCCAAATGATCCACAAATGTTGGGTTTACAGATAAGCCCTGATGTTTTTTAAGTGTAGTCCTCTGAAGCCACGTGGCTATGTGCACGGCCCCCTGTAGTACCATAGCAGTGGCAGCTTCAAGACCCTACACATGATATGGAATGACTCCTAGTTTAACCCCTTCGCTGCCAGGCCTTTTCCCCCCCCTCAGGTGCTAAGCCTTTTTTTGGCTATTTGGGGTAGTTTGAGCTTAGGCCCTTTTTGTCCACATAAGCTACCCACGTCAAATTTGTGCCCTTTTTTTCCCCCAGCATCCTAGGGATTCTAGAGGTTCCCAGAGTTTGTGGGTTACCCTGTAGAAGATCAAGAAATTAGCCAAAATACAGCTAAAACTTCAGGGTTTTTTTTTTCCAGAAAAATGGAGGAAAAAAAAAACAAGTGCTGCAGAAGAAAGCATCTGTTTTTTTCCCTAAAAATATCAACAAAGGGTTTGCGGTGCTAAAATCACCATCCTCCCAGCTTCCAGGAACAGGCAGACTTGAATCACAAAACCACATTTTTCAAAACAATTTTGGCATTTTACTAGGACATAACCCATTTTTACTACTGTTTGTGCTTTCAGCCTCCTTCCAGTTAGTGACAGAAATGAGTGTGAAAACAATGCTGGATCTCGGCCAGCTAAACATTTCTCAAAAGTAAACAAAATTCTGAATTCAACAATGGGTCATTTGTGTAGATCCTTCAAGGTTTTCCTATAGAAAGTATCAGCGAATTTTTTTTTTTATTGAAATTGAGGTGGAAAAAAAGAGCTATTTCTGTCCACGTTTTCTCCTATAACTTTTTCCAGCTATGGCAGATTTTTGAAAGCAATATACTGTTACGTCTGCTGGATTCTTCTGGTTGCGGGGATCTATAGGGCTTGTAGGTTCATCAAAAATCCTAGGTACCCAGAGCCAATAAATGAGCTGCACCTTGCAATGGGTTTTCATTGTATAGCGGGTATACAGCAATTCATTAGGTGAAATATAAAGAGTGAAAAATAGGTATCAAGGAAACCTTTGTATTTCCAAAATGGGCACAAGATAAGGTGTTGAGAAGCAGTAGTTATTTGCACATCTCTAAATTCGGGGGGTCCCCATTCTAGAATGTGATCTACAGGGCATTTCTCAAATAGATGTCTTTCTTACACACTGTCTTACATTTGGAAGGAAAAAAAGGTAGAGAAAGACATGGGGTAATAACTCTTGTTTTTCTATTCTGTCGTTCCCCAAGTCTCCTGATAAAAAAAGTACCTCACTTGTGTGGGAAGGACTAGTGCCCGCAACAGGAAACGCAACATGGACACATCTGATTTTTACATTGAAATCTGATGTGTTTTTTGTAAAGTGCTTAGCTGTGGATTTTGGCCTCTAGCTCAGCCGGCACCTAGGGAAACCTAGCAAACCTGTGCATTTTTTAAAACTAGACACCTAGGGGAATCCAGGATGGGGTGAATTGGGGTGTGGCTCTGACCAGGTTCTGTTACCCAGGATCCTTTGCAAACTTCTACATTTCACAAAAAAAAAAAAAAAAACTTTTTCCTAACATTTCAGTGATGGAAAGTTCTGAAATCTGAGAGGAGTCACAAACTTCCTTCAACCTAGCATTCCCCCAAATCTCCCAATGAAAATGGTACCTCACTTGTGTGGATAGGCCTAGTGCCCGCAACAGGAAATGCCCCAAAACACAACATGGACACAAATTTTACTTATGAAAACTGACCTGTTTTTTTTGCAAAGTGCCTAGCTGTGGATCTTGCCTCTGGCTCATCCGGCAGACAAGAAAAACTAGCAAACCTGGACATTTCTGAAAACTAGACACCTAGCGGAACCCAGATGGATTAACTAGTGGTGCTCTCACCGGGTTCTGTTACCACAGAATCCTTAGCAAACCTCAAAATTTGGCAAAAAACACATTTTTCCTCACATTTTGTTGCTGCAAAGTTCTGGAATCTGAGAGGAGCCACAAACTTCCTCCTACTCAGCATCCCGCCACATCTCCCGATAAAAATGGTACCTCACTTGTGTGGGTTGGTCTAGTGCCCGCAACAGGAAATGCCCCAAAACACTACGTGGACACACTAAAATGATCAATTACAAAACCCCCTGTTTTAGTAGAGGGTGGGGCACTTGAGTTTTTGGTCCTGGGCTCAGCAGCCATCTAGGGAAAACTAGCAAACCCAGACATTTCTGAAAACTAGACACCAAAGAGGTTTGACTTGTGTGGATCCCCCAGTGTTTTCTTACCCAGAATCCTCCCTCACCAAACCATCAATTTAGCTAAAAAATAAATAACGTTTTCCCCACACATCTGTGTGGGATGACCGAACCAGCACAAATCTCTTACCACCCAACGTTCCCCTCAGTGTCCTGATAAAAATGATACCTCACTTATGTAGGCGGGCTAAGTGCCTGTGCCAGGAAAGAGCCAAAAACATGTTTAAATTGAGGGGAAAACAAAGCGGGTCCAAAGGGGCAGTTTGGAAAAAAAAGTTTTTAGGCTGACAAGTGAGGCAGAATTTATCGGTATAGATGAACGAGTTACTTACCTTCGGTAACGATTTTTCTGGTGGATACATTAGCTACCTGTGGATTCCTCACCTAATGAATACTCCCATGGCGCCAGCATTCGACGGAAATCTTCTTCCTAGTCTCTGCACGTCGACGAGGACGTCACTCTAGCCCACGCGACGCCGTCTGACGTCATACAGGCAATAAGAGGTCCTCGCCGACGTGCCGATGACAGTACCAACATTTTTTACGTGCATGAGAATAATAATAACCCAATGTAATGAAAGAGCAAAGCAACATCTCTTAATATTGTAGATCACACAACATTGCAATAAAATAGCTGTAGATTTAATATAACCTTCTTTTTTTTTTTTTTTTTTTTTTTAAACAAATAAATATATTTATACATACGAATCATGTATATACACAATATATATAGATTTATATATAAATATACACATATATACAAATATCATATATGCAAAATGTATTGCAACTTTGAAGACCAAAAGGAGCACACTCCAGGATTGCTTGGAGAGACCAAAAAGGCAACGGGGAGGCGGGTGGGACCGTGAGGAATCCACAGGTAGCTAATGTATCCACCAGAAAAATCGTTACCGAAGGTAAGTAACTCGTTCTTCTGATGGATACAACTACCTGTGGATTCCTCACCTAATGAATAGAGTCCCAAAGCAGTACCACGCCCGGCGGTGGGTGCCTAAATGGTCAAACCAAGAAATCCTGCAGCACTGACCGTGCAAAATGACCGTCCCTTCTGACCTCAGAGTCCAAACAGTAATGTTTCACAAAAGTGTGAAGGGACGACCAAGTTGCGGCCTTGCAGATGTCGACCACAGGAACACCCCTGGCCAAGGCCGAAGAGGCCGACTTAGCTCTGGTGGAGTGAGCTCTAATGCCCTCAGGCGGATCCTTCTTTGCCAAAGAGTAACAGATTTTAATTCAAAGAACAACCCACCTGGAGAGTGTTCTCTTGTGGACTGCCTTTCCTCTCCTCTTGCCCACGTATCCGACAAACAGCTGATCCTCCAGCCTGATATCCTTCATTCTGTCGATATAGAAGCTCAACGCCCTTTTTGGGTCCAGGCGATGTAGTCTTTCTTCCTCCTTTGAAGGATGAGGCGGAGGATAAAACGTGGACAAAGTGATTGTCTGAGCCAAATGGAAGGGTGAAACAACCTTCGGAAGGAAAGCAGCCTTGGTCCTCAACACCACCTTATCCCCATAAAACGTTATATAAGGGGGTTTAACCGATAAGGCCTGCAACTCACTCACTCTCCTTGCAGATGTTATAGCTACCAGGAATACTGTTTTAATAACCAAATACCTTAAGGGGCAAGAATGCATAGGCTCAAAAGGGGACCCCATAAGGAAAGTCAGGACCAAGGACAAATCCCATTGAGGCATAACGAATGGTTTTGGAGGATATTGATTCAGAAGACCTTTCAAGAATCTGAGAACAATAGGGGATTTAAATAACGATGGTTGGTCTGGAAGACAAATGAAGGCTGACAAGGCCGACAAATAACCCTTAATGGTAGCCACTGCACAACCTTTCTGCGCTAGAGACAGTGCAAAAGACAAAACATGTGACAGATGAGCATGTAAGGGATCAATCTGTCTCTCTCCACACCACATAACAAATTTAGACCACCTATTAGCGTAGATAGATTTAGTGGAGTGTCGCCTGGCCGCTAAGATAACATCCACTACATCAGGCGTGAGAGAGAAGGAACTCAGGTTGCCCCGTTCAATCTCCAAGCATGTAGGTGCAGACTCTGGAGGTTGGGGTGTAAAACCTGCCCCTGCGACTGCGAGAGGAGGTCTGCTCTGAGAGGGAGACGGAGCGGAGGGCACAGTGAGAGTTGGAGAAGGTCGGAGTACCATACCCTCCTTGGCCAATCCGGAGCTATTAAGATGACTTGGGCCCGGTCTTGGCGAATTTTCCTCAACACTCGAGGAATCAAGGGTATGGGGGGAAACGCGTAAAGCAACTGGTCGCACCAGGTTATCTGAAACGCATCCCCCAACGCTCCCTGCATCGGATACTGGAGGCTGCAGAATAACGGGCAGTGCGCGTTCTCTAGAGTGGCAAACAGATCTATCCGAGGAAACCCCCATATCTGGAAGATTAGACAGACCTGATCTGGATGGAGACGCCACTCGTGGTCTGCCGAGAATTGGCGACTGAGACTGTCCGCATGTACATTCAAGACCCCGGCCAGATGATTTGCCACCAAGCAAATCTGATGGTCCTTTGCCCAGGACCATAGCCGAAGAGCTTCTCTGCAGAGAAGGTACGACCCTACTCCTCCCTGTTTGTTTATGTACCACATCGTGGTAGTATTGTCCGTCAGGACCTGTACCGACTGACCACGAAGGGATGGGAGGAAGGCCTTGAGAGCCAGACGTACAGCCCGTAACTCCAACAGATTGATATGAAACACCTGTTCCTCTGGAGACCAAAGCCCTTTGATCTCCAGATCCCCCAGATGAGCTCCCCATCCTAGGGTGGAAGCATCCGTTATGACCGTGGCCACTGGTGGCGACTGCGCGAACGGCTTTCCCTGTGACAGATTGTTGCCCGCAATCCACCACTTCAATTCCACAGCAGCATCTCTGGAGATCTTGACAGTACCTTCTAAATCTCCCTTGTGTTGAGACCACTGCCTTCGGAGGCACCACTGAAGAGCCCTCATGTGCCAGCGAGCATGCGTGACCAACAGAATGCAGGAGGCGAACAGACCGAGCAGACGAAGGACCTTGAGGACTGGAACTACCGCTCCATTTCGAAACATTGGAACCAATTCCTGAATATCTTGAATCCGCTGAGGCGGAGGAAAGGCTCGACCCAATGTTGTATCCAGTACTGCCCCTATGAACAGGAGGCGCTGAGAGGGCTCCAGGTGAGATTTGGGCACGTTCACCGAAAAGCCCAGGTCGAACAACAACTGGGTTGTTGACTGCAGATGATGCGACACAAGCTCCGGGGACTTGGCTTTGATCAACCAGTCGTCCAAGTAAGGGAATACTGCTATCCCCTTCCTTCTGAGCTCCGCCGCAACCACTGACATCACCTTTGTGAAGACTCGAGGTGCTGAAGTAAGACCAAACGGGAGGACCGCAAACTGATAGTGCTGCGACCCTACCACAAACCGGAGATACTTCCTGTGCGACTTGAGTATCGGGATATGAAAGTAAGCATCCTGCAAGTCGACAGACACCATCCAATCTTCCTTGTTCAACGCCAAAAGCACCTGTGCTAGGGTCAGCATCTTGAACTTTTCCTGTTTGAGGAACCAATTCAAGATCCTCAGATCCAGGATTGGTCTCAACTGACCATCCTTTTTGGGAATCAGGAAGTATCTTGAGTAACAACCTCAACCCTTTTCCTGCTCTGGGACCAACTCTACCGCGCCCTTTGAAAGGAGGACTTGAACCTCCTGTTCTAGCAACAGGAGGTGTTCTTCTGAACAATAAGATGGGCGGGGCGGGATGAGGGGCGGGAACTCCCGAAAGGGAAGGGCGTAGCCTTTCCCCACAATGCCGAGAACCCAAGTGTCCGTTGTGATAGACTTCCACTTGTGGAGAAAATGCTGTAATCTTCCCCCTACAGGAGAGGAGTGAGTGGGAAACGGTGGAAGCCTAAGGCTGCTTCCCCTGCTGCACCCCTCCAGAGGACGAGGAAGAGGCAGAATGCTGTTGAGAGGCTCCTCTGGTACGGGCCCCACCCCTCCCCCTCCCTCTAAATGACCTATAGGGGAGGGAAGAGGCGGGTTGCTGGAACCTCCCCCGAAAGGAAGAGGAAGAAGAGCCACGCCCAAATCCCCGAAACCTCCTGAAAAATCTAGAAGAGGCAGAGGAAGAAGGAGCTTGCAGTCCTAACGATTTGGCTGTGGCTCTGCTCTCCTTAAATCGTTCCAAGGCCGAATCTGCCTTGGCTCCAAACAGTCTGTCCCCATCAAACGGGAGGTCCAGCAGGGTCGACTGCACATCCGCAGAAAACCCTGAGTTTCGGAGCCAGGCCTGTCTTCTTGCCACCACAGCCGTGCCCATCGCCCTGACCACCGAGTCGGTCGTGTCCAGCCCAGACTGGATAATCTGGGTCGCGGCAGCCTGGGCGTCCGAGACCACATCCAAGAGACCCTGGGGGAGCTCCGTAAATGAAGACGAAATATCATCCATCAGAGCATGGATGTACCTCCCCAGAATGCACGTTGCGTTGGTGGCCTTCAACGCCAAACTGCATGACGAAAATATTTTCTTGGACTGCGCATCCAGTTTCTTGGAGTCTCTGTCTCCAGGCACCGTCGGGAAGGAACCAGGCGATGACTTTGAGGAACAGGAGGCTTGCACCACCAAGCTCTCCGGCGTAGGGTGTCTAGAGAGAAAGCCAGGGTCAGATGGTGCAGCTCGATACCTCCTGGCCACAGCCCTATGAACGGCCGAGGAAGACACCGGCTTCTTCCACACCTCCAACACCGGATCCAGCAAAGCCTCATTAAATGGCAAGAGAGGCTCAGCTGCAGCAGAGGCCGGATGCAATACCTCCGTCAGAAAATTCTGCTTCGCCTCTGCCACCGGCAAAGGCAGGTCCAAAAAGCTCGCTGCCTTCCTCACCACAGCATGAAAGGAAGCAGCCTCCTCCGTATATTCCCCTGGAGATGAAAGGTCCCACTCAGGGGAAGTGTCCAGCCCACTGGCTGTATCCAGACCATGTAGTCCGTCTCCAGAGTCCTCAATCTCTCCCTCCTCTAAGACTCGCTGGTACTCCTGTTCTTCTAAAAGACGGAGAGCACGCCTCCTCGAATGAAGTCTCTCCTCGATACGCGGAGTCGACATGGCCTCCGCCGACGTCGAAGAACGGCGCCGATCTCCAGAAGCATCTGAGGCCGCGTCCGGCGCCACAGGCAGCTTCGGCGCCGAGGTAGGAGCCGGAGGACGAGGTCTTGGAGCCGATGGACCAACCGGAGTCACAGGGCAAAATCCTGACTTCGACGGAAGGGCAACCTCCGGGGCCGAAACATCCGAAGCCACCGGAGCGCCCACCGACGCCGGCACCGGCGCCGAGCCCACATTCCCAAAAGGGAGAAAGGGCATAAAGGGTGCCGGCCGAAGAGGCGCAGGATCACCCAACGAAAAGGCCAAGGGCCCCGAAGGACCAGCCGGAGCAGCTCCTGGAGCCATCTGCTGAAAGATGGTATACATCGCATTAAGAAACGCGGTACTATCGGCTCCAGGAGTGGGAAAAGCCGGATACTGGGGTGCCTGGATCGAGGGCGACCCCGACCTCGACGTCTGCGACGCCGGAGAAAACACAAGAGGCTGCACCACCTCAATCACCGACGCCTGACCAGGCGAAGTCGGTGACGCCGGAGAGGGCAACGGCGTCGATGGATGCGGCGTGACCGTGGGGCTGACCTCCCAAGTCCTCCGACGCCGAGCCGAAGGTGACCTCGAACGAGACTCCTTGCTGGAATGGCGTCGTGAGTCTCTACGGCGCCGGGAGTCTCGATGACGCCGGTGAGACCTTGGCGAAGAAGACTTCTTATGATGTTTCTCCTTCTTCTTTGACTTTGCCATGAATAACTTGGCCTCACGCTCTTTGAGGGCCTTCGGATTCATGTGTTGACATGAATCGCAAGTCGAGACGTCGTGGTCGGAGCTCAAACACCATAGACAGTCGGAGTGAGGATCTGTAACTGACATCTTGCCCCCACACTCTCGACAGGGCTTGAAACCCGACTTCCTCTGAGACATTATTACCGCAGAGAAGACTACGCAGCAGACAATACACTGTAACCACGAAGGTAACAGTAGCTCCCTCGAAGATAACCGTTTCGAATGCACGGAAAAAAGGGAACTGTCATCGGCACGTCGGCGAGGACCTCTTATTGCCTGTATGACGTCAGACGGCGTCGCGTGGGCTAGAGTGACGTCCTCGTCGACGTTCAGAGACTAGGAAGAAGATTTCCGTCGAATGCTGGCGCCATGGGAGTATTCATTAGGTGAGGAATCCACAGGTAGTTGTATCCATCAGAAGCAACAATGCTGGGTGGTAGTAATTTTGTGGATTCCTGCAAATTCCGGAAAATTCCATCACAAAAATATGGGGGAAATGTGTGATTCCAAGCAATGTTGGAGGTTTGCAGGGCATTGTGGTTAGGGAAATGGTGCAGGGTGTGTGTCTAGGTCTCGTAGATGTTTCTAGATGGCAACGTCCCAAAGTCCAAAAAGTGCTGTCCTCACCATTCTAAGTGGGACGATTTGGAGAGCTAGCCAAGCTCTCATGGCCCAATTGTAAACCGAAAACCCAAAATAACCAAATGTCCTCTTGTTTGTTGCTGGGATAAGATCTTTTAGTGTGCGTGGGGAGAGCTGAAAGACTCTTATCCCCTTTCAATGCTCATACTGGTTGGTAGCCACCACCCTACAATTTTATTTTTTTTATTCTCTGGCAGCTAGTAGGCTTTCAAACAAGCATTTGAAGGAATAGGCGCACGCTACAGAAAACAAAATGTACCAAACCTCCTAAACGAAATGGCATTGCTAAAGCACGTTAATCAAAAAGACATAAAAATAACCTCCAAAGCAAAATAGCATTACAATAGCACATTAATTAGAGCCCCCACTCAAACAATAGGTAATCCAAGCACGCTTCATTCAGAAAGGCAACAAGCTCATTTTATTCAGAATGCCCCAAAAAAATAAATTAAAAAAAATACTACTCAAACACAAGCTAATCCATAAGAAAGAAAAAAAAAAAAAAGAGTGCACCAAATAAACCATAAACAAACAAAGTTGGAAGAGTACATGCGTAAGGTGCAGTCTGCAGGAAAGGAAACCAAACAAAAAGGAGGGCCTAATAAAAAAGAAAAAAAGTCACCATTTAGAAGCAAGAGTTTTCTAAGGGCACTTCCAACTACGAATCACAAGAGAAGGGCATGAAAGGGCGCGATCAAAGCCCACAGACTCAACACATCACGTCTCAAAGAAACAGTGCTGGCACTGTCTAGGCGAAACCTAAAAATGACTTTAACATCTATGTTGCTCTCACAGTTGCTGCACATTTTCATCAATTTAGGCACAATGAAACACCTTTTCTAATTCTAGAGAAAAGCAAGCAAAGGCTGAAAAAACACGAACAGAACAGTAAGGCCTATGGACACAAAACATAGGGTTGCTGGATCCTCTCTGGCTGAGAGAAAGAATAGAATGAGACTTTTATCAGTCATAAGAATCTGTGGGAACTTCAGCACTAGGAACATTAGAAGGGACAGCACCCTTGCGGTCTATGGTGATCTTAATACAAACATTTAAAAAAATGGTTGCATATGTTGTTTTTAAAAGTAAATATTTTAAGTATGATGCTTCAAATGTGCTATATGAACCCACTGGAATTATTCTGCACGTCGGCAAATGGTGAGTATACTACGACAGAAGTTTCACAAAAGAGCTACCGTAACTTATTTTTTTGAAGTCGCAAAACTCCCAACGTGAAGAGCAGAAAACAAATACATGTTGCTAATTATTGCTGAATACAATTTATTAAATTGTGCAGAACAATAAAGTAGAAAGATCACTGTAAGTTCTGAAAGTATAAAAATACGATACAAGTAATAAAGGGTAGAATGAAAGAAACAGGGATACCACAGAGATGTATATCCTCCGTTCATGTAGCACATCAGTAACTTCATCAACCAGTTATATCTCCAGCAAGGCAAATGTGTTGAAGTCTGCATTTTTTAAATAATGCGTGCTCAACTACCAAACCAGCTGCTGGCATCACAGTAAAGAAAGACAACCAAATATTAATTAAAAAGTAGCAATATTACAACAGTCAACTACAATATCAGACTACTCATATGGAGGAAACAAGGCAAAGTAATACAGTGTCGTAGTTTGGACTCTTGCTCTGGGCAAGACTGCTGGTTTAGGGATGACAGTACTTTTGTTTGTAAGCGACTACGTCTTTCCTACAACAAGTCGCAACTGTTGTCCCAACCTTACCGGCTCACTAGCAGCACCTCACCAGAAACACAATAGTAAAAGTTGATTTATGGCAGCCGTTACGCATGGACTCGAAAATAAGATTTCTCAGGGAGTGTCGTGGTTAAACGGAGATTACCCTTTTCTCACAGATATATCATGTCTCATACAAACACAGGCAATGACACAGATGCAGTAGAGTTACAATAGTTTTTATTTAACATAACTGCAATTTGCGATAAGTTGCATGGGCTGCAATGATTAGGATAATGAATAATGCAAGAGACAGAATTGTGAAGACGAGAGTCATTATTAAAAAGACCCCCCACCATCTTGCAATACCTAGAAATGATATATTAGATGTAATATGCCCTAATACCCTAATGTGGAAGGCCTAACCTCCTACCTAGAGGAGAGCTGGGTTTGTTAAACCTAATCTGCCAATGCCATGTCCATGAGAGGAGCCCCCAACCCTAGTTACTTTGGAACGAGGTCTCTATCTCAGACTCTGCAGGGACACGAAGACTGGGTCAGCGTCAAGACGACTGCAGCATCGGTATCAACGATGGTGGCGATGCCCTCTGGTCAGAATTCCTCTGATTATCCGTCTAAAGTGTGAAGTATTTATACAGATCCACAAGGTCCCCTGATGTAGGTGTGTTCCTAAACAATAGATAACAGGCATGCTTGGGACGGCAATTAATATCAACAATCCCTCGAAAGTATAGAGGGGGAAAATCCCTAAATGGAACACCTACTGTTTGTCTTTGGTGCTTGATCTTGACGCCTTGGCGCGGCGACACTGATAATGTTACCCATAACAAGTGGCCTAACTATAAACAAGGCAGCCATCTTAGAAGAAAGAAATAATTAAATGGGCTAAGACAGAGCAAGCTAAGTAGGTTAAAAGTCACTAGGTGACGGGGGCACAAGTCTACAAGCCAGAGGCTAAGCTAACTCCTGTTCTCCCATTAAAACGAACTAGGATTTACTACACCCTCCCCATTGCCGTAACAGGTATGACAAAGGTATATGAACCCAAATACTAAAACTTTGCTTCTGAACTAAAAGCTAAAAGCAAAAAAACAAGCAAAAAAGCTCTAGCATGTGTTAAAAATATGTTAAAACAAATCTGTTAAAATACATACAGAGATGTTAATGTCAACCATGACAAGCACAGCGTGCAACAGCAAATGTCAATTTAAATGCATAATTTGGAATCGGGAATGGCAAGTCAATTTATCATATTATTGGTTATATGCATGATCTTGAAGAATGTCATCGAAGTCACCGACCAAGGACCTCAAAAAGGAGTCAACATCGTCCGAAGTTAAGTCGAGTGCTGGGCGGACAAACGGATCCACAGAGCAGAAGTGAGCCATACTTCCTGGTGTATCGTTATACGTTGCAGTGTTCTCATCCATGGTAGATCTCACAACGGAAGGCTCATAGGTGGCCTCGCGGAGCAACCTCAGTCTCAAGGGGCATGACTGTGTATGAACCCTCATCGGGGGACATCAGCAGTTCGTGGTCCACAGGAGATTTCGGTGCAACAGCAAGACAGACCATAGGCAGATGTTCAAAGAGACACCATATGCAGCGGAAGACTGGTTGTACACACCAGAGAAGGGGCCGAAATGACAACGACCAGTCAAGCTCCAGTTCCACCAGCAAAGGTGCACCGAAGATCCGAACCATGCGCTCACGACACAGTGGAGTTGGCAGGAGTGGCTCCATTGCTCTGCGTTGCTGGAAAGAAACAACCACTGCGAATCAGAAGAAATAGCAGTAGTAGTCCGCCAATCAAAGCCAAAATAATTGGAAAGCCACCAAACACACTTGAAAAGAGAGAATGGATGGCTGATGGGATGACTCCGAAGACAGTCTGGAAGATAGACATGAAACCAGACCTGACAGCCTTAAAGAAATGAACAATCCCAGTGGTGCTCGAAGCATTGACTATTCTGGATACCAGCTCTCCAAAGTGTTTGGGGAAATTTGTATTTAAAAAGGATGGTATCTCGGTTGATGATCTCGCAATCTGGAGAGCATATGTCTCTTTTACGGATGTCAAGGCGACCTGTTTCTGAAACAATAGTGCCTTTAGCCTACTCGGCTTGTCATAGTTCACATTAATAGTGTCTATGTGGGGCCACATGTCAGATACTTTTATCTCTCGTATGGGGGGGGGGGGGAGAAACAAAACATTTCCACAACACGTAACGACCTTTGTGACCGAGATTGCGTAGGCAATTCCAGGTCGCATACCGCAACAACTTTGATCGTTCAGTACCACATAACTTCCATTGGAAAGTACATGAAATACCGGGCGATTCAAAGGGACGGGAGTACCCTTCAGAAAACAGGCCAGATTCGTGACCCCCGCATTGCAAAGACCGTGAAGAGACACCTGCTTGCATATCATAGAATGACGAACAGCAGTCTCACATTCGCTTCCGCTAAGAAAGACTTCTGTCTCGCCGTTCAGACATCTATAGTCAAAGGGCAACTCCCACTCTTCCTTAATAAAGCTATCTCCTAGTTGCTCATATCTTCCCACTGCAAGATGTTTCAGGCAACTAGAGAAACAAAAGGTCAAAATCGGTAAATTAATAATGCCATGTAAGAGCTAGATAGTTGAAGGACTCTCTGCTACCGTGAAGGGCAACTTATCTAACTTCTCTACTTGAAGCAGGGTGAAACTAGACTCCCTTTTAGCCATTGTCACTTGTCCCTTGGAAAAATTAAAAGCAGTGAAGAATTCACTCCCAATAATATACTTCCATGGAATGTGGCCACTTTTTAGTGTCTGTAATGTCCAACATAGCTGCATGATGGAACGTAGCTGTGTTTGCCCATGATATAACCAGGACAAGTCTGTCTGAGTGATATCAATAGCAGACAACACTATATTCGATAGTGAATAAATCCTGTTGGACAGTGTATTCATGCCATTGTCGAAAACAGCTAACGTTTTTTCTAAATTCTCTTTATCTAGTTGCCTCAAACAAGCAGCAGCCCCAATCTGGGAAAGTTTCCAAATGTAATTGTACATAGCATATAAAAACCTTTTCGAGCGCTGTTTCCTAGGACCCAGCAGAAAATCCTGCAAGTCTATATTTTCAGAAAGAGTGTTCAGGTGTTTCTTAACTGCGGCTAACGTGTTCGTTTGTACCCATTGCTGGCACAGCTTACCCACACTGTATGTTGTACCTATACCTGTATGTTGACCCGATATGAAGCGAGGGTCTGGTCTGTTAATTGAAAAAAACCCTGAAGAGTTCAAAAAACGCACTTGACCCTCAGTGTCGGTAGGCCATATTAACCACCCGCCGGGACTGGAAAGTGAAGAATTATAGGTACCAGCCTTAACCATTGCGTCTAGCCTCTCCTCTGTGATATTGAGGAAGTGTCGCCAATCTTTAAACTTTGCCGGAGTAGGGATACTAGGCGTGCTCAGATCTTTAATTTTTGCTAACCCCAGACAGGATGTCTGCTGAATAGTGTCATTTAAGAAAATCATTTGCACAGGAATAAGGCATGCTCGAAATAAAGCCTCCCCACCCTGTATTTGCCAATCTTGTGTTCCCCATACACTTTTTAAGTCAATAGTGTTCTTCCAGTACTCGTAACCCTCAACTGCGAGCCGGGAAACAAGCGGGTCTGAATAAATCAATTTTGTATCAGTTAGCAACATTTTTCTTATTTGTGCCAGAGGAATTTTTAAATAATATGACTCTGCTTTTCTTGTATCATGCCCAGAAAAGTATGTAAATTTATTGCTAGAATACTTTGGACTCCCCACCTGTGGCGTAGAACAATGTTCCCACTGTGTGTAGTTCAATACTGGCCTGTATCTAGTGGCATGGTGTAGGTAGTGATGTCCCCAATTGTTGTAGCAGAACATTTCCCCATAATTCATTGTATAATCATATACATCATCAGTTATAAAAGCAGAATAGTCCTTCATTTCATTTAGCATGGAATCAACTGTTTGGAAATCCCAATCATCAGAGACAACATCAGGTGTAATTACATCAGTCACTGAAATTTTGAAAACGTATGGTATTTGAATAATTTCTGTAGGCCTGTATATATCGAATGGAACTTTGTCCCACACAATCCCATCAGTAATCGGTATTGCTGTAATATTTACAGGGGACAAATCTCTTCGGACCTTATGTGAAGAATGATGTGGTGTTAAAACTTCAGCAACAGGCTTCACAGAGGAGCGATCAGGAATATAGTGACCATTTATAAGTAAAATAAAACCAATCCATAAAAATAATGTAATAAATGTCAAACAGAACCACAAGTAGTTCCGTGGATATATCAAATAGTTCTTTTTAAGCCATCGATACAGCTTACTACTGTTTGAAACATTGTCAATCACAGTAGATGATGAATCCGAAGAAAAATCATCAATGTCAATGAAATAGCCAGAGGTAGTCTCTGCAAACACAGGAGTCGGTGTACTCTGATCCACTGCACATGGAGGCTCTTGGTAGACAACGTCATTAGTCGTGGAAGTGTTCGTGTAAAATACAGCTAAATCTTGAAGCGGGGTGGTCACCGAAGATGTGACTGGAACCAGCAAGAATTCATTTTCCGCCCTCCCCATGGTCGAGGTGGTGTCTGGAACTGCAGTTGACATTGTTGCATATGTCTGTAGTAGTGATGTTCATCCTACTATGTAGATGGATGTCCTGTTGGGTAGTGAGAGGGGATCGGGAACCACCCAAGGGACCTCCTGGTCTACTGTGAAGGATCGGCCACATGGTGTAATTTGACGTCATCAATGGAGATGAATCTGTTCGTCTTAGAACCAGACAGCGGTGGTAAGATGACAGTCCTAGTGCCTTGTATTCCCAAGACTGGTACAGGTGCTCTGTATGATAGACCGAACTCCTTCACAGCAAACTTCTCACGAACCAGATCCCCAACTTTAGGAATCCAGCCAGTTGAAGTTTTCGCCAAATCCCTTATTCCAAAGGTGGCAGCACTTGCAGATGATTTATCATCTCGAAATTGTTGAAGCTCCTGTAAAACAGTGAGACGTTCTTTTATGTCAAACGGTGTTCCTGCTGCCACCATACCAGGGGCATCAAATTCTGGGACATACATAGGTATCCCAAAGAGAACCTCATAAGGTGAGCATCCCCCCAAGGACCGTTTTGGCAGATTATTCAGTGCTCTCTGGACCCCACATAGGTGATACAACCAACTGCGGCCTGAACCTAATACTCGAGCTGTTAAGGACTGCTTTAGATCACGATTCCGCCTCTCCACGACCGAATTTCCCTCGGGATGGTATGGTGAGGAGTAATGGAGTTCAACACCCATCGTCCCCATGGTGTCCCTGAACGCCTTAGAGTCAAATGCAGGGCCCTGGTCCGAATGGAATGCTGCAACCGCATATGTACCGATAAAGATCAGCAAGTCTTTTATAACAGTCCAGGTGTCAGCCGACCACTGTGGCCATACCCACAGGAATCTAGAACAGGAATCTACAGCTACTAAAATGTATTTGTATGCACCATCAGGCTGTAAGGGACCACAATGGTCCAGGTACACACACTGTAGTGGCTTGTTGGACACTAAGAGGGATGTCTGCGGTGGGCGTTTGATATTAGAGCCCTTGATCTGCTGGCAAATGTCGCAGCAAAGGACATACTGCTTTGTTCGTCTGCATAGACCAGGCCACCAGTAGTGTTGCTGTAGGAGTGTTATTGTGGCCTGTATACCAGCATGTGCAGAAGCGACACCCTAATGAGCTGCTTTAATTAGATCTAATCTCTGGTGATCATTGGGGATCACTCAATCTCCAACTCCAGGAATCGTTGTGTAAGCAACATTCTGTGCACTGATATGGTAAGTATAGTTCGTAGGGTATCCTTTCGGAAGGGGCTTGCCTGCAGCCGAAGCTTTAACGGCAATCAGTATTTCATTATCCAATCTCGTCCGAGAACAAGTCACTGCAGCCACAGAAGCCGTAGCTACTGATGCTTTGGCCGCTTCATCAGCCAATGTATTACCGGTAAAGTGTACTCCTACACGTTGGTGTCCTACTGTATGGACTACATGGACACACAGTAGCTTATCCTTAAGATCAGCCACCCTCCCCCAAAAAGTTTTGTGTTTAATGGTGTTCCCTTTAGAATCTCTAAACCCGTTCAGTTTCCAATGATTGAGATATTCATTGTATGACTGGACGCAGTAATATGAGTCACAGAGTATCAAAGTCTGGCTTCCTGTCTCAGTATGTTCGAGCGCTAGAATAAGAGCCTTAAGCTCAGCCAACTGTGCCGTGCAGTCCCCTAAGGTCTGCGTGTAGGTATTGTGAGGGTGGAAAACTCCATCTTCCATCACTCCGCTCACGGCTGCGCAAGCTGCCGAGTATTGATGTTTAGTACCTACAGCCGGTTGTGCTGAACCGTCAGTGTATATGACAGTATGGTAGCTGTCTTGTGGCAAAATATTTAGAGGAGCGGGGTAATCTTGTTCATACTGGAGGAATTCCTGTGTCTGAAGTTTTGGATCGAATATATAAATCGACATCAGTGGCGGTCAGAGACATTGCCCATTGGATCCAACGCGGATGTAATGCTTTTGCGTTAGGAACGCTTGCTTTGGTGACAGCCTCTAAGGCCGGCACCGGGGAGACTACAATTATAAGTTTCCCCTGGGCAAGTGGCCTCTCCTTTATGACGGCCATCTGAACAGCCGTTAGAATCTTTTCTGTAGGTGCAAAACGCTGTTCAGCATTTGAGTATAGATGTGATTTATATGCTATGGGTACCGTGTCATCCTCATTAAAGGTGACATTAGTAAATCCAAGGGCACCAGCAATTATTCTGATGACCAAGTTTGTTTTATTGTCACGTGTGTGTGTGTGTGTGTGTGTGTAAGTGTTTAGCTTCTAGCATGTCCCGTTGCATGTCTCTAAGGATGTGCGTGTGTTCAATTGTCCAGTGTCTGTTAGAAACTTTCGGCTAAATTAAGTCATAAAGTGGCTTAATGCTTTCTGCATAATCTGGAATGTATGTTCTGCCAAAATTGAAGAAACCCAGTAATGACTGCAATTTCTTGTGTTTGGAGGCTGTTGCTGAGCACACTTCTCTAGAAAGTGCGGTGCCAGGCTCTTCCCCTCGTTTGATAGCTCATATCCCAGGAACAATACACTAAGAAAGGATATCCTGCTTTTCTTAAAATTGAATTTATAACCGAGGTCTGCAAATCCCAAAATGATCCGATCGACCCTTGCAAGATGAATGTCGAGTACGTCGTCCGTGAGATATATGTCATTCACATAGGACAATGCCTCAGAATCAATATCATGTAATATTGATGTTACACGGGCTGAAAACAGGCCTGGGCTATTTTTATAGCCTTGAGGTAAACGACAAAAGCGTTTCTGAGAGCCAAATGAAAATGCACTTAGGTCCCGACTTTCATGTGCTAAATTCTGGCAGAAGAATCCATTAGATATGTCTAATGTTGTTTTATATCTTTTACGCACTATACTGTTTATCAGTGCTGTGCTGTGTGAATTTTGTATAGCATACGTGCGTGTATGACTATTTAAGTGTCTATAATCAACGACTATTCTATATGAATGGTCTGGCTTTGCAACGGGGAATAACGGATTATTCATTGCAGATGTACAGGGCTCAATTACTCCCTGGTACTCAAGTTGTGATAGGATCTCCTTCACCTGAGCTTTTGCTTCATGTTGAACAGGGTGTTGTGGCTGCGGTTGGGGTGTAGACCTAACAGGAATAATATGACAAGGAGACTCCTTGTCCCAACCTACATGATTGCGATATAGTGCAGGTGCCTGCGCTAAAGCCCATTCAGAAGCATAGGCTTCTTTATCTTCTTCTGGAACAAGATCGGAGAAAGAAGGCAAAATGACATCTTCCCCATGCGGGAGCTTGCGGACGTGTTCAGGTGGCCAATCTCTTTCGGCCAATAGGATATCACTAGTAAGTTCATCCCAAAATATCACACTAATAGTGCGCTCCATTCTCCCTTTATCTGAATTTTTAAATTATAAACCCTATCGGGGGAGGGGAGAACGTGGCCATCCGCCATTTCAACTGCGATGTAATCGCTAGTTGCTGTCGCATCCAGATGATCTTTCAGACTCAGGTGACATATCGTGACTTCTGCCGCACTGTCTAACAGAGTCACTGCCCACGTCTTGATCCTCAACAGCGTTCTCAATTTTACTGCCATTTTTAGCTGTCAGTGCCGCCACCTTTTTCTTTTTAAACTGGCTTTTGCTGAGGAGTCTTTTCTTACTTTTTAATGGTAGACTGCGGCGAGTCTTTCTTCTCTTTCACCTATTCAGGACGTTGATCTTGATGGCCCCCTCTCTCGCTACATCTATCCGGTGCATCCTGAAAGGAACGAGAGGGACGTGAATCAGTAGATCTGTCTGGATTTTCAATGTTCTCCCTATTTCTGAGATTATATCTCCTTTCGGAGTTCTCCGGGTGTGGAGAATCAGCTCTCTTATTTCGTCTTTCTTTGAAATCTTTTTGTTTGTCCCAGCGCTTCTTTGAGCTCTCTTGTGCCTGCTTTGTACCCTCCTTGTGGGCAGTACCTTGTATTTCCAATTTTTTAGGTTTGGCTCCCAAACTATCCCGTCCTATACTAGTAAAGGTATCTGAAATTATTTTCGGTAGTTGTCTCTCTTGTTCCTGGTGTGGAGTTTCCCGGAGATGCTGGCGAATTGCCAGTGCTACAGCTTCCCCTTTAATATTACTGAGTATTATTGAGGATACGGAGTCAAAGTTATGCATTAATTTCATCCCCAAATCCAGGGCTGGTGCAGCCCCATGCTCATTTTGTATTTTTTTTTTAACACTTCCGGCAAGTTGGCAAGTGTCGGGGTACCATGTGTGGTAGTATATATGGAGGCGAAGACTGTACCCCATGTAGCACAGTCATCCCCCGAGGGAACCATCCCAAAAGGCAAGCACATAGTGAGCAATCTATGTTTTTCCTGTGGTCCCGTATGGGGAAACACAGCTTCAAGCTGATTCGTTTTCTGGGCAATCCAGAACGGTATTTTTTCCAGTTCCGTGGGCATTTTACCCATAATAGTATGCACTGTTTGCGGATTAATCCCAGTAGCCAATTGATAACCACCAGCTACAGGTGGTGCTGGACGCGCTGGTGTTGTGTTCAATGTTCGCATCACAAACTGGACTAATCGTCTATATAATGCCATTAATTCATTATATAAAACTCATAAATCTGCTATCTGCATGTTTTGAAAGCCTGGGTGAGGTGTGTATGTGGCAAACATAGGCCACATAGGGCCATCATTACTTAAGGGACCTAACCTCACTCTTTGTAGTACATGTGGTAGGGCGCCTTCGAACCAGTTCCGATGCTCTTGGTATGTGAGCGATATTTCATGATACTGGTATGCTTTGTACCGTAAAGGTACGTTTGCAACTTCATGTGTGAGAAATGTGTGCGTTCTCTGGTCAACCTCAGGAAAGGTGAACCAACAGTAAAATGTTACTGTTTGGTATGCTTCATAAGCTTCAAATATCAGAGTAACATCTCTGCCCTCATCTGTAAGGCCATGCGTTAATAAATGTTGTGTTAGTGCATGTCTAGCATTTGAAGGAATGTCTATGGCATCAGCCATATTTGTTTAGAGAAATGGAACACCAGATAGGGAAAGTAATTTCCTTTTATTAGTTTGAGCTCGAACAACCTACAGCTTAATCAGGTGATACCTTTTCAGCTGAGGAGGATTCTCCCAAAGACCACGGACGTCTCCATATAATGGTACTTAGGGTACCTGTTGTCTGTGAGACAGTGATAGTCAGGGGATCGTAAATTAGAGCGTAAAAACACCATCGTTGGTGGCGCCATGTCGTAGTTTGGACTCTTGCTCTGGGCAAGACTGCTGGTTAAGGGATGACAGTACTTTTGCTTGTAAGCGACTACGTCTTTCCTACAACAAATCGCAACTGTTGTCCCAACCTTACCGTCTCACTAGCAGCACCTCACCAGAAACACAATAGTAAAAGGTGATTTATGGCAGCCGTTACGCATGGACTCAAGTGTAAGATATCTCAGGGAGTGTCGTGGTTAAACGGAGATTACCCTTTTCTCACAGATATATCATGTCTCATACAAACACAGGCAATGACATAGATGCAGTAGAGTTACAATAGTTTTTATTTAACATAACTGCAATTTGTGATAAGTTGCATGGGCTGCAATGATTAGGATAATGAATAATGCAAGAGACAGAATTGTGAAGACAAGAGTCATTATTACAAAGACCCCCACCATCTTGCAATACCTAGAAATGATATATTAGATGTAATATGCCCTAATACCCTAATGTGGAAGGCCTAAACTCCTACCTAGAGGAGAGCTGGGTTTGTTAAACCTAATCTGCCAATGCGATGTCCATGAGAGGAGCCCCCAACCCTAGTTACCTTGGAATGAGGTCTCTATCTCAGACTCCGCAGGGACACGAAGACTGGGTCAACGTCAAGACGACTGCAGCATCGGTATCAGCGATGGAGGCGATGCCCTCTGGTCAGAATCCCTGATTATCTGTCTAAAGTGTGATGTATTTATACAGATCTACAAGGTCCCCTGACGTAGGTGTGTTCCTAAACAATAGATAACAGACATGCTTGGGACGGCAATTAATATCAACAATCCCTCGAAAGTATAGAGAGGGAAAATCCCTAAGTGTGAACGCCTACTGTTTGTTTGTCTTTGGTGCTTGATCTTGACGCCTTGGCGCAGTGACACTGATAATGTTACCCATAACAAGAGGCCTAACTATAAACAAGGTAGCCATCTTAGAAGAAATAAATAATTAAATGGGCTAAGACAGAGCAAGCTAAGTAGGTTAAAAGTCACTAGGTGACAGGGGCACGAGTCTACAAGCCAGAGGCTAAGCTAACTCCTGTTCTCCCATTAAAATGAAATAGGATTTACTACAACAGGAGAATATAATGCCCCTTTATTAAACATTGCAGACATATGGCTACAAGTGTGTACCTCATCTGCTTTCAATGGTAGTTGAACAATCTTTTTTTTTTCTCTTGTTTTTCCCCCCTGTAGGAAGTTGGCTCTGTATGTGCTATTTCAAAGTAAGGAATAGCATGCACAGAGTCCAAGGGTTCCCCATAGAGGTAAAATAGTGGTAAAAAGAGATAATACTAATGCTCTATTTTGTGGTAGTGTGGTCGAGCAGTAGGCTTATCAAAGGAGTAGTGTTAAGCATTTGTTGTACATACACATAGACAATAAATGAGGTACACACACTCAGAGACAAATCCAGCCAATAGGTTTTGTTATAGAAAAATATATTTTCTTAGTTTATTTTAAGAACCACAGGTTCAAATTTTACATGTAATATCTCATTTGAAAGGTATTGCAGGTAAGTACTCTAGGAACTTTGAATCATTACTTTAGCATGTATACTTTTTACATAAAACACAATAAGCTGTTTTAAAAGTGGACACAGTGCAATTTTCACAGTTCCTGGGGGAGGTAAGTTTTTGTTAGTTTTCACAGGTAAGTAAGTCACTTACAGGTTTTAGTTTTTGGTCCAAGGTAGCCCACCGTTGGGGGTTCAGAGCAACCCCAAAGTTATCACACCAGCAGCTCAGGGCCGGTCAGGTGCAAAGGTCAAAGAGGTGCCCAAAACACGTAGGCTATAATGGAGAGAAGGGGGTGCCCCGGTTCCAGTCTGCCAGCAGGTAAGTACCCGCGTCCTCGGAGGGCAGACCAGGGGGGTTTTGTAGGGCACCGGGGGGGACACAAGTCCACACAGAAAGTACACCCTCAGCAGCGCGGGGGCGGCCGGGTGCAGTGTGCAAACAAGCGTCGGGTTTCCTTTAGTTTTCAATGGGAGACCAAGGGGTCTCTTCAGCGATGCAGGCAGGCAAGGGGGGGGGGCTCCTCGGGGTAGCTGCCACCTGGACAAGGGAGAGGGCCTCCTGGGGGTCACTCCTGCACAGAAGTTCCGTTTCTTTAGGGGCTGGGGGCTGCGGGTGCAGGGTCTTTCCCAGCCGTCGGGAAATGGAGTTCAGACAGTCGCGGTCAGGGGGAGCCTGGGGATTCCCTCTGCAGGCGTCGCTGTGGGGGCTCAGGGGGGACAACTTTGGTTACTCATAGTCGTAGAGTCGCCGGAGGGTCCTCCCTGAGTTGGTTGTTCTCCACCAGTCGAGTCGGGGTCGCCGGGTGCAGTGTTGCAAGTCTCACGCTTCTGGCGGGGAGTTGCAGGGATCTTTAAATCTGCTCCTTGTAACAAAGTTGCAGTTCTTTTGGAGCAGTGCCGCTGTCCTCGGGAGTTTCTTGTCTTTTTCGAAGCAGGGCAGTCCTCAGAGGATTCAGAGGTCGCTGGTCCCTTGGAAAGCGTCGCTGGAGCAGGTTTCTTTGGAAGGCAGGAGACAGGCCGGTAAGTCTGGGGCCAAGGCAGTTGGTGTCTTCTGTTCTTCCTCTGCAGGGGTTTGTCAGCTCGGCAGTCCTTCTTCTTGTAGTTGCAGGAATCTAAATCTTTAGGTTCAGGGAAGCCCTTAAATACTAAATTTAAGGGCGTGTTTAGGTCTGGGGGGTTAGTAGCCAATGGCTACTAGCCCTGAGGGTGGGTACACCCTCTTTGTGCCTCCTCCCAAGGGGAGGGGGTCACATCCCTAATCCTATTGGGGGAATCCTCCATCTGCAAGATGGAGGATTTCTAAAAGTTAGAGTCACCTCAGCTCAGGACACCTTAGGGGCTGTCCTGACTGGCTAGTGACTCCTCCTTGTTGTTCTCATTATTTCCTCCAGCCTTGCCGCCAAAAGTGGGGGCCGTGGCTGGAGGGGGCGGGCAACTCCACTAGCTGGAGTGTCCTGCGGTGCTGTGACAAAGGGGTGAGCCTTTGAGGCTCACCGCCAGGTGTTACAGTTCCTGCCTGGGGGAGGTGTTAGCATCTCCACCCAGTGCAGGCTTTGTTACTGGCCTCAGAGTGACAAAGGCACTCTCCCCATGGGGCCAGCAACATGTCTCTAGTGTGGCAGGCTGCTGGAACCAGTCAGCCTACACAGATAGTCGGTTAGGTTTCAGGGGGCACCTCTAAGGTGCCCTCTGTGGTGTATTTTACAATAAAATGTATACTGGCATCAGTGTGCATTTATTGTGCTGAGAAGTTTGATACCAAACTTCCCAGTTTTCAGTGTAGCCATTATGGTGCTGTGGAGTTCGTGTAAAACAGACTCCCAGACCATATACTCTTATGGCTACCCTGCACTTACAATGTCTAAGGTTTTGCTTAGACACTGTAGGGGCACAGTGCTCATGCACTGGTACCCTCACCTATGGTATAGTGCACCCTGCCTTAGGGCTGTAAGGCCTGCTAGAGGGGTGTCTTACCTATACTGCATAGGCAGTGAGAGGCTGGCATGGCACCCTGAGGGGAGTGCCATGTCGACTTACTCATTTTGTTCTCACTAGCACACACAAGCTGGTAAGCAGTGTGTCTGTGCTGAGTGAGGGGTCTCTAGGGTGGCATAATACATGCTGCAGCCCTTAGAGACCTTCCCTGGCATCAGGGCCCTTGGTACCAGAGGTACCAGTTACAAGGGACTTATCTGGATGCCAGGGTGTGCCAATTGTGGAATCAAAAGTACAGGTTAGGGAAAGAACACTGGTGCTGGGGCCTGGTTAGCAGGCCTCAGCACACTTTCAATTCAAAACATAGCATCAGCAAAGGCAAAAAGTCAGGGGGTAACCATGCCAAGGAGGCATTTCCTTACAGGAGCGTAATGGACAATTGTGCATCAGCTTGAATTGAGAACACAGTAAGAAAGTAAGGACAAGATTGAGGTCCCACTGACGCATGATAAACGGAGTGGGAGGAAACAAATGGGTGAGACCATTAAGGAATCAATTGACAGTAGGAAACTTAAAGACTGAAGGCTGGTCAGGTAACCTAAGAAAGGCCGAAATAGCCGAGAAATACCCTTTAAGGGTGCCCAAAGCAGAGCCCTGCTGGGCTAAAGAAAGAATGAACAAAAGAATTTCAGAAAGAGGAGCAGGGAGGGGGTCAACATATTTGTTTGTACACCATGCCACAAATTTATGACAACGGCCGGCGTACACAGTTTTGGTGGAGGAACGCTTGGCTGCCAAGATAACATCACAGACTTCAGGTGGAAAGTCAAAAGCCATCATCTGGGGCAGCTCAATCTCCACACATGAGGGCAGAGATTGGACAGGTTTGGGTGGAGAACCGTCCCCTGCTGCTGCGACAGAAGATCATGCAGAGGATCCGTGGTCATGCTCAATAGCTTGGACTACCATACTCTCCATGCCCAGTCTGAATCCACCAAGATAACTTGGGGCCAGTCGTTCCTGATCTGCTTGAGGACTCTGGATAGAAGTGGTGTAGGCGGAAAGGTGGAAAAGAGGCTGGAGCTGCACTCGAGACGAAAAGCGTATCAGAGTGAGTGCAGCCTTGGAAACTCCAACAAGCATAACACCTGACATTGCGCGTTCTCTGTGGAGGGGAACAGATCTAACCAAGGCTCTCCCCACTGCTGAAAGAGACCATGCGCCACCTCCGGATAGATGCCATTCGTGATCGGCTATGCATCGACAGCTGAGGTCGTCTGCTATGGCGTTCAGAGAGCCCACCAGATGTTCAATCAATCGATCATTTGTTAAGCGCGGTACTCACCCGGTAGGGTCTCTAAGCGCTGGGGGAGTGGGGGGGGGGGGGGGAGGGGGGGGGTGATACTGCTAAAAAAAAAAAAAAAAAAAAAAAAAAGGTCTTGAGACACTTCCTGTAGGACAGAAGGTACTGGGTCAGGCGTAGGTTGACGGGGAGGGAGTTCCAGGTCTTGGTGGCAAGGTGGGAGAAGGATCTAGCGGCAAGGTGAGAGAAGAATCTGCCACCGGCTGTGCTATGGTGGATGCGGGGGACGGTGGAGACGGCGAGGTTGGCAGAGCAGAGCTGGCGTGTCGGGACGTGGAAGTTGAGACGCTCGTTGAGGTAGGCCGGGCCGGCGTCGTTGAGAACCTTGTGAGCGTGGATCAGGAGTTTGAAGATGATCCTTTTGTTGACGTTTTCTCTGGCGCTTGCCCGTTGTTTCCGCGTAGAGTGTGCAGCCGTAGTCCTGTCTACTGTTAATGAGGGCGTGGGTGACCATTCTTCTGGTTTCAATGGGGATCCATCTGAAGGTCTTGCAAAGCATGCGGAGGGGGTTGAAACATGAGGATGAGATGGCGTTGACTTGCTGGGTCATAGTGAGCGATGAGTCCAGTATGAAGCTAAGGTTGCGTGCGTGGGTAGTGGGAGTTGGAGCGGCTCCTAGAGTGGCAGGCCACCACAGATATTGAACCACCACGGTAATGTCCTGATGTTCCAGCATGTCCAGAGGCGTAGTATCTCCTGACAAAGGGTCCAGGACCCTATGCCGCCTTGTTTGCTGCAGTACTATATGGAAGTAGTGTTGTCCGTGAGCACTTGCACTACTTTCCCTTTGAGAGGGAAGAAATGCTTTCAACACAAGCCTGATGGCCCGGAGCTCCAGAAGACTGATATGGAGCCCAGACGGCGCCGGAGACCAGAGGCCTCTGATCTCCGCCTCTCCTATGTGGCCGCCCCATCCCAAAAGTGACCCATCGGTCACTATGGATAAATCTGGCTGGGGAAGGGAGAGGGATCTGCCGTGGTCCCAACGCGGATTCGACAGCTGCCACTGCAGGTCTTTTGCAGTACCCTCAGAGATCTGGACCATGTCAGAGAAATTTCCCTGATGCTGCGCCCACTGGAACCTCAAGTCCCACTGCAGAGCCCATGTAAGCCACCTGGCATGTGTCACTGGCAGGATGCCATGAGGCCCAGCAGCCTCAGAGTCAGTCTCACCAAAACCACAGACAGAGGCTGAAATATCGGAATCATAGCCTGAATATCTTGGACTCGCTTTTCGGGAGGATAGGCCCAAAACTGCACTGCCCCCAGAAGAGCTCCAATGAAAGGGAGCGTCAGGTGTGACTTTGGCAAGCTTAAAGTGAACCCCAGCGTGTGCATGAGGTTTGCCATAGTTGAAGGTGGGAGATGACTTTCTGGGGTGAGTCAGTCTTCAAAAGCCAGTCATCAAGGTAGGGGTACGGGGGGGCGGGGAAACTGATTCCCCCCCAACCAGCACAGATAAGCTGCAACCACCACCATAACTTTCATGAACACCAGACAGGCGCTGGTAAGGTCGAAGGGGTGCACTGTAAATTCAAAGTGCTCATGACCTACCATGAATCGAAGGTAACGTCTGTGGGCAGGCAGGACGGGAATGTGGAAATAAGTGTCCTGCAAGTCCAACGCTACCATCCAGTCTTCTGGGTCCAAGGCAGACAGGACCTGAGCCAGGGAGAGCATTCAGAATTTCTACTTCTTGAGGAAGAGATTGAGACACGAAGGTCTAGGATAGGACATAAGACCTTGCTTTGTTTTGGGCACCAGAAAGTAGCGGGAAGAACAACCACAACCTACTTCTGGCGCGGGGACCTTCTCTGTGACCCCCTTGGCCAAGAGAGCTGCAACTTCCTGGCAGAGAAGTGCCAAATAATCCTCTGGAATATGGCTGACTGATGGAGGCATGGCTGGTGGGAGGGAGTAGCCCCTTCGAACGATCTGCAAAACCCACCTGTCCATAGTGATGGATTCCCAGTGGGGCAGGTGAAGGCGAATCCTGCCCCCAACTGGACCGGAGAGAGGGGACGTACTAAGAGGGTTTGGAGGCTGCAGCAGAGGCGGACTAGGGAGACCTCTGGTTCCCTGTCCCATGCCAACGTGAGATTCCGCAGCAGCTGAACAGCATGGGCGGCACAGTGGCTGGGATAGGGATGCAACAGGGAGCCCCTTTCGTTGCCATGAAAGGGGCAAAAGGCGGACTGTTGGGTGTAAGGAGCAGTGGAAAGGCCAAGGGACTGAGTCGTAGCCTGGGAGCCCTTGAAGCTCTCCAAAGCCGAGTCTACCTTGTCTACAAAGAGATGGGAGCCATCAAAGGGCATGTCCTTAAGAGTCTGTTGGACATCCCCCAAAAAAACAGATGTACGCAACCAGGCATGGTGCCTCAAGGCCACAGTCATCGCAACCGATCTACATAGAGGGTTGGTCGTGTCCAGCCCACATCTGATCGAGAACTTTGTTGCATCTCTCCCATCGGGATAGCTTGGGAGACGATAGCATGGCCTCCTCCGGTATCTGCAGCAGAACTTGTGCGACCATATCCCACAGAGTGGGTATAGCGGCCCAAATGACATGCAGTGCTCATGGACCGCAGGGTAAGACTGGCGAAAGAAAACATCTTCTTCCAAAATTGTTACAGCCTTTTTGATTTCCTATCTGGAGGTGCAGAAAGGAATGCGCCCGAGGAAGAGGATGCCTGGATGACAAGGCTCTCAGGCGTGGGACAGGAATTAAGGATCATTCGGGGGCGGGCCGATGCGGCGTGCAATAGTCCTGTTCAAGGGGGCCCCTGTGTTGGGTCTGGACCAAGTACCCAATAGGACATGGGAGATTTGACCTGACCAGTCAGCAGCTCAGGGCCGATAACCTCAGCCACCCTGCTGAACACCATAGAACAAGTCGCTCTCTCTGCCGTATCCACGGTAGGAGGAGACATTTTGCCAACGTCTGGAGAAGTGTCCAGGCCAAAAGCCTCGCCCAACTCCTGTGCCAAGTCCAAGTTAGGGTCAAACTGGTATCAATAAGGGTCCAGGGACCCCTCCAATCCTTCCCCGAATTCTTACTCATAAGAAAAAAGGTCATAACCCAACCTAGGGTCGATGTTGGTCCGACTCAGAGTCATCGGGATGAGGATCAGGTCGACATCAATGGTGGGCACCACCGATGTCGGCAGTGTCGACAATCAAACCGGTGCCGGGGACTGTCTCAATGGTACGACCAGTACCGGTACGGATCCGAGAGCGGCTCCGGAGGGGACCTCGGTGGCCAGAGCCGAAGCCGCCTGTGCGGAACCCAAAGGCCCCCGACCTAACCCCTGGGTCCAAAGGCGCAGTATCGGGGGTCAGCTTACCCGCAAATGAGGAGCATGGCCTCATAAAACTCCTGCGTCGCACCAGCCGAGCGATGGGGTGAAGTCAAAGGGTGACGTGATCCCTCCACAACTTCCTCTTCTTCTTACCTCGTCCCGAAGACTTTGAGAAAGAAGAATGTGGTGGCTCCGCGAGCGGTCTCGGGACCCTCCCCTTGAGCGAGACCGGGACCTACCCGGAGCTGAGCACCGGGCCGCCGTAAGCTTGAGGGACCACTCCCTCAAGTCCGTCGGGTGCATGGCCCGGCACTCTGAGCACGACTTTGGGTCGTGGTCACCCTCCAGGCACCACAAACAGACCCGATGTGGGTCCGTCACTGACGTCATGCAGTGACAGTCCTCGCACGGTTCGAAACCGGTCTTCAGGGACATCTTCAAAGCACCCAAAAACTCGGCAAAAGGGTCGAAGTCAGTCAAAAAGAGACCGGGGTGGCTCTCTCCAGATCAGCACATGGTGCGGAAAGAAAAGAACGGATTTCACTGCGTTGAGGTGGTGTCTATGTACTACTCCAGACTTCATCACAGTGACTAAGAGGCCAACGATGCCACCTACTGACGCGCAATGGTATTGCTAGAATAAAACATCTCTGGATCCAGTCTGAGGCCTGTGGAAAAATTCTTAGGTAAGAAATCTGCAACTAGAAGTCTCTACTAGTTCAAATTTACTAACATCGTATCGTGGTTCTTACTACCTCAGAGACTGCCTAGAATATTCTGATACGGATGTCCATATGGGTACATACAATAAAGATTTCACTTTGTTTAAAGCTGTGACACTGGTACTTTTACATCTGCAATAAACAAACAAAGGTGTCAAGCGGGCCTCTCCATCTGCAACATCTCGGGCAAATTTTGACTTCTTAGCTAGCTGAGCCTAATTTTCCAGGATTTGTATATTTGTTTTGCCTTTAAATAAGAGCAACAGTACTACTAGGTGGCAGTACTCCAGTCCGTAAAAATATTACATTCGCCAAGAGAACGGAACCCATATTATACATATATTTGGAAATATTTGCCCTAGTGCCAAGTTGACAACGCCAGGGTGGGACGGGGAAAGAAATAGGCCCAGACCCCAAATTAAAAGTGGCCCCATTAGTAAATTAGATGCCTAAAACAAGTGGACCATGTTTGCAATTTGGGGCAGCTTTGGACTTGTAAATACACACTAAGTATTTTGCGAGTTATGGATCACTATGATTTGAGACTTAGTTCAGGCAATCCTTGTTTTATAATCAGGAAAATTAACTCGACAAACCGGCCCACAGGCCATAAAATAGGCCCAGAAACTGCCCAAAGTGTGGCCAACGTGCGGTCCAGTCAGAGCAGCCCATCAGGCTCCACTGCTTGATTGCCCAGCCGGAGCTGGCCAACACCACAGGTATAAAAATAAAAATAAAAAAAAACGCAGCCAGGAAGGGAGAAGTCTGAACCTTTTCTCAATCGTGTTTTCTCTCCGCCTGTCACAATGTTTGAATGCCAATCACGCTCCAAACCAAGTTTATGTGAATTCTTTGTGAACATTTTGTGCTAGAAAGAAAGCTGCCTTTAGGTTTTAAAGTGAGAATTGGCTGAAACATGAGAACACCTGAAAAGTATTCTGTTCCCTTTGCATCTACACTTGTTTTTGGGAAACAGGACACAATCAAATGTGAAAATCAAAGCCATACCTGATGCAGTGAAGCCCAGGCTCTTGGATCCGATTTTGCTGTTTTGGGATGTTTTTCAAACGTGCTGTAAATTCCATTGACACCACTTCACGAACATCTGACGACCTCCACAAGAAAAGACAATAGAACACACAGCTAGGTCTCCTGTCGACCCGCTTCTTGTGGAGTCGAGAAATAAATGCAGGAAACTCAAACTCTCCCACCTCAGACTAACTGGTGGTCGCAGATGTTACTGGTTGTGAGACAGCAGTCACCAACTCCCAGAACAGATTCCAGTCAAGGAACTAGGAAAAGCCATCCGATGCTGTCAGGTGCACATTCTGAAGTCCGGAAAAACAAGTTGTCATCTTTTGACAACAGCACCCACAAGCAAAAACCAAAGAAATAAAAGCTCTAATGAAGTTAGCAGAGCAGAATGAAGAAGATTTAGGGCCCCCAATAAAGATAGGCAATGCTGTGTATGTGTGTGTGTGTGTGTGAAACAGAGAGAGACACACACACACACACTCTGTAATGGAGGGCATATGGTGTTTTTATTTAGTAAAATAAGCTGATTTTAGGAGCCATTTATTTAGTAAAATTAGCTGATTTTAAGAGCAGGGATAAAGCCAAAAAAAATGTCAGCAACGTGGGAGGAATAGAATGCTGCAATAAAACACAGGCAGCTACCCAGCCTAAAATGGAGTACCAAAGAAATGTCAAAAATAGTCCCTTGCAGCAACAGATAAAGAAACCAAAGTAGAACCATACAGTACTAGGTCACTGCTCTGAAACAGAAAAAGAAGGGAGAAAAAGGAAGAACTGACCACTAGCGAGCAAGACTCTTTAAACAACAGGGCAACCGAGAAATGAAATTGCTTTAACCCACAGTATAAATATACTTAATTATACACCACTAAACGCTAATGCTCGACCTAAAAATGGAACTCTACAATGACCTTTCTTGCACCAGAAAAACTGGCAAACCGGGAAATTCACATACAGTCTAAAACCCTTCTAGAGTTGAAGCGCTGCAAATGCATTTTTTTGTGAATGAAGTAAGGAAAATAATCATGTAGACTGAAGGTAAAAGGAAAATGAACACAGCACTTGCTGACTTCATCCTAAAGTAATGGTAATCATAAACAAGGAGTTTCATGTTAAGATATTCAAGGGACAAGAATGCATGGGCTCAAACTGGGTCCCCATCAGGAATGTCAACATAACAGGAGTGTCACAAAGAGGGAAACAAAACCCCTTGGAAGAATGGCCCTTTGGGGTGCCTTTAATAACAGTTCTAGTGTCTATTTTGACTGCACATTCAGACACAACAATCGGTCCCTCATCCACAGCCTCAACATTGCTCACAACACGGTTATCATCTAACCTCACACAGAACACCATTTTGTTTACACTCTCTGTAACAGAATCAACACTCCATTGTTTGTCGCCATTGTAAACCCTCGCATAATGACCCCTTTTTCCACACTTCCTACATGCAGAGTTTTTACCATAGCAGTTTGGACTATTAGCATTATGTGCAGGGTTACCACAACGGTAACACCACGCTCCAATTTCCTTGTTTTCCTTCCCTCTCTCCCTTTCAGAGGCAGATGATTTATTGTCAAGGCTCACTTTCAATACCTCATCACGATCATGGGTCACTTTTATAGTGTCAGTTACAGAAACACAGTTTGTTTCAGAAACATTCATCTCTTTGATCCAGTTACTAGTACTTTCAATTCCCTTCACTATAGCAATTGCCTCCTTTAAGTCAGGATTTTTTGTTAACAATTTTCTCTTGAGCACGTCTGCTGTTGGTACAGCGTACAAGTTGATCTCGGAAAAATGGGAATCTTGCTCTAGAGAGCACTGAAAAGCTGAAATGTCAGCCAGGAAATCGATCTCTCTCTTCATTGAGGCCATCATTTGAGAAGGAAAGCATGAAGACCTAAACTATCAGGATCATACTAGAGTGGGTGCACTTTCTTTATCATAAAAGCAAGAGGCAAACCTTTTTCACCGATAGGAATGGGCTTAGTAGGATAAAACCTAGCCACAACCAGTCCATTACCAGCTAGTCAAAGAGGGCCCATTACCTAAAGTCTCTCACACATCCACCACTATAGCAGAACCAAGGTGTTACCATCAGGAGGCAACACCCTAGCCACCTACAGAGATGCGAGATCTGGTTGTGATAAGTGGAGGAGAACCTCCCAGCTCCTGGAGATCTAGATCCTAGAACTCTTCAATCAGGATGCCAACTCTATGAAACTTCAATAAGTGTCCCAACATTACTGATAATGTATCCACCCACATCGCCGGACACACGCTCGACCCTATCTTCTCCGCCAGCAAACACGTCTTCTTCAGCCACACCTCTGCCCTACACTGGACCGACCACAGCTGCGTCCACTTCACATTCCGACGCGAGACCTCCCACCTCCGCACTCAACCCACCCCTCGTCGACAGTGGAACAAGATCCCTGAAGAGCAACTCTTCTCCGCTCTCGCCGCCAACCAACCCACCCTCACCACCGACCCCAACGACGCAGCTCTCAACCTCACAAACTGGATCTCCAACTGCGCTGACAACCTTGCTCCCCTCAAACGCACGCATCGACAGACCAACACCAAAAAACCTCTCTGGTTCTCTGACACCCTCAAAGAATCAAAGAAAACTTGTCGTGCCCTTGAGAAGGCCTGGCGCAAGGACCACACCGCGGACAACATGACCGCCCTCAAGAACGCTACACGCGAACACCACCACCTGATCCGCACTGCCAAAAGGAACTTGTTCACCGACAGACTAGACAAAAACAGCCACAACAGCAGAGAACTCTTCAGCATCGTCAAAGAGTTCTCCAACCCCAGCGCCAGCGCCAACGCCGTCACGCCCTCACAGGATTTGTGCGAATCCCTCGCCACTTTCTTCCATCGCAAGATCAGCGACCTCCACGACAGCTTCGGACACCAGACCCAACCATACACCACTGAACCCGCTTCCCCGGACATCACCCTCAACAACTGGACCCACATCAACACGGAAGAAACCAAATCCATCATGAACTCTATCCACTCCGGCGCCCCTTCGGACCCCTGCCCGCACTTCATCTTTAACAAAGCCGACGACATCATCGCCCCGCACCTCCAGACCGTCATCAACTCTTCTTTTTCTTCTGCTACCTTCCCCGAATGCTGGAAGCACGCTGAAGTCAACGCCCTACTAAAGAAACCTACGGCTGACCCAAGCGACCTGAAAAACTTCCGCCCCATCTCTCTTCTACCTTTCCCAGCCAAGGTAATAGAAAAGACCGTCAACAAACAGCTGACCACCTTCCTGGAAGACAACAACCTGCTCGACCCTTCACAAACCGGATTCCGAACCAACCACAGCACGGAAACCGCCCTCATCTCAGTCACAGACGACATCAGAACCCTGATGGACAACGGTGAAACAGTCGCCCTCATTCTCCTCGACCTCTCGGCTGCCTTTGACACCGTCTGTCACCGCACCCTAATCACCCGCCTACGCTCCACCGGGATCCAAGGCCAGGCCCTGGACTGGATCGCCTCCTTCCTCGCTAACCGCTCCCAAAGAGTTTACCTCCCTCCGTTTCGCTCAGAACCCACCAAGATCATCTGCGGCGTACCTCAAGGCTCATCGCTCAGCCCGACACTCTTCAATGTCTACATGAGCCCCCTCGCCGACATCGTACGCAAGCACGACATCATCATCACCTCCTACGCCGACGACACCCAACTTGTACTCTCCCTCACCAAGGACCCCGCCAGCGCCAAGACCAACCTACAAGAGGGTATGAAGGACGTCGCAGATTGGATGAGGCTCAGCCGCCTAAAGCTGAACTCTGAAAAAACGGAAGTCCTCATCCTCGGCAACACCCCGTCCGCCTGGGACGACTCCTGGTGGCCCACGGCCCTCGGCACCGCACCGACCCCCGCAGACCACGCCCGCAACCTCGGCTTCATCTTGGACCCTCTTCTCACCATGACCAAGCAAGTCAACGCCGTGTCCTCCGCCTGCTTCCTCACTCTCCGCATGCTCCGCAAGATCTTCCGCTGGATCCCCGCCGACACCAGAAAAACCGTGACCCACGCCCTTGTCACGAGTCGCCTGGACTACGGCAACACCCTCTACGCCGGGACCACCGCCAAACTCCAAAACCGCCTGCAACGCATCCAAAACGCCTCGGCCCGCCTCATCCTCGACGTACCCCGCAACAGCCACATCTCCGCACACCTGAGACACCTGCATTGGCTCCCAGTCAGCAAAAGGATCACCTTCCGTCTTCTCACCCACGCACACAAAGCCCTCCACAACAAGGGACCGGAATACCTCAACAGACGCCTCAGCTTCTACGTCCCCACCCGCCCCCTCCGCTCCGCTGGCCTCGCACTTGCTGCCGTCCCTCGCACCCGCCGCTCCACGGCGGGTGGGAGATCTTTCTCCTTCCTGGCGGCCAAGACCTGGAACTCCCTCCCCACCAGCCTCAGGACCACCCAGGACCACTCCGCTTTCCGGAGACTCCTAAAGACTTGGCTGTTCGAGCAGCGATAACCCCCCTTTTCCCCCCTAGCGCCTTGAGACCCGCACGGGTGAGTAGCGCGCTTTATAAATGTTAATGATTTGATAATTTCATAGTTATTGATCACATTGAGAACACATACAATGGGCATTACAGGATTACTCGATAATATTCTACAGCAGTTCTGATTTTGTATAAACTGAGCTGCAATGTAACTAATGTTTCAATATCAGTTTTCGGTTCCATGCAAATCAGTGCTTAAAATGTATTTATGCTCCTGATGGGCTGGGATTCCGCAAACAGTGCACAAGTTGCTTGCGGTTTAGTGATAAAAAGTTGCTCTCAGTACTCAAAGGTTGGAGACAAAGTCAAATGCAATAAAATCAGTTTTAATAAACTATGAAACTGCAATTGCTTTAGTTTTTAACAACCGATGGGGGTGAGAAATCTCGTAACAATGCTGAAGTGCGAGTCTATCAAGAAAAAAAATTGCTCCTGAGATCCCATGGTTCTTTACCTGCAAAGAAGAAAGACCAAGCAAGCTAGCACCCTCATGTTGATCTACTGCCCTGCCTCGGTATTAGCCAAGAAGACTTGCACCATTCACCGCTATATGAAAAGAAATTCACTAAAGTTGGGTATATCAACCAAAGCTCTACAATGTTCATATGACCATGCCTGTCTACTGGAATTTAGGTGTGGTTAATGGACAAGGACCTTACCTGTGCAGGCTTTGTTACTGGCCTCAGAGTGACAAAGGCACTCTCCCCATGGGGCCAGCAACATGTCTCTAGTGTGGCAGGCTGCTGGAACTAGTCAGCCTACACAGATAGTCGGTTAAGTTTCAGGGGGCACCTCTAAGGTGCCCTCTGGGGTGTATTTTGCAATAAAATGTACACTGGCATCAGTGTGCATTTATTGTGCTGAGAAGTTTGATACCAAACTTCCCAGTTTTCAGTGTAGCCATTATGGTGCTGTGGAGTTTGTGTTTGACAAACTCCCAGACCATATACTCCTATGGCTACCCTGCACTTACAATGTCTAAGGTTTTGTTTAGACACTGTAGGGGTACCATGCTCATGCACTGGTACCCTCACCTATGGTATAGTGCACCCTGCCTTAGGGCTGTAAGGCCTGCTAGAGGGGTGACTGACCTATACTTGCATAGGCAGTGAGAGGCTGGCATGGCACCCTGAGGGGAGTGCCATGTCGACTTACTCGTTTTGTCCTCACTAGCACACACAAGCTGGCAAGCAGTGTGTCTGTGCTGAGTGAGAGGTCTCCAGGGTGGCATAAGACATGCTGCAGCCCTTAGAGACCTTCCTTGGCATCAGGGCCCTTGGTACTAGAAGTACCAGTTACAAGGGACTTATCTGGATGCCAGGGTCTGCCAATTGTGGATACAAAAGTACAGGTTAGGGAAAGAACACTGGTGCTGGGGCCTGGTTAGCAGGCCTCAGCACACTTTCAATTGTAAACATAGCATCAGCAAAGGCAAAAAGTCAGGGGGCAACCATGCCAAGGAGGCATTTCCTTACACAACCCCCCCCCCCCAAACGAAAGAGGATGAGACTAACCTTTCCCAAGAGAGTCTTCATTTTCTAAGTGGAAGAACCTGGAAAGGCCATCTGCATTGGCATGGGCAGTCCCAGGTCTGTGTTCCACTATAAAGTCCATTCCCTGTAGGGAGATGGACCACCTCAACAGTTTAGGATTTTCACCTTTCATTTGCATCAGCCATTTGAGAGGTCTGTGGTCAGTTTGAACTAGGAAGTGAGTCCCAAAGAGGTATGGTCTCAGCTTCTTCAGGGACCAAACCACAGCAAAGGCCTCCCTCTCAATGGCACTCCAACGCTGCTCCCTGGGGAGTAACCTCCTGCTAATGAAAGCAACAGGCTGGTCAAGGCCATCATCATTTGTTTGGGACAAAACTGCCCCTATCCCATGTTCAGAGGCATCTGTTTGCACAATGAATTGCTTGGAGTAATCTGGAGCTTTTAGAACTGGTGCTGTGCACATAGCTTGTTTCAGGGTGTCAAAGGCCTGTTGGCATTCCACAGTCCAGTTCACTTTCTTGGGCATTTTCTTGGAGGTGAGTTCAGTGAGGGCTGTCACAATGGATCCATATCCCTTCACAAACCTCCTGTAATACCCAGTCAAGCCAAGGAATGCCCTGACTTGAGTCTGGGTTTTTGGAGCTACCCAGTCCAGAATAGTCTGGATCTTGGGTTGGAGTGGCTGAACTTGGCCTCCACCTACAAGGTGTCCCAAGTAAACCACAGTTCCCTGCCCTATCTGGCATTTGGATGCCTTGATAGAGAGGCCTGCAGATTGCAGAGCCTTCAAAACCTTCTTCAGGTGGACCAGGTGATCCTGCCAGGTGGAGCTAAAGACAGCAATATCATCAAGATAAGCTGTGCTAAAGGACTCCAAGCCAGCAAGGACTTGATTCACCAACCTTTGGAAGGTGGCAGGGGCATTCTTTAAACCAAAGGGCATAACAGTAAACTGATAATGCCCATCAGGTGTGGAGAATGCTGTTTTCTCTTTTGCTCCAGGTGCCATTTTTATTTGCCAGTACCCTGCTGTTAAGTCAAAGGTACTTAAGAATTTGGCAGCACCTAATTTATCTATGAGCTCATCAGCTCTAGGAATTGGATGAGCATCTGTCTTGGTGACAGAATTGAGCCCTCTGTAGTCCACACAAAACCTCATCTCTTTCTTTCCATCTTTGGTGTGAGGTTTGGGGACTAAGACCACTGGGCTAGCCCAGGGGCTGTCAGAGCGCTCAATTACTCCCAATTCCAGCATCTTGTGGACTTCCACCTTGATGCTTTCCTTAACATGGTCAGACTGTCTAAAGATTTTGTTTTTGACAGGCATGCTGTCTCCTGTGTCCACATCATGGGTACACAGGGGTGTCTGACCAGGGGTTAAGGAGAAGAGTTCAGGAAACTGTTGTAGGACTCTCCTACAATCAGCTTGCTGTTGGCTAGAGAGGGTGTCTGAGTAGATCACTCCATCTACTGAGCCATCTTTTGGGTCTGATGACAGAAGATCAGGGAGAGGTTCACTCTCTGCCTCCTGATCCTCATCTGTTACCATCAACAGATTTACATCAGCCCTGTCATGGAAGAACTTAAGGCGGTTCACATGGATCACCCTCTTGGGGCTCCTGCTTGTGCCCAGGTCCACCAGGTAGGTGACCTGACTCTTCCTTTCTAGCACTGGGTAAGGGCCACTCCATTTGTCCTGGAGTGCCCTGGGAGCCACAGGCTCCAGAACCCAGACTTTCTGTTCTGGTTGGAACTCAACCAGTGCAGCCTTTTGGTCATACCAAAACTTCTGGAGCTGTTGGCTGGCCTCAAGGTTTTTGGTTGCCTTTTCCATGTACTCTGCCATTCTAGAGCGAAGGCCAAGTACATAGTCCACTATGTCTTGTTTAGGCTCATGAAGAGGTCTCTCCCAGCCTTCTTTAACAAGAGCAAGTGGTCCCCTTACAGGATGACCAAACAGAAGTTCAAAGGGTGAGAATCCTACTCCCTTCTGTGGCACCTCTCTGTAAGCGAAAAGCAGACATGGCAAGAGGACATCCCATCTCCTTTTGAGCTTTTCTGGGAGCCCCATGATCATGCCTTTTAATGTCTTGTTGAATCTCTCAACTAAGCCATTAGTTTGTGGATGGTATGGTGTAGTGAATTTGTAAGTCACTCCACACTCATTCCACATGTGTTTTAGGTATGCTGACATGAAGTTGGTACCTCTGTCAGACACCACCTCCTTAGGGAAACCCACTCTGGTAAAGATACCAATGAGGGCCTTGGCTACTGCAGGGGCAGTAGTCGACCTAAGGGGAATAGCTTCAGGATACCTGGTAGCATGATCCACTACTACCAGGATATACATATTTCCTGAGGCTGTGGGAGGTTCTAGTGGACCAACTATGTCCACACCCACTCTTTCAAAGGGAACCCCCACCACTGGAAGTGGAATGAGGGGGGCCTTTGGATGCCCACCTGTCTTACCACTGGCTTGACAGGTGGGGCAGGAGAGGCAAAACTCCTTAACCATGTTGGACATATTGGGCCAGTAGAAGTGGTTGACTAGCCTCTCCCACGTCTTGGTTTGTCCCAAATGTCCAGCAAGGGGAATGTCATGGGCCAATGTTAGGATGAACTCTCTGAACAGCTGAGGCACTACCACTCTCCTAGTGGCACCAGGTTTGGGGTCTCTGGCCTCAGTGTACAGGAGTCCATCTTCCCAATAGACCCTATGTGTTCAATTTTTCTTGCCCTTGGACTCTTCAGCAGCTTGCTGCCTAAGGCCTTCAAGAGAGGGACAGGTTTCTTGTCCCTTACACAGCTCCTCCCTTGAGGGTCCCCCTGGGCCTAAGAGCTCAACCTGATAAGGTTCAAGCTCCAAAGGCTCAGTTCCCTCAGAGGGCAGAACTTCTTCCTGAGAAGAGAGGTTCCCTTTCTTTTGCTGTATTGCAGTTGGTTTCCCAACTGACCTTCCTTTCCTCTTGGTAGGCTGGGCCATTCTTCCAGACTCCAGCTCTACTTGTTCACCCTGTGCCTTGCACTGTGCTCTTGTTTTCACACACACCAGTTCAGGGATACCCAGCATTGCTGCATGGGTTTTTAGTTCTACCTCAGCCCATGCTGAGGACTCCAGGTCATTTCCAAGCAGACAGTCCACTGGGATATTTGAGGAGACCACCACCTGTTTCAGGCCATTGACCCCTCCCCATTCTAAAGTAACCATTGCCATGGGATGTACTTTTCTCTGATTGTCAGCGTTGGTGACTGTGTAAGTTTTTCCAGTCAGGTATTGGCCAGGGGAAACCAGTTTCTCTGTCACCATGGTGACACTGGCACCTGTATCCCTTAGGCCCTCTATTCTAGTCCCATTAATTAAGAGTTGCTGTCTGTATTTTTGCATGTTAGGCGGCCAGACAGCTAGTGTGGCTAAATCCACCCCACCCTCAGAAACTAGAGTAGCTTCAGTGTGGACCCTGATTTCCTCTGGGCACACTGTTGATCCCACTTGGAGACTAGCCATACCAGTGTTACCTGGATGGGAGTTTGGAGTGGAACCTTTCTTGGGACAGGCCTTGTCTCCAGTTTGGTGTCCATGCTGTTTACAGCTATGACACCAGGCCTTTTTGGGATCAAAGTTTTTACCCTTGTACCCATTGTTTTGTGAAGAGGCTCTGGGCCCACCCTCCTGTGCAGGTTTTTGGGGGCCTGTAGAAGACTCTTTACTATTTTTAGTTTTGGTTGTCTCATCACCCTTCCCCTGGGGAGTCTTTGTGACCCCTTTCTTTTGGTCACCCCCTGTTGAAGTCTTGGACACCCTTGTCTTGACCCAATGGTCCGCCTTCTTTCCCAATTCTTGGGGAGAAATTGGTCCTAGGTCTACCAGATGCTGATGCAGTTTATCATTGAAACAATTACTCAATAGGTGTTCTTTCACAAATAAATTGTACAGCCCATCATAATTACTTACACCACTGCCTTGAATCCAACCATCTAGTGTTTTCACTGAGTAGTCTACAAAGTCAACCCAGGTCTGGCTCGAGGATTTTTGAGCCCCCCTGAATCTAATCCTATACTCCTCAGTGGAGAATCCAAAGCCCTCAATCAGGGTACCCTTCATGAGGTCATAAGATTCTGCATCTTGTCCAGAGAGTGTGAGGAGTCTATCCCTACACTTTCCTGTGAACATTTCCCAAAGGAGAGCACCCCAGTGAGATCTGTTCACTTTTCTGGTTACACAAGCCCTCTCAAAAGCTGTGAACCATTTGGTGATGTCATCACCATCTTCATATTTAGTTACAATCCCTTTAGGGATTTTCAACATGTCAGGAGAATCTCTGACCCTATTTATGTTGCTGCCACCATTGATGGGTCCTAGGCCCATCTCTTGTCTTTCCCTCTCTATGGCTAGGATCTGTCTTTCCAAAGCCAATCTTTTGGCCATCCTGGCTAACTGGATGTCCTCTTCACTGGGGTTATCCTCAGTGATTTCAGAGGTGTTGGTCTCTCCTGTGAGGGAACCAGCATCTCTGACTATTATTTTTGGAGTCAGGGTTTGAGGGACCCTGTTCTCCCTAGATAGGACTGGTAGGGGGGAATTTTCCTCCAAGTCACTATCTTCTTCCTCTGAGTTGCCACCCTCAGAAGGGTTGGCCTTTTCAAACTCTGCCAAAAGCTCCTGGAGCTGTATTTTGGTAGGTTTGGGGCCCATTGTTATTTTCTTTATTTTACAGAGTGACCTTAGCTCCCTCATCTTAAGATGGAGGTAAGGTGTGGTGTCGAGTTCCACCACAGTCACATCTGTGCTAGACATTTTGCTTCTAAAAGTTGGAATACTTTTTAAGAATCTACAACTGGTTCTAGAATCTAATTCAAACTTTTACAAACTTTTAAACTCTAAAAGAAATGCTAAACAGGATCTAACACAAGGCCCTAGCAGGTCTTTTAAGAATTTAGGAAACTTTTCAAATTGCAAAAATCAATTTCTAATGACAATTTTGGAATTTGTCGTGTGATCAGGTATTGGCTGAGTAGTCCAGCAAATGCAAAGTCTTGTACCCCACCGCTGATCCACCAATGTAGGAAGTTGGCTCTGTATGTGCTATTTCAAAGTAAGGAATAGCATGCACAGAGTCCAAGGGTTCCCCTTAGAGGTAAAATAGTGGTAAAAATAGATAATACTAATGCTCTATTTTGTGGTAGTGTGGTCGAGCAGTAGGCTTATCCAAGGAGTAGTGTTAAGCATTTGTTGTACATACACATAGACAATAAATGAGGTACACACACTCAGAGACAAATCCAGCCAATAGGTTTTGTTATAGAAAAATATATTTTCTTAGTTTATTTTAAGAACCACAGGTTCAAATGTAACATGTAATATCTTGTTTGAAAGGTATTGCAGGTAAGTACATTAGGAACTTTGAATCATTTCAATTGCATGTATACTTTTCAAGTTATTGACAAATAGCTACTTTAAAAGTGGACACTTAGTGCAATTTTCACAGTTCCTGGGGGAGGTAAGTTTTTGTTAGTTTTACCCGGTAAGTAAGACACTTACAGGGTTCAGTTCTTGGTCCAAGGTAGCCCACCGTTGGGGGTTCAGAGCAACCCCAAAGTCACCACACCAGCAGCTCAGGGCCGGTCAGGTGCAGAGTTCAAAGTGGTGCCCAAAACGCATAGGCTTCAATGGAGAGAAGGGGGTGCCCCGGTTCCGGTCTGCTTGCAGGTAAGTACCCGCGTCTTCGGAGGGCAGACCAGGGGGGTTTTGTAGGGTACCGGGGGGGACACAAGCCCACACAGAAATTTCACCCTCAGCAGCGCGGGGGCGGCCGGGTGCAGTGTAGAAACAAGCGTCGGGTTCGCAATGTTAGTCTATGAGAGATCAACGGATCTCTTCAGCGCTGCAGGCAGGCAAGGGGGGGCTTCCTCGGGGAAACCTCCACTTGGGCAAGGGAGAGGGACTCCTGGGGGTCACTTCTCCAGTGAAAGTCCGGTCCTTCAGGTCCTGGGGGCTGCGGGTGCAGGGTCTTTTCCAGGCGTCGGGACTTAGGTTTCAGAGAGTCGCGGTCAGGGGGAGCCTCGGGATTCCCTCTGCAGGCGGCGCTGTGGGGGCTCAGGGGGGACAGGTTTTGGTATTCACAGTCGTAGAGTAGTCCGGGGGTCCTCCCTGAGGTGTTGGTTCTCCACCAGCCGAGTCGGGGTCGCCGGGTGCAGTGTTGCAAGTCTCACGCTTCTTGCGGGGAGATTGCAGGGTCTTTAAAGCTGCTCCTTGAAACAAAGTTGCAGTCTTTTTGGAGCAGGTCCGCTGTCCTCGGGAGTTTCTGGTCGTCGTCGAAGCAGGGCAGTCCTCAGAGGATTCAGAGGTCGCTGGTCCCTTTGGAAGGCGTCGCTGGAGCAGAGTTCTTTGGAAGGCAGGAGACAGGCCGGTGAGTTTCTGGAGCCAAGGCAGTTGTCTTCTGGTCTTCCTCTGCAGGGGTTTTCAGCTAGGCAGTCCTTCTTCTTGTTGTTGCAGGAATCTAATTTTCTAGGGTTCAGGGTAGCCCTTAAATACTAAATTTAAGGGCGTGTTTAGGTCTGGGGGGTTAGTAGCCAATGGCTACTAGCCCTGAGGGTGGGTACACCCTCTTTGTGCCTCCTCCCAAGGGGAGGGGGTCACAATCCTAACCCTATTGGGGGAATCCTCCATCTGCAAGATGGAGGATTTCTAAAAGTTAGAGTCACCTCAGCTCAGGACACCTTAGGGGCTGTCCTGACTGGCCAGTGACTCCTCCTTGTTATTCTCATTATTTTCTCCGGCCTTGCCGCCAAAAGTGGGGGCCGGGCCGGAGGGGGCGGGCAACTCCACTAGCTGGAGTGTCCTGCGGTGCTGTGACAAAGGGGTGAGCCTTTGAGGCTCACCGCCAGGTGTTACAGCTCCTGCCTGGGGGAGGTGTTAGCATCTCCACCCAGTGCAGGCTTTGTTACTGGCCTCAGAGTGACAAAGGCACTCTCCCCATGGGGCCAGCAACATGTCTCTAGTGTGGCAGGCTGCTGGAACTAGTCAGCCTACACAGATAGTCGGTTAAGTTTCAGGGGGCACCTCTAAGGTGCCCTCTGGGGTGTATTTTGCAATAAAATGTACACTGGCATCAGTGTGCATTTATTGTGCTGAGAAGTTTGATACCAAACTTCCCAGTTTTCAGTGTAGCCATTATGGTGCTGTGGAGTTCGTGTTTGACAAACTCCCAGACCATATACTCTTATGGCTACCCTGCACTTACAATGTCTAAGGTTTTGTTTAGACACTGTAGGGGTACCATGCTCATGCACTGGTACCCTCACCTATGGTATAGTGCACCCTGCCTTAGGGCTGTAAGGCCTGCTAGAGGGGTGACTGACCTATACTTGCATAGGCAGTGAGAGGCTGGCATGGCACCCTGAGGGGAGTGCCATGTCGACTTACTCGTTTTGTCCTCACTAGCACACACAAGCTGGCAAGCAGTGTGTCTGTGCTGAGTGAGAGGTCTCCAGGGTGGCATAAGACATGCTGCAGCCCTTAGAGACCTTCCTTGGCATCAGGGCCCTTGGTACTAGAAGTACCAGTTACAAGGGACTTATCTGGATGCCAGGGTCTGCCAATTGTGGATACAAAAGTACAGGTTAGGGAAAGAACACTGGTGCTGGGGCCTGGTTAGCAGGCCTCAGCACACTTTCAATTGTAAACATAGCATCAGCAAAGGCAAAAAGTCAGGGGGCAACCATGCCAAGGAGGCATTTCCTTACACCCCCCAAAACACTAGATCGCCAAGAACCCAATTCAGAAAGGGATTTTCAGGAGTAGGTGTGACTTTAAAAAAAAAATAAAATTGTGGATTACTCCTGTGTTTTGACGCATTTTTTAAATTAAGCAATCAATGTTCAATCAACAAAACATTAAAGTAGATTGTGCACACCAGTCTCCTCTCTACTTGGTCTTTCACACTAAGTCTCAACATCATGTTAGATATGCTCACCACTTTTTGTGTCACTGGCACTAATCTGGATTTCATTTTACTAGTCTGGATCTCATCTTACTCAAGACAGGATTCCAACATCATATGATGCCTTAAACATTCATGGCTCGAGAAATCTACCTACCACTCGCTATGTCGAGTCAGATTTGATCAGGTTGAGCTATTTTTAGGATTTATTCACCCCTTCTGGCGAGCTGACAAAGAACAGGTGTTCTGTTCAGTGAGAAAGTGGAGGAGCAATAAAAGACGTCTTTAAATCTTGTTCTTGTGTGTCACAATTGCTCTGTGTTCACAGACAGAGGTCAAAAATCATTTTGTCTTACAATTAATTTTCCATCTGACTGCAGAGTTCCAGAATTTTGTAAGGTGCACTGTTTGACCTGCTGTTTAGAGAGTGAAATAAACGGCTATAGGGTATAAGGTTTTTCCTAACACACATTTAAATGACTAAATCAACTGACAAACACATATATATATTCCAGTAGTTGTGAAAGCCCATTTTCTGTATTTGTGTGATGAAAAAATACCTTACATGTTGTGCAAAGGATATGTTTTCTGAAACCCAATTTCCACATATTTGTAATACACAATATAGATATCAGTAAAGCTGCCAGTTAGTGGAAAGGTTTTTTGACATTTCTTGGAAATTTACTGCGTGTAGAGGACAGTATGCTACCACATCATGGTTTAGTCATATGTATTAAAAGTGAGTGTTTAAACAAACTGAAAAAAACTCCTGCCCTTATGGCAATGCTATTAGTAAACTAAAAGCAAGTCATGGGTCATGTGTCCCTTACATGTGGGCTAGATTCTTGTGATACATGCATCAAGCTTTAGTCTACTCGATCAAACAAGAGTTTTTTTGTACTGCAGAAATGCCGAGCTCACATATTTGAAGGTGCAAACATATGTGAGAATGAAGAAAAAGGTGACTAAACTATTTGCCTAGGATCAAACAATTTGAGACCCGTTTATGGGTCAAGTACCTAACAGTTTGATCGAGTAGATTATTCAAGTTACTCGACATGCAGGTCTAGTAACATTTTTATGATTTATCGAAGCCTGGCACGCCACACTTCCAGTGCCACTAGTAGGCATTCGTCCGAGGATTTTCACTATATTTCATCAAGTTTTCATAAAAGAATATATTCATACATGACCTTATCCCATACTTCCACATTTGTAACATTCTACGTAGGTGAAATGGATTTCCCTAAACATCTCTCTCCTCTCACCTAAAAACTCTAATCGGACGTCAACACTAAATAGCTCTTCACTCGCTCGTGCGGATCGCCCCAGAAACAGAGAACTACTGCCCTGCACACAGTCTGATCAACGACTGCGTAAGTGCCATCCCACACCTTAGTATCCAGATTCTTGAACTGCACCTCTCCAAATATAAAGTACTGAAAAATACTCATTGGCATTATCCCTGTTCTTATATCACCGCTCATCAACATGCCTCAATGTGAGTTCCCCACTGTCAACATCCTGACATACTCTATGCCATTGCCTCCGTTTGTTAGAAATACTGTGTTTTAACAAAAAAAATCAAAGATGATAACCAAATGTTATTGCCCTCATTAAACTCTCAAACAAAATTTAACTTACCCACTTTGATGAGATGAAGTAGCTGCTCTGAAGGCGCACACACAGTATTTGGCTTTACCTCATTTATCAGACCATTGGCAAGGTTGATGTACCCGTCATACAACAACTGGCTGATCATAAGTTTATAGAGCTGATGACGATCTTTCAACGTGATTCTTGATCGATACATGGTGTGTCACAAATACTGTACTACAGAAAGAAACAAAGATGAGCAGAATTACTTTTTTTGCTTTAACTACCATCTGTGTTACGTAAAAACATTATGTACTTAAATATCGTAAATCCAAATGTGACAATGTCCAATTTTTCCATCACCATTTACACACACAGCTCTTGTTCTAATATGCAGGTTAAATATAGCAAATGAGAATCATTTTTTTTTTCAGGCAACAGATTAAAAAAAAAAGAAGAATACAAAAATCTGTTGAAATACAGCAAATAAATAAATAAATAAACAGTTTCTAAGCTTTAACTGTCTTGCCAACCTGATCTAATCAAAATAATTCATATTTAAAATACGTACATATAAACATACATGGGGTGGACCTCTGGGTCACCCCTTTTTACTGATCCATTAAAACGTCATTCACATTTTGATTCCATCACAGCATACAGTTGTGGAAATGGCCAACTTAGGCCACTGACTGTCATGCATTGTGAGTGACAGTCTTTTGTCTGATCACATGCACATTTGCTTGAAAAGGAGTGTGTTTAAGAGCCAGTGAGTGTCACAGCTAGTGGAATAATCCTTTATTTTTTTAATCAGCCAACTTAAAGCTCCGCAGCTTTAAGTGTTACCACATCACTTGCTTCTTGCTCATTCCAAGTGAATTCTTTTTCATTGAACTTCACAAGGGTAGGGTCGGCGTGGATTCACACCGAAGCTTTCATAGTCCTGCATGGCAGAGTAGAACAGGAATTGGTATGAGTGGGTGAGAGAGGGGGGTGCTGGTAAGCTTGGGGTGAGGGTTGGTGTGGGGAACAAGTGTGGGCCAAAGTATAATAATTTGAGGGAAGCAGCAGGGCTCTGAAGGGGAAAAGGAAGAGATATAGCATCAATGGAGGCAACTGAGTCAATTCACAATATCACACAATTTTTGCCTACTGATAGATAGTACTCTTAGTAGCTGTAACCAAGGTGTCCACATACTTAGCTGGAACATCAACAATATGCATTCCCTTACTAAGATTAGATATATCAGAGAGGAATTAAGTGTTCTTAATCCTAATCTTTTTTGTGTGCAGGAGACCCTGTTGTGTAGCCATTTTAGTTATAGCTTCATACACGTTAGTTTAGCAAACTAGGCCTGCAGCTGTGCACTTTAACCTAGATATATTTTATTCAGCTTTATTATTTAAACAATAGCCACATTTGTGGTCTTGTTTTATTTCCTCTATCTAGCTTTTCTTTGCCTAGGCCAGCACTGTGTTCTTAAACCAGACATTTCTTTCACTCTGTGTTTTTCTCAAGGCTGCAGTAAGCTAGGTTGCCTGCAAAAGTGGTACTCTTTATCTCTAATGTTCATAGAAACATACACACTCTTACGTGGGGATCCTTTCTTGGAACATCAGCTGTTTCATTATAAAAACACTACTTTGACCCATGTACATTAGAGGGATATTCCAGCCAGATGACCACTACTGTATGCTGATTGCTTCACTGCAGCTGCTTATGTAGATTATAGGCCTCTTGCTCAGGTATGAGGGATAATGTCTTTCCAGGGGAACCTGAAGGGCAGAATTAGAGCTTAATATGCTGTGCTCTAAAATAGCATAGGTAGGAGTATTCTTAACGATCGTAGTGACAATATGGTAGCGTTATTTTCATGCTTTACTCTCCTTGTCACAATTTTAATCCGGTCATGCCTCCTTGTCCTCGTTATTGCATTACATGCTTTATTATCTAAGATGTAGTTACTCCAAAAAAACCTTATTGAACTATATTCTGCCTCTGATTGTCCTTGTATACTTGAGACTAATGTAACTAAGAGAAACAGATGAGATCTGAGTGAGCACGATTTCCCTGAGGAGTCCATTGTGTCATACTCACGGCAGCCCAATCATCCCTGCTCTTGGGTGGAGATGAGGCACTGTTAGTTAGCAGGAAAAAAAACCGGTTTAGGCTGACAGGTGTCACCTGTAGGGAGTTCAGATTCAGTCCTCCACAGTGCAAGTGATTCTGCTTCCCAAATCCAGTAGTCTCATTAGAATAATGAGAATCTACGCAACAACCCATTTTACCACCAGCAAAGTTCATAAGCCAAGCAGCTTAGGCTATTATACCTTCGAAGCAATCAGGATTGATGTTCCAAAGAGGTGGAGGCATTGCTCTCTAGGGGTAAGAAATGTGTTGCCCTTCAGGTCAAGATAAATAGGTCAGGGGAAATTAGTGATTGCCCAGGAACAGTAGTTTACAAATAACATTATGTGTGGTTTATGCTACCTAAATGTTTAACTTCCTTCCTGGTGAGCTCCATGCGCGTCTGGACCCAATTGTCATGAGCAGGCAAGCGTGAGGAAAATGTATCGCCCGAAGCCCAACATCTACATTTATTTCCAGGGAAAGCGGTTTTAATGTCCGTTTTGTCCGAGGGCCAAGTATACATGAAATTAGGGTTAACTAGGGACAGAATTGCTACACCCTCCTGCTCACAGCCAATCACAAACTCAGAAGCTGAGGTCTTCAACTTGTGAAATGTGTGATGGCCTATGATACGTCGTAAGACCATGACTACAGACACTATTTTGATTGGGTCCAGCCCACCCCCAAGTAAAAAACTTAAGAGGGCTTATAACAATACGAATACAGAGAGGCAGAAGCAGGGGAAAGACAGGAAGAACAAAAGAACAACAACCTGCCAACTCTATTATTTAACAGTGGTATAACTCATCAATATCCATGCTTCAATTATTTCATTGGAGCCATCACATTAAATAACCACTGCAACTGAATAACTGTTTTTCTTTTGCCCACCCCCAAGTAAAACTTTGTGTCAGATTGGTGAAAGTAGCCAGAGGGTGGGGACAAGGTTGCTGTTTGCTTATGAAAGGAAAATTGCATCGATCATGAAAACGCCAGGAACCAGGACTGCACAGGTCCTATCAGGATACTATAAGCACTGCCAGGTAAGAGGCCAGGCGAGTTGGGGAATTTACGTCCCATAATTTCTGCCCCTCAGCTCCCTGCTCTGACTTTGATGCTTCCCTTTCATTTCCATGGGCCTTTCCTCTGGTGCTTCCTCCCCGGGCCCTGTAGAATCATCATAAGCCTGCCTGTTGGGCTTATCTATGGCACACGATTCCCCTGGACCTTGTGGATTCAACTCAAATCTGTAGCACATATGGACAATTTCATTGACCCTTTTCTTTCCCTGGGCAGGACATCTAAGTTGAAGCCTGTTGCGAGCGCGATTACACTCTTCCCCCACCATTGTTTCACACTTGCTGTGTGTTATGTACATTAATCAGCATAAAAGCAGCTGCTTTGTGTCAACGATTCTTTCTGCAGTTCTTCTAATTTCACCAGCATCAGTAAACAAAAAGATGGCTACATAATACAAAGTAAATGACAGAGTACCTTTGCAGGTTTTCTTGCAGTTTCAGCCTTGTATTCAATACATCATGGGGCTTTGTAGGTTTTTTACGGCAGTGCTAAGCATGGCTCTATAAAGGATTCAAAGCTTAAGACAGGGTAATCATCACCTTGGGAGAGCAAGACACTGCTGTTGCCAATATCGGTACATGGTAATTGCTCCTCCTTACAAGATAGTAGCCTCACTGCCCCTCACTGGGAAGTAATCTGGAAAACTTTAGGTCCGTGTGATCATTATTTTAATAATATTTAAACACAGTGGTCCTGTGCTACTGATCAATAAAAACACTGAATATGTAAATGTCCAGTTGTTTGTAATAGGGAGTTAGTCTTTATCCAAGGGCAAACAGTTTTGTCAGGTAAATGACTGGAGTCCCAGGAAAATTGTACACGTGCAAAAGATCACAGACAACTAGTTAAGTGGGGTGGTGTTATTTTGGTGCCCTCACTTAACAGCCGCTAATCCAGCACACGGATTACATCTTCACTAGCATGTTGCAGTGTATGCTAATACCAGGCCAAATTCTGGAATGTTTTTCAGATATACCGCAAATGGAGAACTGTAAAAAAGCTTGACAATGTATTAAAACGGTATAAACAAGCATTTGCAATGCAATGGGTCTTGCATTACGTCAGGTTAGAGCTATTGGCGCTGTAAACTCCAAACCAGACTTTTCTTGCCATATTAAATGAAAAGAAAAAATAAAAAGGCGAAATAAAGAGAAAAAGAAGTCCAGAAACCATGCGGAAAACATGGAGCCTCATATGTTTCCAGTAGTTTACCAGTGCTCTTGAGGAGGGCTGAACACCGGGAAAGGCATGACTTATGCATGCCTTTCACGAATGAAAACAAGCAGATTTTAAAAAGCACGCCCACGAACCAATGAAAGTGACTGACGCAACATAGGCGTGGGTGTGGTTAAAATCCCCCTAAAGAGAGATTAGAAGAGGGACGGAGCACTTTGCACTCGCCCCTAAAAATGGACTCTTTAACAATGGTCATGGAGAACTTGAGGAGTAGGGTGGCGAGTCTGAAGTTGACCTGTTCCACGTCAGGCTTGACGTGGGCAGATTAACGAGAACCAGGTCCCTCCTACATCTGTAAAGCTCAGATATGCTTTGCTTTCAAACTTTAAACACCTCCCTGTGCCTCACAGTCAGTCTTCTGACATTGATTTGGATTTTTGGCCAAACTGTTTCTAATCTGCTCAAAAAGGTACACCTAGCAATGGGGGTAACATTTAAAAAGGACAGCAAAGCACAAGATTTAACCCAAATTCAGGCATCACTGAAGTTATTCTTCTGCTCAAAACATAGTGTATGCAAAGCACAGAAATACAAGCAAAAGTTCTTGTTAGAGGCAACTAAACATAGGTGCAGAAAACATTAGAGTGCTCTCAGAAGAGGCACTGAGTAGGATAGCAGCCAGAGAAGAGCCTGAATGCTTTTATATAGAGTGCTTTATAGCGACCATAAACTCTAGTCCGAAACCTAAAAGCCACCAAAACGAGCCCATGCCCTAACCAACCCAACACGTTTAGCCATGTCTAATACCCATATATATATATTTTTTTAAATCACTTTATTTGTATAAACAGCTACTCATCACATAACAATGAACACCAAGTCATGTGCAGAACATAATTCTTGGCCATCGTACAACAACAATTATAATTGCATCATCAGTATAGGATCATAAAAATAGGTATGTAACCAGTCCCAACAGTCTACAACGCATGAAACTTTAATTACCCCGCAATTACTTCTGAATGGTAGAGTTGTGCTAAAAATCGCTTAGTCCCTCCACCCTGTCGGCACCAATCCAAGTTGTTTTTCAAGGCTTGAATCTCTGGAGGCCTGAATGCTTCCCCTCCACCATGCTCTTGCAATACCTCTTTTGGCCACTCCTGCCGCCAGCATCAGCCACAATCTCTGATAGCATGGTCACTCTTCATCCCCAGATATGTGAAGTATTAGCAGTCTGTCCTCCAGTGGGGCAGTGAGGCCCGTTACAGGGGTCATAATCTGAACCACTCATCTCCAGAAATGCTGTATGACTGGGCAGCTCCATAGGGTAGGGTATGGAGAAAATGAGCCCACCATGCCACACTTCCTTCTACATAAATCAGACTCGCTGTGGCCCATGCGGTGCAGAAGAGATCTGGAGTAATGTGATCTGTGAAGAATTCTAAGTTGTATCAGGCAAAATCGAGCACAGATTGCCACCTCCCTAGGGCTCTGAAGGTCATCCTGACAGTCCTCCTATATTGCACCCAGGTCACCCTCCCACACCGCTCGGTGACATTGCTTGGGATTAGGGGAGTTATTCATAAGTTTCTTATAAGTCAGGGAGATTGCCTTCTCTGGCACTGGGTCTAATAGTTACCAGTCCTCTAAGGGAGAGGACTCTGGAAGCTGGTCACCCACATCTACATGCTTTGTGAGTGCATAGTCCAACTGGATGTACTGTAAACTGACAGACCCCCACATCACATATTCCCTCTGCACACCCACCCCTGAGAGAAAACAGTGCCCCGTTCCTCCAAATGTCCCCCAAATGGTCAATACCTATTAGCCCCATTGATAAAATGCCTTCAGATTGCGGAGTTCACGGAGTTGGTCGCTAGACCAGAGAGGAGTCACACTTGTTAACTTACCCTCCCATCTCAAGAATTTGGTGGCCTTCCCCCATGCTCTCACCATCGCCTGCATATGGAATGGAAGCTGGCCTTTCCATCTCCTTGTATAGAGCACAGACAGGTGTCCTCCATCTCCCTTGGCTGCCCGGTCAACCCTATAGGCAGGTTCTTCTCTGTAGGCAAATACCCATTTGTTGATTGGGACCAGCTGGACCGTCCAGTAGTTTGCTTAGATGTCTGGAACCGCTAGACCCCCATCAAACACCCCTCTTTCGGTCTTACTCAGGGATATGCGGGAGCTGCTCCCGTCCTACAGAAGAGTATGCAATTTACTATTAACCTGGGAAAAGAAGGTTGGGGGCACTTTAAACGGTGTGTTCTGAAGCACATACAGGAGGTTGGGAAGGGACATCGTTTTGAAGAGGGCGGCCCGGCCCATCAGAGAGAGCAGGAGCTTCCTCCAGTGTGAAACTGCTTTGCGGAGGTGATCTAGTTGTGGATAAAGGTTCTGCCTGAGGACTTCTTCCGGATTCCTTGTTGCATATAATTCCAAGTAAGGCAATCCCTCCACAGCCAATGGGGCCACACATCTCGCCAGCAGGATCAGTTCGTCCCCTGTAAACTCTGGATTTCTCCCAGTTTATTTGGTAGCCAGAATATGCTCCAAACAGATGGAAGATATGTAACAATCTATCTACTGAGTGGCAGGGTTTAGTGACAGAGGAGGACATCGTCTGCATACAGGGATATTCTAGCCTCCCACCATCCCCCTTCTGGAATACCCCATATGAGAGGGTCTTGCCGCACCCAGGTGGCCAACGGCTCAAGTGCGAGGGTAAATAACCATGGAAACAGAGGGCAGCCCTGCCATGTGCTCCGGTGGAGGGCAAAGGAGCGGGATGTCACCTGTTGACTCTTACTCGCGCTTGTGGGCCACTGTATAACATTTGGACCCATGCATATAACTGAGGGCCAAAGCCCAATCTGGTTAGGACTGCACGGAGATATGTCCATTCAATGCTATCAAAGACCATTTTTGCATCGAGCAATAGTAGTACAGCTTCCTCCCCCTCGGGGGCATCCACTGCATACAAAATCTCAAAAAGGCGCCTCAGATTCAGTCTGGTATTCCTAGAGGGCATGAAACCGGTTTGGTCACAATGGACCAAGTAGCCCATTACTGGTAGAAGCCTACTCACTGGTATTTTAGTCAGTACCTTAACCTCAAGGTTCAACAGTGACATGGGTTGATATGAGCTACAAGTTGTGTACGTAGGACTACAAATGTTGCTACTCTTTGATCCATAAGTAGGGTACCATCTGCCTTGGTTGCCCAAAACATTGCCAACATCTGCAGCACTACAATGTCTGCCAGGCACTTGTAGAGCTCTACAGGCAGACCCTTAGGGCCCACTGCCTTTCCCGATTGTGTCTCCCTTATTGCCCTATGCACTTCCTCCACCGTTAGATCCTGATCTAACGCCTCCCTGTCTGCTTCAAGCAATTCCGTCAGTGAGAGGTCCCCAAGGAGTTCCACGCAATCTGCATAGTTATGGGCAGTCATGGAGGAATATAAATGCTCATAATAGGTGGCAAAGACCTCAGCAATGGTGTCCCCTGTGTTATGCTGCCCACCTGCCTCGTCTCTTATCTCAGCCACGCAGTTCCTGCCTCGGTCCCTTTTTTCCCCCAACATGCCAATAGCTTGTTTTCTTTGTACCCCACTTCATATAGGCGCCTCTGTATGGCCAGCGCATGAGTAAGCCTTATTGTCTGCTAGATTCCTCAGCTCCTGTTGCTTAAGTAACAGTCTGACACTGGTGTGGCTCCACCAAGCCACCTGCTAGTGCAATTCTCAATCACCTCACACTGAAGACACTGCTCCTTTTTAAAAACCCACTCATCAGCGCTTGAGCTTACCCTCTAATGACTGCCTTGAAGGCCTCCAGAGTATACCCGTCGAAGTCACAGTTCCCAGGTAGTCAGAGAAATATCACTCAGCTCCCTCGAGTATCTTTTCGGGAAAACCTTTCTCCTTTAAGAACCAGGGATCGATTCTGGGGGACAGTCCAGCGTCTCTAATTGTGCCTAACAGTGTGGCCACCACTGGAGAATGATCGGGTATGCCTTGCGACAGGTGTGTTACCTACTGAAAGTGCCCAGCCTCGGAGTGATGTGATATAAAGACGAAGTCTGAAGAGTTTTCAGATTAGACTTTATTCCATCTCCAATGCTTCAATTGCCTCTTCTCTTCACAGGTCTTCTCTCCAACCGTTCACCTCCCCTCACAGCCTACTCTTCACCTCTCTCCCAACATTCCGATCAACCCAAAATATAATACAGGGGGAAAGGGTACAAGGGAAATACCATTCCTATACATTGTTTACTGTAACACACATTTACATTAATATACTACTAAAAATATGTAATAACATAATACTATACTATTGTGATAAACTAATACTACACTAGCTAACTACATCACAACACATCTTCCCCTTTAACGAATTTGATATAAGACATTGACTTTTCCACTAATTAGGTTATATTATAATAAATGACAGGTTGATCAATAATTAGCAACAGATTAAACTGTTTAGTCAAAATTATAACTATATTTATATTCGTATTAACTAATAAATTATAATTTCCAAATAACAACAGACCGTGATTATTTATGTCATATTGGAGGTCACTTCATAGTCCTTGTGCCATATTGGAGGACTGATTTGTCGAAGTCCCAACCTCCGTTGGCACTTGCTCTCCAGATAGTTTTCTGCCAATCCCTCCACCACAGATTCTTCCACCCCGTTCCCATTTTCTTCTTCACTAGATGCCGATAACTTGACAAGTCTATCCATGCTCCAGCATTGACCATTGTCTAGTATTACCACATTTTTCTTAACTTTATTAATGCGGAAAGGGCCCATGAACCTGGTGTCTTTCATGCCTGCCCGTACCCCACTATTAGGTTTCTTAACATACACTTGATCATTGATATTCCAATCCTGTTTTTTCGCCCCTTGTGTGGAATCATACCTGCTTTTATATTTGTTTTGATGTTTGGAGATTCTAATATTACTACACCGGGTAGAGTAATTGCACTTATCCCCACCCCCTAACCAGACCGGAAAGAATTTGGTATAAGGCTTTCTGCCCTTCAAAGCTGTAAATGGGGAAACATTTGTGATAGAATTGGGAGTGGTGTGATATGCCCACAACATATCCCCGATAGCATTCTCTACATTCAAGTGATTGATACTTGCTAGTTGAATGCAATCTTTGACCATGCGATTCATCCTCTCTACTAGACCATTAGCTCTTGGACAATAAAGAGCCGTAGTAAGGTGTTTTACTCCAATGGATTCAAGGAAGTTCTTCATTGCCGAGGATGTCAACTGAACTCCATTATCCGTAATGAGATATTCCGGAATACCCTCTGCCGCAAAAGAGTCCTTGAGAAAATTAATAACCGCATCAGTATTTATTTGATTGACTAATTTGGTAGTTATCCAATGTGATCGGTAATCGACCAGAACTAAGCCAAATCTTTTACTAACCCCTGAAAGATTGATAGGGCCGATAATATCAAAGGCTACTTTAGCCCAGGGTTTATCAGGTACTTCAACAGGGGAAATCGGAATTTTGTGAACTATTTTATTTTTGTCACTAAGTGCACAAATTGAGCAAGTTTTGACTTCACGCTCAACCATAGCATCCATGTTGGGAAACCAAAACCTTTCCCTCAATCTAGCTTTGGTAAGGCTCCTACCTAAATGGCCTTCATGAGCTAACTTAATGATCTTGAGTCTCAAATCTTGTGGTGGGATGATTTTGTCATTCCTGAATATTAGATTATTATGCTCATTGATTGCGTGCCTCACCTCCCAGTAATTGCTGATGATTTCCTCAACATTCTTCTTTATGTTGGCCACCCATCCTTTGCCTTGGTCCTAAGTAAAGTTAATGACTCGTCCAGTTCTGACGCGCTATCCATTCCTCCCTACTGATTGACGGAATGTTGATCATCATAACAGGGAATTCTTCAACTTCAAAGTCCTCTTTAATGTCTAATGGGACTCTGGCTAAAAAAAATCAGCAGCTGTATTTTTGTTGCCGGGAAGGTATTCCATTTTAAAATAAAAAAATTCTAAACCTAAAATCCATCGGGCAATTCTAGGTGTGCTGTTGGGAAAACCTTTGGACGAGAAAATATAGATCAATGGTTTGTGATCAGTTCTCAAGTCAAATTGAATGCCCCATAAGAAAAATTTAAAATGTTTGATGGCCCAATAACATGCTAAAGCCCCCCTCTCTATGACAGAGTAGTTAGTTTCTGCTTTACTCAAAGCCCAGGACGCAAAAGCTACAATCCTTTCATTGCCATCCACAATCTGAGACAACGTAGCACCTAATCCCCGTTTGCTAGCATCCATGGTGAGGATTGTTTTCCTTTTATGGTCAAAAGTGCATAGGCAAGGAGCATTAGATATGGCTAATTTAATTTCTTTGAAAGCATTTTCATGGTGTTCAGACCAGTCCTATGGAACATGACTTTTGAGTAACTCTCTGAGACTAAATGATATCAAAGAAAAATTCTTCACATACTTTGCCATAAATTCAGCTAGTCCCAGAAAAGATCTTAATTCATCTTTATTTTTGGGAGCTTCCGCCTTCATCACTCCATCCACCAATGAAGACTTGGGTTTGAATCCATCCTTGGAAATTATGTGGCCTAAATACTCTACAGAATTAACTCCTATACGACATTTGTCTTTCTTCAAAGTAAGACCTGCTGCTTTCAATTTATTCAACACATTTATCAGATTATTCTTGTGCTCTTCCTCATTCTTTCCATAAACTAGGATGTTGTCTTGGAAACATAGTGTGCATTTAGCATCCCCAATAATGTGTTGCATGATTTTTTGAAATACTGCTGCTGCTGAGGCCAGCCCAAAGGGCATCCTATTAAACATAAATGAGCCGAAAGGAGTGGTAAAAGCAGTAAGCATTTTGGATTCAGGATGCAATTGTACTTGGTGATATGCACTCGAAAGATCAAGTACCGAAAAGTAACCAGCTTCACCCATTGTGCTTAACAATTCATTAATTCTTGGAAGGGGATGCCTTTCTACCCAGATGTTCCTGTTCAATTCTCTAAGGTCCACACATACTCTAATGTCATTGCAATTGTTTTTCTTAGCTACGACTATGGGAGCTAGCCACTCTGAGCATTCAATGGGTTGGATAATTTCTAAAGCCTGCAGTCTTTCAAGTTCTTTTTTGACTGCATCTTTCAATAGATGAGGAATAGGTCTGGTTTTGTGAACTATGGGTTTATAATTAGGTTTCAGTTTAATTTTGTGTTGAAAATTCTTAAGAAGGCCCAATTCTTCACAAAACATTTTGGGAAATTTCTGAAAAATTTGATTATCAGCAGTAGAGGTGTCTACAACTAAAACTTGTTCGGGATCATTAGGATCTAACTTTATTCCAAGTTCCCTTTGATGTTGCCATCCTAGCAAACTAGACCCTTCCTCTACCACGTAAATTTTCCCGACTGTAGAGCGACCCTTAAAAGAAAATTGCTTTGAACATGCCCCTGAGCAGAATAGGATCCTTATTATAACCCTTAGGGTTGACATCCGGTTTAGTTAATTCAATTTCACTGTCATTCGTCACATACTTGAAATCATCAGCATTTATTATGGTGAACGGTGAACACGAATCAGCAAAGACCCTTATGTTTTTGTCATTAACCGATATAGTGCATTCAGGATATTGCGAAAGAGCAGCACCTTTACCTTTGACTTGAAGCACAATCTTTTTAACTGTTTGGGAGTTATCCTCCCACTTCTTATTATCGGACTCTACCCTGGTTGGATTCTTACATACCCTAGCAAAGTGGCCTCTTTTGTTACACTTCCTGCAAACTGCCGATTTTGCTTGGCAAAAGGACGAATTAGCTAAATGATTATTACTCCCACACCGGAAACACAATAGCCCATTTCTGTTGTTAGTTTGTTTGTGTGTAAGTTTATCACTAGTTTTCACCTTAAGGACATTCTCACTAGGTACGTAGTCAGTAATCTCATTTACCTGCTCAATAGCCGAAGAGGACCTGATTTCCTGCAGACAAATGGCTGTGTGCTCAATAGATTTTGCTATCTCAATTGCTTCTTGTAAATCAGATTGTCTTTGGAGTAACTTCTCCTGTATCTTAATGTTATTTGTGCACCTGACTAGTTGATCTCGAATGAGGGAGTCATTTAATTCACCAAAATTACATAATAAACTTAGTCCTCTTGATGCAGCAATGTAACTGACTACATTCTCTTGTTTCCCTTGGATGCGAGAAAAAAAACTTATGGCGTTCCAGAACTACATTAATTCTGTCTCCAAACTGTTTTTCAAGCTTTACATACGTGGTGACATACTCATCTTGCATTTGCCCTTCAGGAATATGGGGTTCCGGTAGGGATTCATATATTTTTCTTCCATGGGTACCCAAATTATGTAAAAGAATATGCTGTTTCCTAATTGGATTGAATTTATCCCCCCCAATAGCAATTAAATACGATTCAAATATTTTTATCCATTCTTTCCACGGTACATTCGGTTCCCCCATTTCATTAAAAAAAGGTACAGGTTGAGACATACCTGCAGCTGCCATTTTGCAGAAATTATTAGTACAATTAAGTTTCTTGAGATTAACTTTACAAATCAATACGCAATTAACTGCATATGTAATAGACAAGTCACGTTGTAGAGAAAACAAGGTACACTGCAAAATCCTAAATTAAGTTAAAAGTAATAAATCAAAAAACTCAGTAATACGTTACACATATGTGCTAGAATATGAATAAATGTGAAGACTGGACTTGAATTGTTAATTAGCAACAGGAAAAGCTGTGCCTGTCAGCGTGCTTTACAGGCTTCATATGTACTTATTACCATGAAGTTCTTGCTTACCTGAGTATTTCTCGCGTGCACTGCGAAATTGCCGTCGTCTCTGAGCTCCGTGTACGTTGCGTGCCACTTTGACAGACTCGGGTTTCTGAAGAATTCTTTTAAACGCGTTCTTAATCCAGTTAAAAATGTTAAACTTGAAATCGAAGAATTCTTCTCATAACTGGTTTAAAACGTTCGTTCTCTGGTTCTTGCCACCTGCTGTTGATTTTAGACTTCAATTGCGGTTGAAATAGAGTTGAATGTCCTCTCAGTGACGCGCGTACCGGCGCGTGCTGCACTGACAGAATTTTCCTCAGAGCCAGTTCAAAAACGTTCGTCCTGCATTTAACAATATGCTTACATGCTGAGATTGAATTCCGTGCGAGCCTGCCACCTGCTGTTGAATTTAGGCAAACGCGTACCTTTATTAAATTCAGATGCAACAGTAAATAGAGTGAAACTTTACCTCCGAAACGAAACGAAAGCGAGTAACCAAAAGGGGAACCGAAATGTCAGACGGAGTTCACACAGCTTGCTGTTCACTTAATAGAAAGCACACTTCTGTAATATCTGTCAGCAGGATTGCGATTGTAACTAGAGTGAAAATTCCCTTCAGTACACTTTCAATAAAACGAAAGCGGGCAAATCAAAAGGGAAACTGAACAGTCAAGCGGATTGAGAGAAGAACATAACTTCCTCAAACGTATACGAAGAAATTCTCATTCACGAAGCCTCCAGACAGAAATGAAGATTACTGACAAGATAACATCACGCACGTTTCTGTAATAATTGCCAGCCGGATTGAGAATTAAAATAATTTCCTAAAATGTGTAACGACGAATTTCTGACTCACAAAGCTTCCAGACAGCAACTGAAGAATAGCGGAAAGAGGGGTGGAGATGGCGATGTCCCCTCACATCCCACCTTCGTCGCCAGTGATATAAAGACGAAGTCTGAAGAGTTTTCAGATTAGACTTTATTCCATCTCCAATGCTTCAACTGCCTCTTCTCTTCACAGGTCTTCTCTCCAACCGTTCACCTCCCCTCACAGCCTACTCTTCACCTCTCTCCCAACATTCCGATCAACCCAAAATATAACACAGGGGGAAAGGGTACAAGGGAAATACCATTCCTATACATTGTTTACTCTAACACACATTTACATTAATATACTACTAAAAATATGTAATAACATAATACTATACTATTGTGATAAACTAATACTACACTAGCTAACTACATCACAACATGATGTAGTAGTCGAGGTAGTCGAGATGTAAGATGCGGCTATGAGCCGCAGATGAAAAAAAAAAAAAAGTAAATTGCCTCATGTGGGTTGTGTGCCCTCTACACGTCTATTAGTCCCAATGAGTCTGCAAAAGCCCTCAGACCGCTGGTGCCCCCACCTTCCCCGCAGCTAGCCATCCTGTCCAGAACTGGGACCATGGTGCCGTTCATGTCCCTCCCAAGTATAAGGGTGCCAGAAGGCAAGCAGAGTAACAGGGCCCCAAGCACCAGAGGGGTACCAGAATGCAGCTTCAGAGGCACATATACAGAGCAGAGATGTAGAGTCCAGCCATTCCAAGTGCAGGTCTGTACCACATACCGGTCCAATGGACCAGTCCACACAGGACCTGGGACAAAAGGTGTAGCTTTCTTGAGTAAGATACGCACTCCCTTAGAATTAGAGGTGACTCCGGCATGTGCCACCATAGTGTAACCCATTCGATCTAAAGCCCCATGGTGGTTGCCCTTAAGATGGATTCCTTGTATAAGAACCATGTCTGGTGCATATCTGCGAAGGAACTGTAGGACCAATGTTAGTTTAATTTTATTGCCCAGGCCATGGACTTTTCACATCATGACCTTCAGGGGCAGAGGCTCAGTGGTCATCATAATGTACCTGAGCGTGTTGTGGGGCCTGTGAGTGTCTGGTTTATTGTGCCATCCACCCTCCTCTCTTGGGCCTCTCTTTCTTCCCTTGGGTTAGGAGCCATGAGCAGAACCTAAAAAGTACACTGAAGGACCTCAAACAACTGGGCCACTGAACACCCAAACTACATCCCTCCCTCCCAGTTACTCTGCGCAGTAGGCTTAAAACTGCTCCCTCCCCCCCTCCAACTAGCGGAGTGCCTGTCACCCAAACTGTAAAATTAAACATGGTATGGGTTTGGCTGGCTCCGCCCAGATGGATCAAATTATACAGAGAATTTATCCATCCCTTCTTTGGAATTTATAGTTCGTGAAGCATCCTACTTAATACCTTTACGGTTGCAGTCACCTACATCTACACTCCTGGGAGGAGGGTTCAGCTCCTGTATATAGTCCTGTATAACTCAGGGCGTGTCTCGCCCTCTTCCCGGCTCCGTTCCCCTCCACTCCCTGCAAACCTTATGGTCCACCCTGGCGGCAGGTAAGCGAGTCCACTTTACTGGAGCCGAAGTTCATGCAATTCAAGGATCACACCTCTTCTCTTGCCACAGTGACAGAATGGTCCGGATCACACACAAGATGATTGTACGTTCGTTGCATTTTCGGGTGCCCTCTTGTCTCTCCCTTTCTGGCACGCTGCCCTGAGCGCCAGTGCTTAATCCAATCCCAGGTCTCTGTTGGTGTGGAGAAGTAATAGGATTTGCCCTCTGCTAGCACCCGAAGCGTTGCTGGGAAAAGTTTTATATACTTCAGTTCCTTTGCTAGTATGGCTTTCTTTACTTCATCAAAGCTACGTCGCTGTTTCTGTACCTGAAGTGTAAAGTCTGGGAAGAACCGTATGAGGGCATGGTCGAAGTGGAGATCACCATGTGGAAAGGCAGCTTGCAGTATAGCGTCACAATCTCTACGTTTGAAAATTTGTGCTATAATGGTTCTTGGGGCGAAGGGCAGGCTTTGGAATCAGCACCCTATGTGCCCGTTCCACCAACAAAAGACTGCATAGGGGCCAGGCCTTTTGGTTTCATATTGACAATCAGGAGGGCGTCCTGGTCCTTGGGGCCTAGGGGGAGGGGTTCTAGGGAGCCTTAAACCCCCCACTCCCATCTGCTCGCAGATGGCACCTCCCCTGGTCTCCGTAGGGATCTTCACCTCTCCCCTCAGCAGGCCCCTTCTCTCAGGTTCCTCCGGGACCCCTCCTCTCAGGTTCCTGCGGGACCCCTCCTCTCACCCAGGGCCGACGTGGAGCCTTATATAGAACTGTAACTTCCGACCCGCCAAGACCAAACCGGGGGGAGGGGGGGGGGGGAGGATGGGCAACCCACCTCCTTCAGTCCGATGCCAGCGGGCTGCGCCCCAGGCCCCAGCTCTCTTGCACCGCCTTGCTCCACCGCACCCCGTCTCAGCAAAGGGTCCCTGGCAATACACACCCCACTCTGCCTCTGGGGTGCCTCAGCCACCTTCCAACCATGTCAGTGCTCTGCTATTTTGGGAATCTAATCCACTTCACCGCAGCCCGCCCAGCTGTTCAGTTCACTGGCGTGCAGCCTCCCACCTGGATATGGCAGCCATGTCCCTCGCAGCAGCTGTCAAATTTACAGGGCTGTTGCAGGCGACAAAAGGTCTCTGTGCCTTCAGTGAGTCACCACGCTCATGCCGTTTTACTTGCAGCGTAGGATGCTGCTGCATATGGACGGAAGGCGGGATAAACCTTTTAGGAGCCTTGGGGCTCTTAGGTGGTGGCCATCTTACCGTGAGCCTAGACATGTCCCCCAATACCCATATTTTTTCTTGCTCCAGAGCAAACTCTTGAACCCTCTCTAGCCATGTCGGACAGTTTCCTTCTTTTCTTTTCACTCAGTCAAATTCCCAACTTCCTGACAGTGTAACCTCTCGACCAAGCCTCTAGGACCCATAAATCACATCTCTTCTTTTCCCGGTCTAAAGCCCACTGCTATTTTTTTGTTCACAGTCTACCTCCCATGTCGTGTCTAAATCTATAGACAAACTCAATCTTCCATCCCTTTCCTAGCCACCTGCCTAACACCAGATCCACATGCAACCATAAAGCCTTAATCTGCTTCCACTGTGACACTTAAGCCATCTGTAGCTAAGAATACCGCCCTCCCTACATAATTCCTAGACTACCAAATGCTCACTCAGTAACTCCCACAAGATAACCTGTCGAACCCATCAGTAATAATGGGTTCATTTTGTAAACTATCAGTCATCACAGGCTTTCTGTGCAATCCCTCCCTCATTTCTAGACCCCACTGAAAACCCACCCCATCACTGTCTTTGCTGTAAATGTCCGCATGTGCCTTTGGCTCTGTCATACATTTGATGACAAGAGAGAGTCATACCTATGTACCAGGGTATGCTGGAATCATGTGTTGTAATGGAAAAAACAATTACTAACTTGCATTTACGCTCCCTAGTTTAGAGCACAGGCTTTGCTGAATTTCTGCTGTCTTGTTGAACTTGTTTTCAGTTGCTGTCCACTGGCAGACAGAACAGCAGTTTGAAATGCACTTGACCCACACAAAGGATGCTTACAGTTTTTAAGATGTTGGAAACTGGTACCACCTCATGCTGGATGAAGGTGTGCATGTGTGGAGATAACTTTCTCTTTCCTTCAAGCTACTTTCCTATTTAATTTCTCTTATTGTATATGCAGTAACATCCCCACGCTTCCCTATCTCCACCTCTCTCCATACTATCTCCCTAGGACCCAACCTGCTACTTGTTCTTATAGCTGCCCATGGTATCTTTCCCTATACTGTAAAGTGTCACACTTCTGCCAAGTAACTCCATCTCCTGACTCAGGAGATGATCTTATGGAACAAAAAGACCAATACTTGCCTGCACAGCTCAAGGTAAAACCGACTGTTGGAAATGGCCCTTTTTGCAGGGTTCTCCCCAAACTTTTGTCTTCTTCCTACTAATTTTTCAGGTCTGTTTTGCTGCTTTATTATCTCTGCACACTTTACCACTGCCAAGCACTGGTGCAGTGCAAATGCTCCCTATGTAAATTGCACTGCTGATTGGTTTAGCCATGATTGGCATATTTGATTTACTAATAAGTCCCTAGTAAAGAGTGCACTAGAGGTCCCCAGGGCCTGTAAATCAAATGCTTCTAGTGGGCCTGCAGCACTGATTGTGCCACTCACATAAGTAGCCCTGTAAACATGGCTCAGACCTGATTCTGCAATGTCTGTGTGTGCAGTTGTAAACTGCCAAACCAGCCTGGCAAGTGTACCCACTTGCCAGGCCCACACCTTCGCTTTTGGTACCTGTCAGGCACCCCTAAGGTAGGCCCTAGGCAGCCCCATGGGCAGGGTGCAGTGTATGTAAGAGATAGGATATAAACAACACAGGAGTACATGTCCTAACAGTGAAATACTGCCAAATTCGGGTTGCACTGTTGCAAGGCCTATCTTCCTCATCGGTTAACATAGGGGCTGCCTTTAAATAACTTTAAAGCGCAGATTCCCTTTGAGAGTAAATAGAAATATGGAGCTTGGGGTCTCTGAATTCACAATTTAAAAATACATCTTTTAGTGAAAATGTTTTTTAGATTGTTAGTTTGAAAATATCACCTTTAGAAAGTGGGCATTTTCTTGCTTAAACCAATCTGTGACTCTGCCTGCTTGTGTATTCCCCGCCTGGGTTAGTTTGACAGTTGGGCTGTTGTGCATTCCCTCTAGACAGCGACACAAAGTGGTCTGGGGTGTAGCCTGCATTTCCTGATGGGCCATCTGAGCTAGAGAGGAGGGAGGAGTGGTCGCTTACACCTGGAAGGACTGTGTCTGACCTCACACAATGCAGTCTCAAACCCCCTGGTGTGCACCTGGGCCTGGCCTGGCCAAGGAAGGTTCATGCAAACACATGAGACATTGCTTTGAAATTTGCCAACTTCCAAGGTAGAACAGGGTATAATAAGACCCCAAACCCCAGACTTATAGAATCTTTCTGGAACCAAGAGTAACCTCTGCCCAGGAGAAGAGCTGGAGTAGGAGGACTGTCCCTTTGCTATGTTGCTTTGCTAGATGGACCTGCAGTTGCTGCTTCTGCCTGAAAACAGTGCAAAGGTTGAACTTTGCTGTGTGTCCTGCTTGAGAAAGATCTCCAAGGGCTTGGAGTAGAGCTTGCCTCCTGTTGGAAGTCTCAGGGATATCAAAGACTTCAGTTTCCTCTTCCACCATCACTGCGAACTGTGTTTTGTGCGGTTCAAGGAGAAAAACCGCTAAGACGCCGTCAACGATGCCGCTGGCCTGCACTGTGATCTACTGGCGCCGCATGGAGCTGCACTGCCCCGCGACCGTGGTCTCACCTACGCCATCATCAGACGACTTCACTGAGCCGCTGCTCGCACCACGACCTGTGGGCCCTGCATCCTGGCATCCCCTGCTCACACCGCAGCATGGGCATCCAGACGCCACCGCTCCTGCTGACACCGGTGACACTGCCTGCACCGTGGCCTGTGGACACTGCTCATGAGGTTCACAAAGCACCGTCCCGTCTCATCCCGTCCCGCACCGCTGGCTTCGGCCTACCGAAGACAGTGCTTCAGCAACAACCCTGCAGCTGCCTGCACCGTGACCTGGTGACACCGCACGTCGCATCGCTGCACTTCACACCTCAGCCCTGGTCTCACTGACACCACTGGATGCCGTCACTGCACCGCTGCCTGCACTGTGATCTGTGGGCACAGCACGTCGCATCATCCCGCTTCGCACCGCAGCCTCGACACTATCCACGCCAGCGGTCATGACTTCATCAGCCCAGAGTTCGATCTGCAACGCCTGTGACTTCAAGGGCCCGACGACCCCTGCACCGACTCCACTCTCTGGAGCTCACCGCCCTGCAATTCAAAAGGTACTGTTTGGGGGTCTCCCTGACACCGTAGCTAGCCCGAAATGTTGGTTTTGTTGATCACGGTGCCATGATAGCCCCAAGTGGAGCTATTGACTTCAAGGAACTGCATTTTTAAGTAAATCTTGCACAATTCATATTTTTATTATTGTGTGTTTGATGTTTATCGTATTTAGTCTTGTTTTATATAGATAAATATTGGCTATTTTTCTAAAACTGGTGTGGTGTGCTTTTGTAGTGTTTTCATTTATTACTGTGTGTTATGTTTAAATGCTTTACACATTGCTTCTGAGATAAGCCTGATTGCTCGTGCCAATCTACCAAGGGGGTGAGCAGGGGTTATCTGAGCGGGTATCTCCCTTAAGACTAGAGTGAGGATCCCTACTTGGACAGGGTGCATACCGACTGCCACCTGGAGACCCCATTTCTAACAGTGATACACAAGCACCTGTGTATGGTTAATTTCTCCCATGCCTGCCCTGCACCCAGGCCAGCAACATGCCCCAGCATCCGGTAAAGTTCTCCAGTTGACGATTGTTTTGAGTATATTAAGGAACATGACTGGAGTTTTGTTTTCATCAGACCAATTGTGCTTTTTTTTTTTTTTTTTTTTTTGCTTGGAGATTTCTCATGCCAGCCATACATTCTTTGCTCCTGCCTACACCATAGTGTACATGATTTAAGAAATACAATCTTAACAACGTACTGGGAAGCAAGCAGTAGTTGGGCCAAATCACACTTTAGACAGTAATAAGTGAAAATATTTTGTTCTGATGGAGAGGCATCTTTGGTTTCTGTCTGACAAGAAAGGTTCATGGCCCACTCTGGGCAGTGATCTGTATTTTCTTACAAAGCCTACAGCTCTCACTGGAGGATGACTAGTGCGGGAAATGCTGTCCACTCAAAATGGAATCACTGTTAAATTTGCTGCTGAAGTTTAAATCTGACACAGAATTGCAGTAACCATTAGTGGTGAATCCACACAGCCCCAACCACAACCGCTTAGAATGCACGGACTTCTTTTCCGATATCATGGTCATACGGATACCACAGGATTAATCTTGCGGTGCATTATGGATATAAACACATTTTCGCAGACAGAATTCCTTACAGTTGGTACCATAGAACATCAAAAGCTTGCTGGTAACTGACATGCTTCATAAAAGGAGTTTCAATTCCTTGGGCCCAGACACCAGCTATTCACATGAGTTTACCCATTTCAGTTGTGAGCACTGCTACGCACCCTTTTCTTGTGTACGATCTGCCTGCTAGCACAGGTATGGAAAATGACTGGAATCTATTCAAGCCCTTCCAAACTCTCAGTGAGCACTCTTCTTTGGGAAGTTCTGAAGACCTTTTTGTGCCTCGGTTAAAAAAAAGAAAAAAAAGAAAATGAGGTCTCGTGTCTGTTGACAATCCTACTAACTCATCGCCAAGTATCAATGTAATTTCTGTTGGGCACTGTTGGTGAGATTGCAATACCTTAGTCATAAACCTGCCTCCCTGTGTAGCTTTAACCAGATTGAACCAGGGATACTGTACACCAATGAGTTTTCTATATGACCACCATGTGTTATTAAGACACAGTCATTCAAATGAGAATCCTTCACGCTTAGTGAGAAGATGCTTTTTTGAAAGCTGAAATGAAATTGCAGGACTGTCTCCTAAGAAAGGAGGCCTCACACTCCTGCTCTTTCCTGGTGAATTAGAAAAGCTATCCTTTACATTGCCGTAGAAAACAGAGCTCTAGTTAGATACACTCAAACATTTATGTACATTTCTGCTGTAGGGCTGGATCACAGATGCTTTGTAGATACCAGCTTCAGTCTCAAATGCTTGATACTGTATTTTATTTCTTTGCAATACCTTATGCAAAATGCATACTACATGAATATATGATAGTGATTTTCCACTGCAGTCAACACCATGTAATTTTATTACACTTTTCCCCCTCAAGCGAAAGCTTCACGATGTTAAGTCAAAAATGCCATAGTCTGCTCTATGCATAACAGGTACATATTTTTTAGAAGCCCATTCTAACTGATTTATGTAGTAGGTCAGTGAAGTTTGTTTTGCGGGCTGGTAGATTTATGTATCCTGTTGTTACTTGGACAATTTAATTTTTAAAATAATTCGAGATCCCTGTAAAGGGATTTTAACCTGACTATTCACCCAGGGGCAGACTCAACAACATCCTCAAAAGCAAGTCAGGGGTACATGAAAATATTTAGGGCGTCAATTGAGAACATTTTCAAAACGTATGCTTTCTGAGAGGTTTGTCCGGCCTGTAGGGGTGATGAACCTTAGTTTATATTTCATTCTATTCCACATGGCACATCCTGCCGTTTAGACTGGTTCTTTGCAAGTCATAGTTTTTTAAGCAGTCTATCTAACAAATGAAATCCTAGCATTGTGTCAGACCATAACTTTTAGATATGGGGTCTCTAGTTGGCCGAGGTATACACCCATGTCCAAGTAGGGAACACGTAATCCAAATTATCCTATGCCCATCCTCTGGTTTCTTGGCACTGAGCAGTCAGGCTTAACTTAGAAGCAACGTGTAAACTATTTGTGAAATAAATCCTACAGTATCACAGCGAATACACCACAAAAATACACCACACAGGTTTAGAAAAATAGATAATATTTATCTGAATAAAATAAGGTCAAAATGACAAAGATCCAATAAGCCCAAGTGGAAATATCACTTTTTAGAAGGTTTAAAGAGCCTTAATCCTGGAAATAAACAGTTGTCTCTTTGTTACACACAGTACCTGGTATGTGTCAAGAATAACGACGCACAGAGACCGGCAAGGAGGAGATACGTGGAAACATAAGGTGGCACGTCAATTTCTTCGACGCGGCACAGACGATGCGTTATTTCTTTCCGCGCTACAAGGGATTTGCGTCATTTTTCGGCGAGCAGTCTTGGTTCCTCGCTGCAATGCAGGGTATTTTGACGCTCATGGACGATGCGGGGAAAATCTTTGACACGCTAGAAGATGCACGGCCCTGCGTTATTCCGGTAGGTAAAGCGTCAAGTTGTTTGTCGAAAGGCAGGTGCCACGTCGAATTTTCAGTCCTGAAGTTGGGCTGCGTCGTTCTGGTCGCTTGTGATTCCTTGGTTGCAATGCAGGCTTCCTGTCGATTTTGGCAGGTGGTGCATCAATTTTCGAAGCACAAGGGGTTTCTTGAAGAGATTACTTTTTTTGGCCCTGAGACTACAGAGAACAGGAGGCAAGCTCAATCCTAGCCCCCTAGCCCTTGGATAGCTCTTTTGGGGAAGGCAGAGTCCTTCTAGCAAAGTCAGAGGCCACCTGGGCAATAGCCCTTCTCAGCAAAGCAGTCGAGACGAGTCCTTTGGGAAGCCAGGCAGTTCCTCTGACAGGGTGCAGGTGTAGGTCCAGAAGCGTCTGAGTTGGTGGGGTCAGAGACCCAGTTTACATACCCCAAAATGCATCTGAAGTGGGGGAGACTTCAAAGAGCAGTTTTGAAGTGCACAAGTTCCTAGGTTAGTCCTGTCTGCCAGGATCCTGGTGGGGGGTGGTCGATCAGTCTATTGTGTGAGGGCAGGCCACTGGCCTTTGCAATTTATGTTGTGTCAGGCTCATTCAATATGCAGATGATACTGAGTATCCTGCGTTTGTGGTTGTCTAGGTAAAATGCACAAGGGAGCTGTCAACTAGTACAAACCAGATGTTGAGTGGAGGCAGGCTGTAAGGCACAGATGGTTTTGAGTGCAGAGAAATGCTTACTTTCCGAAAGTGGCATTTCTAAAATAGTAATTTCAAATCCAACCTCACCCAGAAGCAGGATTTTCTATTACCATTCTAAATAAGACATGGTTACCCCTTTCACATCAGAATCTGCCACTCAAAAAGTATATGGGCGCAGCCCTAATGCTAGTCTATGAAAGGAGCAGGCCTCACAGTAGTGGAAAACAACTTTCGGAGTTTCTGACTACAAGGACATATAAAACACATATTTAAATGTCCTGCGTTTTACCTACATAGCACCCTGCCCTAAGGGTTACCGAGGCCTACCTTAGGGGTGACATGTAGAAAAAGGGGAGTTTAAGGCTTGGAAAGTACTTTTAAATGCCAAGTCGAAGTGGCAGTGAAACTGACCACACAGGCCTTGCAATGGCAGGCCTGAGACATGGTTAAAGGGCTACTTATGTGGGTGGCACAATCAGTGCAGCAGGCCCACTAGTGGAATTTAATTTACAGGCCCTGGGCATATGCAGTGCACTTTACTAGGGACTTACAAGTAAATTAAATATGCCAACTGAGGATGAACCAATGTTTAAGGGAGACCGCATATGCACTTTTGCACTGGTTAGCAGTGGTAAAGTGTGCAGAGTCCTAAAATCAGCAAAAAACAGTCTCAGAAAAGTGGAGGGAGGCAGGCAAAAAGTTGAGCGATGACCACCCTAAGGCGGTCAGGTCTATCAATACCCCATCATCATTATTTGTAACGTCAAGTAAATTTGCCCATGCCACATCACCACGCTGATGGACTTTTGACCGCAAGTTACTTTTGGACGCAGCATACACTGGGATCATGGGATCTAGCTTGAGGAAATTTATTAATATCAACAAAGACTCTGCAACTCCAGTAATGGTTTAGGATTCTCTATAAATCAGACTATTAGTTACACTCAGGGCCACTAAAATAATGCAGCAGAGGAGGGCAAATTATGCAGCAGGGTTGCATAAGTCACATAGCAAGAAAAGCCAAATTATGCAACATAATACAACACATTTTGTGATAATATTACTTCATTATTTTGTCATTTTAACACTTGTTAATACTGTGTATTGGTTCCATCTCATTAAGATCTGTTTAACACCCACATAGCAATAAACAACAGTAAGGTGACCAGACAATCTTTACAAAGGGCCTTCCACTGCGTGTCAACACGTGTCACTGCCTGCATTTTAGTCACTTCTGAAATGCTTTTCAAAACCCAAAGATTATGCAGCAGATTATGTGGCAGATGCGGCAAATATATAGAAAATCACTGGGGCCACACAATCGCACCTATTCCAGGGCCTCTGGTTATACTATTCAAAAGGAAAAGGAAGAATGGGTGGCAGAGGAAAAACTCGGGGAGAAACGTATCCAACTGGAAATTGAATACTCACTCCGACACAGGTATACAAATTATCAAGATAGCCCCTCAGATGTATTTGTTCAACTGACAATGTTGCAGCTGCAACTGAAGAAAATGATCTAAGACTGCTATAAGTATCGAGCGAAATGTTTTTTGTCCTTTGAGAATAGTGAGGAGAAAAGAACACTAAAAATCTGATTTTGGATATAAGAGACGCTATTAGCGAAATTGTTACAATTTGCTCTGCTATATTAGCAGTCTTTCGCCAATTCTACTACAAACTCTACAATGAGGATGTCAGGCAATCAATCCATGGTATGATCAACAGCTATCTCCAGGTAGTCAGATCTAACCAATTTACTGCGAAGCAGAGGGATGAGCAGGATACTCAATTCATCAGGAAGTAGATTCACACAGTTAACAACGTGTAAAGCAGCAGGTCGGGATTCTGTCCCAGAATTTTACAAACAGTTCATAAATATTATTAGCCCTATTTGTTTGTGAACTTGTAAATTCCCCTGCCTTTTGGAAGCAACACCACTGTCTTGAAGGAAACTTATGTTTCATTATTTGCAAAGAAGGATAAGGATTCACTTAACTTTGGCTCATATTACCCTATATCATTAATAAATTGTGTCTCTAAAATGTATACGCCTGTATTATCAAACCAATAGATATGATGTAGCATGGATTTGTTCCCTAATGGGATACAACCTCTCACATCAGCTTTAGCTGTCGAAAAGGGACTTAAAAACCTGGCTGGGATGATCGTATTGGATGCTGAAAAGACATTCAACAGGTTCTCCTGGCAGTACCTGTGGACAGTTATACCTGAGATGGGGTTTGGCCCTGGCTTGATAACAAGGAGCAAGTTGCTCTATTCCTCGCTAACTACTTGGATTGTCTACATGGAAACACTTTCCAAGGATTCCCTAATCAATTGTGGCACCAGGCAGGGCTGTTCCCTAGCCCTTCTACCATTCACTCTCTATTTAGATCCGAGGGCTCGAAAAATCCACTCGACTACTCGCATTGGCGAGTCTTATTTGATCAGATCGAGTTATTCATCCCTTCTGGAGAGTTGACACTGAACAGGTGTTCTGTTCAGTCGAAAAGTGGAGAGGCAATAAAAGATGCCTTTAAATCTTGTTCTTATGTCACATTTGCTCTGTGTTCACAGACAGAGGTCAAAAATCAGGTTTTCTTACAATTAATTTTCCTTCTGACTGCAGATTTCCAGGTCTTTGTAAGGTGGACTGTGTGACCTGCTGCTTAGAAAGTGAAAAAAAGGATATAGGGTGTCAGGTTTTTCCTAACACACAACATTTAAATGACTAAGTCAACAGTGCAAGCATTCCAAAATATATTTCAGGAGTTATGAAAGCCCTTTTTTGCATATTTCTGTGCCATTAAAAAATATTTTAATAGTATGAAAACAAATCAGAATACTTTACATGTTGCAAAGGATATGTTTTCTGAAACACAATTCTCACAGATTGTTAATACACTATATAGTTTTATCAGTCAAGCTGCAAGCTAGTGGAGAGATTTTTGGACATTTCTTGGAAAGTTACTGTGCGTAGATGACAATATGTTACCACATCATGGTTTAGTTATATATTTATTAAAAATTGAGTATTTAAACAGACTGAGAAACATTCCTGCCCTGATGGCAATGTTGTTAGCAAACTAAAAGAAGTCCTATGTTATATGGGCTAGACCTCATGGGTATGTGGGCTAGGTTCTTGTGATGCATGCAGCAAACTTTAGTCTACTTAATCAAACAAAAGAGTTTTTTTGTACTGCAGAAATGCTGAGCTCCCATATTGGAAGGTACAATCATATGTGAGAATTAGGAAAAAGGCGAGTCTGTAAACTATTTGCCTAGTATCACACAATTTGAGACCCCTTTACGGGTTAACTACATTACAGTTAGGTTGAGTAGATTTAAGTTACTCGGCCTGCAGGTCTAGTAACATTTTTATAATTTTTCAAGCCCTGGATCCATGCATTCAGGTACTGAAATCATCAACTTTAATTCCACCCTTGAGGTTGCATAACTCGGACGTTAAGCTTTTAGTGTATGCAGACGATATTGCAATTTTAACATCTTCTCCATGAAGGCATTGCTAGTGATCGAGGATGCTGCCACAGCATTCGGGTAAGTCAGATTGTATAAAATTAATATTGATAGAAAGAGTTCATAGCTATTATGGATCCTGAAAATGATGACTCCTGATATGTCACATCGGCAAGTATCTGGGCAAAATATTTCTTTTGAGATGGTAGCTATCATATTTCTTAGCTACGAAACATTATATACGGAATCCCTTTCTCTGTTTAGAAAATGGGATAGACCACATCGAGGTCAAATAGGCAGATGTAACCTTATCAAGATGGTTATCTTGCCACGTTACCTTTACCTGTTTAGGTCTATTCCCCTATATCTTCACAAGAGTTTCTTCAGAAGAGTTGAAAGTAGCTGACAATGATTTCTATGGCAATTTATAAATCCCCATTGTGTCATAGTATTTCTACAACTGCCTTGTTGCGAGGGTGGGCTCGCACTTCCATCTCTTGGGAATTACTTCACTGCCAGCTCTCTAGGGTGGTTGGGGCAGGGGAACCAGAGCTTGCTGGCTTATTCCTAGAGTAACAGATTTTACCATAAATGATTCTACCTAGTAAAGATTTGATTGATACAGCCTATTTCAAACATACACGATTTAAGACTATTGGTATATCACAAGGTCTGGTAGGACATTCGAGCTATCTGTCATATCCCGTTGTTCCATCAGTTCACATCGTTGGTCGAAATCCTAGCCTCCCCTATTCATTTCAAGACAGCTACCTAAGGTACTGATCCAAACTTTGGATGCTTGGCCAGTTCTCTAGGAAGAGAGTCCTCCTCTCTCTTCAGGACATAAGTAGGGCTCATCCACTCCCCAAAATAGGATTTTTGTTATTTACAATTAAGGGATTTTCTACTACGTCTCTCTCCTAACAAAACTAGTATGGATAATAATGAATTTTACAGAGCTTTCTTAAAATATCAAGACTCTGCTACATCTATACCTTTTATTCAATTCTGGGGCACCAGAGGAATATTACTAATAAATTCAAGACCCTGTACGCTAGGTGGTCACATAGCTTGCAATCCAATGTCTCTATTGCAGAAATAAAGGTCACTAATCTCTTGCCCAGCACACTTTAAAAGTATCCAAACTGAAGATTCAATCATTTAAAATCCTATATGATCCATATTATATAAATTATAAGCTGTAGAGGTGAGATTTTTTTTTTTTGCTGCAGCAAGCCTGGGGCAGATACCGTACATATCTTTGCAGTTTGTGACATCATTTAAATACTGGCATAAAGTTTCCACACTAATTGTCTTCAAAGACAGATGTTAGATGTTGCTTTGCAAGATTTGGATGGCTTCAGCTTGGCTCCAAATCTCTTATCCAGATGGCAGGTGTTTGTATTCCCCTGTGGGCTGGAACTGGCAGTTATATGGAATCAACCTAGGTGCAGCAAGCTAAGAAAAAATTAAGAGCCTGTCAGGGTGGGGGTTTTGGATACCACACCTCATTACGATCTGGCAATATGGAGGAACAGAGTCATTTAGCGCCTTATTTTATTTTTTTTAAATTCACTCATGATTAATAAATTGTGCTAGTCGATCTAATCTAAGCATTTTTGATGGTGTAACACGTGCGCGCCATTAGTTAGGATGCTCTCTGGAAATACATTTTTCTGTACTGTAATTTCTCTATTTATTTATTTATTTAAAGAATATGTAGCTCAAGAAAAATAAAAAAGGGACTTCGCCTGTGTAGCATGGTCCATTTTTTGTAAGCCAGTGTGATGTGCTTTCTTTCATATTCAATGCAGCATGCACTATGTGGATGTACAAGTTTTTGTACAGCATATAATAGTGTTTCTTAAACTTTTGACCTCCGTGGACCCCACAACTAATCATCTCTGAAAACCCAACGACCCCAAGTGAATCATTATGAGAATCTTGAGACCCCCAGTGAATACTTATTGAAATCTGGAGATCCCCCAATGAATCATTGCTGAAATCCAGGGGCCCCCATTGAGTCATTTAAGGAATCCGAGGAGCCCAGCCCCTAGAGTCAAAGATACAGCATGACACACCAGCTATTAGTGCAAAATTGGTGCTTTGTCCTTCAAAAACACACTGTTTCCTATGTGACTGACTGGTTTCCACTGAGTTAAACTGCAATCAATTATTTATTTAGGAGAAAAGTGCAATAGTCTTGCAAGGTGTCCGATAATCTATGAGCTTCTAATTATTTTAATAAAAAGCAGGAAATAAAATAATACCAACATGTTTAGTGAAATCTTTTTTTTTCTACTTGTACAGATCTGTATCCTGATTAACAAAACCTATAAAAGCAGTGGAAGACATTGAGCCAAATGTAAGGACGTAAAACGCATTATCAGGACTTGTGTTTGTTTAAAAGAAATGCAGCTACACGTTTTATTTTCAGCTAAGTCAGAAACGTAAGAAAACTCCACACAAGGTAGGCAAGACAAAGCCAAACACACAAAACAAGAACTAGGGCTAATGCCACTTTGGGTCTAATTATTACCCCGCCTGCCTCATCTGTGTCTTTAAGGTTACAAGCTGTGTGAAGAATTATTCCCCATTTTGTAAAGCCTGCATGTGCAAAGTCACTATGTGTATTGTAGATTTCTTCTCATTACTTTGCTGAGTGCACAGGTAAAGCCACAGCTTTTGCCTGTTCTAAACCTGCGATTAATGTGATAACAACTGTAGTGATGCTGCCTGTGCTGTCTCCCTTTGCTGTGAGAGACAAGTCTGGTTACTAATGCATGTTCTACTGAGAAAGCTAGGCTTCCTGTATCTGTGCCATATCATGAGGTGTTACAAAGCTCTTACCCACGCTAAACTGGTTGTGTTACTGCCGGTTGGGTACTTGTGCTGCGAGTGAATGAGAGGTCAATTACTGAATTAAGGAAGTAATAGTGTGATCGTCCGAGGTAACCAATGTAGTCTGTTGATATAATGCAGAATAAATCAAAGTTATGCTTTTCAGTGGCAAAACAAAAGTAAGAACATCTTATAATTTCATAATCTAACGATGTAATAAACGTAATCACCTTTAAAGACCTACCGCAGGCTAAGAGAAAAAAAATAATTTCGGTAACCCAGGTAGAGGTACATTATTTAAAAGGAATTCAATTTTGTAATATTTGGCAGGGACTGTTAAGTCACTGAAACAGTCACCAGTAACGAAATACTGGCCCAGGCACTGTTATGATGTAAAATGTATGTAAAGGATGTATGACGTAAAGCAAGACGAAGTAATTGAAGTACACTTAATTGAGCGCAAGGTCAAGTAATTACACCAATCACCCTTCACTGGCGCAGAATACAGTAATAAGAACTAAATCATGTAACATAATAAAGTTTTTAAAAATTGTAAGTTTGATGCATTGGTTTTTATTAACTAAACCTGAACCTTCAGTGAAGCAGAAAACAGTAATAAGCACTAAATCATGTAACATAATAAAGTAATTGAAGAACAGTCTTGTGATCAAGCAAAAAACAAATTAAATTAGAATACTCTTGGGTAACGTACTACATTATATGAGTAGTCAATTTTGTAATCAAGGGTTCTACTTATCCGATGTAATGGTGTATATTTATAAAAAATATATATATATATTTAAAGTGGTACCTTCGGTATCATTTAGACTAGCCATTCAAACGGACTGGGGAGATACAGACTGAATCAACTCCAGAGAGAAGGTAAACAGAGACCAACAAAAGTAATAAAAAAAGACATTTGGTGTATTTTTCCAAAGTAAAAAGAAGTACCGGACAAGATGCTACATAAGTAATAAACTGGCGAAGTCTGACCCATCAGTGGGGTGTGCGTTTGAATAAGGCTTCTTAAAAATATAACTCTACAAAGAAAGAAAATGGTTTCACCCCATGTTTGGCGTCCAAGCACTTACGGAGGACACCTGAACCTTCCGTATTGTCCACTATACCCTTGCAGAACGAAATCATCCTCTTTGATGTTCATTCAACAAACACCGCGAAACCTAACAACACGATCACCACGTGAAATGAGCACTATCGGAGAAGAGCAGTACTCACCAACAACAGCGTGATCACCAATACGGACCCAATCCTACAGACAAGCAAACCGCCTCCCATACGTCAGACCTGCGACCAGGCGCACACAAAAGACGTAAAGCGCTCTGTCAAAGCGCTGGGCTCGGTTAGGGGGTGGGGCCAAAGGCGCTTTCATTGTCCCTTCTCTTCCCTAGCAACCGAACTCCGGTGGAGCACTAGAATGGTAACTTAGTTTTCGAGTGACGGACCAAAAGCGATCTCCATGTACTACGAGCATCGGGTCCTGCAGCAAGGGATTTGCCTAATTTCTTAACCCCTTTGCTGCCAGGCCTTTCCCCCCTCCTGTGCCAGGCCTTTTTTTTGGCTATTTGGGGCAGTTCGAGCTTAGGCCCTAATAACTTTTTGTCCACATAAGCTAGCCAAGCCAAATTTGCATCCTTTTTTCCCAACATCCTAGGGATTCTAGAGGTACCCAGAATTTGAGGGTTCCCCTGAAGGAGGCCAATAAATTAGCCAAAATACAGTGAAAATTTAGTTTTTTTTTAAAAAAATGTGAAAAAGGGGCTGCAGAAGAAGGCTTGTGGTTTTTTTCCCTGAAAATGGCATCAACAAAGGGTTTGCTGTGCTAAAATCACCAGCTTCCCAGCTTTCAGGAACAGGCAGACTTGAATCAGAAAACCCAATTTTTCAACACAATTTTGGCATTTTACTGGGACATATCCCATTTTTACAATTTTTTGTGCTTTCAGCCTCCTTCCAGTCAGTGACAGAAATGGGAGTGAAACCAATGCTGGATCCCAGAAACCTAAACATTTCTGAGTAGACAAAATTCTGAATTCAGCAAGCGGTAATTTGTGTAGATCCTACAAGGGTTTCCTACAGAAAATAACAACTGAAAAAAATATATATTGAAATTGAGGTGAAAAAAACAGCAATTTTTCTCTACATTTTACTCTGTAACTTTTTCCTGCAATGTCAGATTTTTTAACGCAATATACCGTTACGTCTGCTGGACTCTTCTGGTTGCTGGGATACATAGGGCTTGTAGGTTCATCAAGAACCCTAGGTACCCAGAGGCAATAAATGAGCTGCACCCTGCAGTGGGTTTTCATTCTATACCGGGTATACAGCAATTCATTTGCTGAAATATAAAGAGTGAAAAATAGTTATCAACAAAACCTTTGTATTTCCAAAATAGGCACAAGATAAGATGTTGAGGAGCAGTGGTTATTTGCACATCTCTGAATTCTGGGGTGCCCATACTAGCATGTGAATTGCAGGGCCTTTCTCAAATAGACATCTCTTTTACACACTCTCTTATATTTGGAAGGAAAAAATGTAGAGAAAGACAAGGGGCAATAACACTTGTTCTGCTATTCTATCTTCTCCCAAGTCTCCCGATAAAAATGATACCTCACTTGTGTGGGTAGGCCTAGCGCCTGTGACGGGAAATGCCCCAAAGCACAACGTGGACACATCACATGTTTTGACAGAAAACAGAGGTGTTTTTTGCAAAGTGCCTACCTGTAAATTTTGGCCTCTAGCTCAGCCGGCACCTAGGGAAACCTACCAAACCTGTGCATTTTTTAAAACTAGACGCCTAGGGGAATCCAAGATGGGGTGACTTGTGTGGCTCTGACCAGGTTCTGTTACCAAGAATCTTTTGCAAACCTCAAACTTTGGCTAAAAAAACACGTTTTCCTCACATTTCGGTGACAGAAAGTTCTGGAATCTGAGAGGAGCCACCAATTTCCTTCCACCCAGACTTTCCCCAAGTCTCCCGATAAAAATGATACCTCACTTGTGCGGGTAGGCCTAGCGCCCGCAACAGGAAATGCCCCAAAACACAACGTGGACATATCAGATTTTTTGACAGAAAACAGAGGTGTTTTTTGCAAAGTGCCTACCTGTAGATTTTGGCCTCTAGCTCAGCCGGCACCTAGGGAAACCTACCAAATCTATGCATTTTTAAAAACTAGAGACCTAGGGGAATCCAAGATGGGGTGACTTGTGGGGCTCTGACCAGGTTCTGTTACCCAGAATCCTTTGCAAACCTCAAAATTTGGCTAAAAAAATACATTTTCCTCGCATTTCGGTGACAGAAAGTTTTGGAATCTGAGAGGAGCCACACATTTCCTTCCACCCAGCATTCCCCCAAGTCTCCCGATAAAAATTATACCTCACTTGTGTGGGTAGGCCTAGCGCCCACGACAGGAAATGCCCCAAAACACAACGTGGACACATCACATTTTTTGACAGACAACAAAGTGTTTTTTGCAAAGTGCCTACCTGTAAATTCTGGCCTCTAGCTCAGCCGGCACCTAGTGAAACCTACCAAACCTGTGCATTTTTGAAAACTAGAGACCTAAGGGAATCCAAGATTGGGTGACTTGTGGGGCTCTCACCAGGTTCTGTTACCCAGAATCCTTTGCAAACCTCAAACTTTAGCTAAAAAAACACGTTTTCCTCACATTTTGGTGACAGAAAGTTCTGGAATCTGAGAGGAGCCACAAATGTCCTTCCACCCAGCATTCCCCCAAGTCTCTCGATACAAATGATACCTCACTTGTGTGGGTAGGCCTAGCGCCCGCGGCAGGAAATGCCCCAAAACACAACGTGGACACATCCCATTTTTTGACAGAAAACAGAGGTGTTTTTTGCAAAGTGCCTACCTGTAGATTTTGGCCTCTAGCTCAGCCGGCACCTAGGGAAACCTACCAAACCTGTGCATTTTTGAAAACTAGAGACCTAGGGGAATCCAAGATGGGGTGTCTTGTGGGGCTCTGACCAGGTTCTGTTACCCATAATCCTCCGCAAACCTAAAAATTTGGCAAAAAAAACACGTTTTCCTCACATTTCGGTGACAGAAAGTTCTGGAATCTGAGAGGAGCCAGAAATGTCCTTCCACCCAGCGTTCCCCCCAAGTCTCCCGATAAAAATGATTCCTCACTTGTGTGGGTAGGCCTAGCGCCCCCGACAGGAAATGCCCCACAACACAACGTGGACACATCCCATTTTTTGACAGAAAACAGAGGTGTTTTTTGCAAAGTGCCTACCTGTAGATTTTGACCTCTAGCTCAGCCGGCACCTAGGGAAACCTACCAAACCTGTGCATTTTTGAAAACTAGAGACCTAGGAGAATCCAAGACGGGGTGACTTGTGGGGCTCTGACCAAGTTCTGTTACCTAGAATCCTCTGCAAACCTCAAAATTTGGCTAAAAAACACGTTTTCTTCACATTTCGGTGACAGAAAGTTCTGGAATCTGAGAGGAGCCACAAATTTCCTTCCACCCAGCGTTCCCACAAGTCTCCCGATAAAAATGATACCTCACTTGTGTGGGTAGGCCTAGCGCCCGCGACAGGAAATGCCCCAAAACACAATGTGGACACATCACATTTTTTGACAGAAAACAGAGGTGTTTTTTGCAAAGTGCCTACCTGTAAATTCTGGCCTCTAGCTCAGCCGGCACCTAGGGAAACCTACCAAACCTGTGCATTTTTGAAAACTAGAGACCTAAGGGAATCCAAGATTGGGTGACTTGTGGGGCTCTCACCAGGTTCTGTTACCCAGAATCCTTTGCAAACCTCAAACTTTAGCTAAAAAAACACATTTTCCTCACATTTTGGTGACAGAAAGTTCTGGAATCTGAGAGGAGCCACAAATTTCCTTCCACTCAGCATTCCCCCAAGTCTCCCGATAAAAATGATACCTCACTTGTGTGGGTAGGCCTAGCGCCCGCGACAGGAAATGCCCCAAAACACAACGTGGACACATCCCATTTTTTGACAGAAAACAGAGGTGTTTTTTGCAAAGTGCCTACCTGTAAATTTTGGCCTCTAGCTCAGCCGGCACCTAGGGAAACCTACCAAACCTGTGCATTTTTGAAAACTAGAGACCTAGGGGAATCCAAGATGGGGTGTCTTGTGGGGCTCTGACCAGGTTCTGTTACCCAGAATCCTCCGCAAACCTCAAAATTTGGCTAAAAAAACACGTTTTCCTCACATTTCGGTGACAGAAAGTTCTGGAATCTGAGAGGAGCCACAAATTTCCTTCCACCCAGCGTTCCCCCCAAGTCTCCCGATAAAAATTATACCTCACTTGTGTGGGTAGGCCTAGCGCCCGCAACAGGAAATACCCCATAACAGAACGTGGACACATCCCATTTTTTGACAGAAAACAGAGGTGTTTTTTGCAAAGTGCCTACCTGTAGATTTTGGCCTCTAGCTCAGCCAGAACTTAGGGAAACCTACCAAACCTGTGCATTTTTGAAAACTAGAGACCTAGGGGAATCCAAGACGGGGTGACTTGTGGGGCTCTGACCAAGTTCTCTTACCTAGAATCCTCTGCAAACCTCAAAATATGGCTAAAAAACACGTTTTCTTCACATTTCGGTGACAGAAAGTTCTGGAATCTGAGAGGAGCCACAAATTTCCTTCCACCCAGCGTTCCCACAAGTCTCCCGATAAAAATTATACCTCACTTGTGTGGGTAGGCCTTGCGCCCGCGACAGGAAATGCCCCAAAACACAACGTGGACACATCCCATTTTTTGACAGAAAACAGAGGTGTTTTTTGCAAAGTGCCTACCTATAGATTTTGGCCTCTAGCTCAGCCGGCACCTAGGGAAACCTACCAAACCTGTGCATTTTTTAAAACTAGATACCTAGGAGAATCTAAGATGGGGTGACTTGTGGGGCTCTGACCAGGTTCTGTTACCTAGAATCCTCTGCAAACCTCAAAATTTGGCTAAAAAAACACGTTTTCCTCACATTTCATTGACAGAAAGTTCTGGAATCTGAGAGGAGCCACACATTTCCTTCCACCCAGCATTCCCCCAAGACTCCCGATAAAAATGATACCTCACTTGTGTGGGTAGGCCTAGCGCCCGCGACAGGAAATGCCCCAAAACACAACGTGGACACATCCCATTTTTTGACAGAAAACAGAGGTGTTTTTTGCAAAGTGCCTACCTGTAGATTTTGGCCTCTACCTCAGCTGGCACCTAGGGAAACCTACCAAACCTGTGCATTTATGAAAACTAGAGACCTAGGGGAATCCAAGATGGGGTGTCTTGTGGGTCTCTGACCAGGTTCTGTTACCCAGAATCCTCCGCAAACCTCAAAATTTGGCTAAAAAAAAACCGTTTTCCTCACATTTCGGTGACAGAAAGTTCTAGAATCTGAGAGGAGCCACAAATTTCCTTCCACCCAGCATTCCCCCAAGACTCCCGATAAAAATGATACCTCACTTGTGTGGGTAGGCCTAGCGCCCGCAACAGGAAATGCCCCAAAACACAACGTGGACACATCCCATTTTTTGACAGAAAACAGAGGTGTTTTTTGCAAAGTGCCTACCTGTAGATTTTGGCCTCTAGCTCAGCCGGCACCTAGGGAAACCTACCAAACCTGTACATTTTTGAAAACTAGAGACCTAGGGGAATCCAAGATGGGGTGTCTTGTGGGGCTCTGACCAGGTTCTGTTACCCAGAATCCTCTGCAAACCTCAAAATTTGGCTAAAAAAACACGTTTTCCTCACATTTCGGTGACAGAAATTTCTGGAATCTGAAAGGAGCCACAAATTTCCTTCCACCCAGCGTTCCCCCCAAGTCTCCCAATAAAAATGATACCTCACTTGTGTGGGTAGGCCTAGCGCCCCCGACAGGAAATGCCCCACAACACAACGTGGACACATCCCATTTTTTGACAGAAAACAGAGGTGTTTTTTGCAAAGTGCCTACCTGGAGATTTTGACCTCTAGGTCAGCTGGCACCTAGGGAAACCTACCAAACCTGTGCATTTTTGAAAACTAGAGACCTAGGGGAATCCAAGACGGGGTGACTTGTGGGGCTCTGACCAAGTTCTGTTACCTAGAATCCTCTGCAAACCTCAAAATTTGGCTAAAAAACACGTTTTCTTCACATTTCGGTGACAGAAAGTTCTGGAATCTGAGAGGAGCCACAAATTTCCTTCCACCCAGCGCTCCCACAAGTCTCCCGATAAAAATGATACCTCACTTGTGTGGGTAGGCCTAGCGCCCGCGACAGGAAATGCCCCAAAACACAACGTGGACACATCACATTTTTTGACAGAAAACAGAGGTGTTTTTTGCAAAGTGCCTACCTGTAAATTCTGGCCTCTAGCTCAGCCGGCACCTAGGGAAACCTACCAAACCTGTGCATTTTTGAAAACTAGAGACCTAAGGGAATCCAAGATTGGGTGACTTGTGGGGCTCTCACCAGGTTCTGTTACCCAGAATCCTTTGCAAACCTCAAACTTTAGCTAAAAAAACACGTTTTCCTCACATTTTGATGACAGAAAGTTCTGGAATCTGAGAGGAGCCACAAATTTCCTTCCACCCAGCATTCCCCCAAGTCTCCCGATAAAAATGATACCTCACTTGTGTGGGTAGGCCTAGCGCCCGCAACAGGAAATACCCCATAACAGAACGTGGACACATCCCATTTTTTGACAGAAAACAGAGGTGTTTTTTGCAAAGTGCCTACCTGTAGATTTTGGCCTCTACCTCAGCCAGAACTTAGGGAAACCTACCAAACCTGTGCATTTTTGAAAACTAGAGACCTAGGGGAATCCAAGACGGGGTGACTTGTGGGGCTCTGACCAAGTTCTGTTACCTAGAATCCTCTGCAAACCTCAAAATTTGGCTAAAAAACAAGTTTTTTTCACATTTCGGTGACAGAAAGTTCTGGAATCTGAGAGGAGCCACAAATTTCCTTCCACCCAGCGTTCCCACAAGTCTCCCGATAAAAATTATACCTCACTTGTGTGGGTAGGCCTTGCGCCCGCGACAGGAAATGCCCCAAAACACAACGTGGACACATCCCATTTTTTGACAGAAAACAGAGGTGTTTTTTGCAAAGCGCCTACCTGTAGATTTTGGCCTCTAGCTCAGCCGGCACCTAGGGAAACCTACCAAACCTGTGCATTTTTTAAAACTAGATACCTAGGAGAATCTAAGATGGGGTGACTTGTGGGGCTCTGACCAGGTTCTGTTACCTAGAATCCTCTGCAAACCTCAAAATTTGGCTAAAAAAACACGTTTTCCTCACATTTCATTGACAGAAAGTTCTGGAATCTGAGAGGAGCCACAAATTTCCTTCCACCCAGCATTCCCCCAAGACTCCCGTTAAAAATGATACCTCACTTGTGTGGGTAGGCCTAGCGCCCGCGACAGGAAATGCCCCAAAACACAACGTGGACACATCCCATTTTTTGACAGAAAACAGAGGTGTTTTTTGCAAAGTGCCTACCTGTAGATTTTGGCCTCTAGCTCAGCCGGCACCTAGGGAAACCTACCAAACCTATACATTTTTTAAAACTAGAGACCTAGGGGAATCCAAGATGGGGTGTCTTGTGGGGCTCTGACCAGGTTCCGTTACCCAGAATCCTCTGCAAACCTCAAAATTTGGCTAAAAAAACACGTTTTCCTCACATTTCGGTGACAGAAAGTTCTGGAATCTGAAAGGAGCCACAAATTTCCTTCCACCCAGCGTTCCCCCCAAGTCTCCCGATAAAAATGATACCTCACTTGTGTGGGTAGGCCTAGCGCCCCCGACAGGAAATGCCCCACAACACAACGTGGACACATCCCATTTTTTGACAGAAAACAGAGGTGTTTTTTGCAAAGTGCCTACCTGGAGATTTTGACCTCTAGGTCAGCTGGCACCTAGGGAAACCTACCAAACCTGTGCATTTTTGAAAACTAGAGACATAGGGGAATCCAAGACGGGGTGACTTGTGGGGCTCTGACCAAGTTCTGTTACCTAGAATCCTCTGCAAACCTCAAAATTTGGCTAAAAAACACGTTTTCTTCACATTTCGGTGACAGAAAGTTCTGGAATCTGAGAGGAGCCACACATTTCCTTCCACCCAGCGCTCCTACAAGTCTCCCGATAAAAATGATACCTCACTTGTGTGGGTAGGCCTAGCGCCCGCGACAGGAAATGCCCCAAAACACAATGTGGACACATCACATTTTTTGACAGAAAACAGAGGTGTTTTTTGCAAAGCGCCTACCTGTAGATTTTGGCCTCTAGCTCAGCCGGCACCTAGGGAAACCTACCAAACCTGTGCATTTTTTAAAACTAGATACCTAGGAGAATCTAAGATGGGGTGACTTGTGGGGCTCTGACCAGGTTCTCTTACCTAGAATCCTCTGGAAACCTCAAAATTTGGCTAAAAAAACATGTTTTCCTCACATTTCATTGACAGAAAGTTCTGGAATCGGAGAGGAGCCACAAATATCCTTCCACCCAGCATTCCCCCAAGTCTCCCGATAAAAATGATACCTCACTTGTGTGGGTAGGCCTTGCGCCCGCGACAGGAAATGCCCCAAAACACAACGTGGACACATCCCATTTTTTGACAGAAAACAGAGGTGTTTTTTGCAAAGTGCCTACCTGTAGATTTTGGCCTCTAGCTCAGCCGTCACCTAGGGAAACCTACCAAACCTGTGCATTTTTTAAAACTAGAGACCTAGGGGAATCCAAGATGGGGTGTCTTGTGGGGCTCTGACCAGGTTCTGTTACCCAGAATCCTCCGCAAACCTCAAAATTTGGCTAACAAAACACGTTTTCCTCACATTTCGGTGACAGAAAGTTCTGGAATCTGAGAGGAGCCAGAAATGTCCTTCCACCCAGCGTTCCACCCAAGTCTCCCGATAAAAATGATACCTCACTTGTGTGGGTAGGCCTAGCGCCCCCGACAGGAAATGCCCCACAACACAACGTGGACACATCCCATTTTTTGACAGAAAACAGAGGTGTTTTTTGCAAAGTGCCTACCTGTAGATTTTGACCTCTAGCTCAGCCGGCACCTAGGGAAACCTACCAAACCTGTGCATTTTTTAAAACTAGAGACCTAGGGGAATCCAAGATGGGGTGACTTGTGGGGCTCTGACCAGGTTCTGTTACCCAGAATCCTCTGCAAACCTCAAAATTGGCTAAAAAAAACACGTTTTCTTCACATTTCGGTGACAGAAAGTTCTGGAATCTGAGAGGAGCCACAAATTTCCTTCCACCCAGCGTTCCCACAAACCTACCAAACCTGTGCATTTTTTAAAACTAGATACCTAGGAGAATCTAAGATGGGGTGACTTGTGGGGCTCTCACCAGGTTCTGTTACCCAGAATCCTTTGCAAACCTCAAACTTTAGCTAAAAAAACATGTTTTCCTCACATTTTGGTGACAGAAAGTTCTGAAATCTGAGAGGAGCCACAAATTTCCTTACACCCAGCATTCCCCCAAGTCTCCCGATAAAAATGATACCTCACTTGTGTGGGCAGGCCTAGCGCCCGCGACAGGAAATGCCCCAAAACACAACGTGGACACATCCCATTTTTTGACAGAAAACAGAGGTGTTTTTTGCAAAGTGCCTACCTGTAGATTTTGGCCTCTAGCTCAGCCAGAACCTAGGGAAACCTACCAAACCTGTGCATTTTTGAAAACTAGAGACCTAGGGGAATCCAAGATGGGGTGACTTGTGGGGCTCTGACCAGGTTCTGTTACCCAGAATCCTCCGCAAACCTCAAAATTTGGCTAAAAAAACACGTTTTCCTCACATTTCGGTGACAGAAAGTTCTGGAATCTGAGAGGAGCCACAAATTTCCTTCCACCCAGCGTTCCCCCCAAGTCTCCCGATAAAAATTATACCTCACTTGTGTGGGTAGGCCTAGCGCCCGCAACAGGAAATACCCCATAACACAACGTGGACACATCCCATTTTTTGACAGAAAACAGAGGTGTTTTTTGCAAAGTGCCTACCTGTAGGTTTTGGCCTCTAGCTCAGCCAGAACCTAGGGAAACCTACCAAACCTGTGCATTTTTGAAAACTAGAGACCTAGGGGAATCCAAGATGGGGTGACTTGTGGGGCTCTGACCAGGTTCTGTTACCCAGAATCCTCTGCAAACCTCAAAATTGGCTAAAAAAACAAGTTTTCCTCACATTTCGGTGACAGAAAGTTCTGGAATCTGAGAGGAGCCACAAATTTCCTTCCACCCAGCGTTCCCCCCAAGTCTCCCGATAATAATGATACCTCACTTGTGTGGGTAGGCCTAGCGCCCCCGACAGGAAATGCCCCACAACACAACGTGGACACATCCCATTTTTTGACAGAAAACAGAGGTGTTTTTTGCAAAGTGCCTACCTGTAGATTTTGACCTCTAGCTCAGCCGGCACCTAGGGAAACCTACCAAACCTGTGCATTTTTGAAAACTAGAGACCTAGGGGAATCCAAGACGGGGTGACTTGTGGGGCTCTGACCAAGTTCTGTTACCTAGAATCCTCTGCAAACCTCAAAATTTGGCTAAAAAACACGTTTTCTTCACATTTCGGTGACAGAAGGTTCTGGAATCTGAGAGGAGCCACAAATTTCCTTCCACCCAGCGTTCCCACAAGTCTCCCGATAAAAATGATACCTCACTTGTGTGGGTAGGCCTAGCGCCCGCGACAGGAATTGCCCCAAAACACAATGTGGACACATCCCATTTTTTGACAGAAAACAGAGGTGTTTTTTGCAAAGCGCCTACCTGTAGATTTTGGCCTCTAGCTCAGCCGGCACCTAGGGAAACCTACCAAACCTGTGCATTTTTTAAAACTAGATACCTAGGAGAATCTAAGATGGGGTGACTTGTGGGGCTCTGACCAGGTTCTGTTACATAAAATCCTCTGCAAACCTCAAAATTTGGCAAAAAAAAAACACGTTTTCCTCACATTTCATTGACAGAAAGTTCTGGAATCTGAGAGGAGCCACAAATTTCCTTCCACCCAGCGTTCCCACAAGTCTCCCGATAAAAATTATACCTCACTTGTGTGGGTAGGCCTAGCGCCCGCGACAGGAAATGCCCCAAAGCACAACGGGGACACATCCCATTTTTTGACAGAAAACAGAGGTGTTTTTTGCAAAGTGCCTACCGGTAGATTTTGGCCTCTAGCTCAGCCGGCACCTAGGGAAACCTACCAAACCAGCACATTTTTTAAAACTAGACGCCTAGGGGAATCCAAGATGGGGTGACTTGTGTGGCTCTGAGCAGGTTCTGTTACCAAGAATCTTTTGCAAACCTCAAACGTTGGCTAAATCCTCACATTGTGGTGACAGAAAGTTCTGGAATCTGAGAGGAGCCACCAATTTCCTTCCACTCAGCCTTCCCCCAAGTCTCCCGATAAAAATAATACCTCACTTGTGTGGGTAGGCCTAGCGCCTGCGACAGGAAATGCCCCAAAACACAACGTGGACACATCACATTTTTTGACAGAAAACAGAGGTGTTTTTTGCAAAGCGCCTACCTATAGATTTTGGCCTCTATCTCAGCCGGCACCTAGGGAAACCTACCAAACCTGTGCATTTCTGAAAACTAGAGACCTAGGGGAATCCAAGATGGGGTGACTTGTGGGGCTCTGACCAGGTTCTGTTACCCAGAATCCTCTGCAAACCTCAAAATTGGCTAAAAAAACACGTTTTCCTCACATTTCGGTGACAGAAAGTTCTGGAATCTGAGAGGAGCCACAAATTTCCTTCCACCCAGCGTTCCCCCCAAGTCTCCTGATAATAATGATACCTCACTTGTGTGGGTAGGCCTAGCGCCCCCGACAGGAAATGCCCCACAACACAACGTGGACACATCCCATTTTTTGACAGAAAACAGAGGTGTTTTTTGCAAAGTGCCTACCTGTAGATTTTGGCCTCTAGCTCAGCCGGCACCTAGGGAAACCTACCAAACCTGTGCATTTCTGAAAACTAGAGACCTAGGGGAATCCAAGATGGGGTGACTTGTGGGGCTCTGACCAGGTTCTGTTACCCAGAATCCTCTGCAAACCTCAAAATTGGCTAAAAAAACACGTTTTCCTCACATTTCGGTGACAGAAAGTTCTGGAATCTGAGAGGAGCCACAAATTTCCTTCCACCCAGCGTTCCCCCCAAGTCTCCCGATAATAATGATACCTCACTTGTGTGGGTAGGCCTAGCGCCCGCGACAGGAAATGCCCCAAAGCACAACAGGGACACATCCCATTTTTTGACAGAAAACAGAGGTGTTTTTTGCAAAGTGCCTCCCTGTTGATTTTGGCCTCTAGCTCAGCCGGCACCTAGGGAAACCTACCAAACCAGCATATTTTTTAAAACTAGACGCCTAGGGGAATCCAAGATGGGGTGACTTGTGTGGCTCTGAGCGGGTTCTGTTACCAAGAATCTTTTGCAAACCTCAAACGTTGGCTAAATCCTCACATTTCGGTGACAGAAAGTTCTGGAATCTGAGAGGAGCCACCAATTTCCTTCCACTCAGCCTTCCCCCAAGTCTCCCGATAAAAATAATACCTCACTTGTGTGGGTAGGCCTAGCACCTGCGACAGGAAATGCCCCAAAACACAACGTGGACACATCACATTTTTTGACAGAAAACAGAGGTGTTTTTTGCAAAGCGCCTACCTATAGATTTTGGCCTCTAGCTCAGCCGGCACCTAGGGAAACCTACCAAACCTGTGCATTTCTGAAAACTAGAGACCTAGGGGAATCCAAGATGGGGTGACTTGTGGGGCTCTGACCAGGTTCTGTTACCCAGAATCCTCTGCAAACCTCAAAATTGGCTAAAAAAACACATTTTCCTCACATTTCGGTGACAGAAAGTTCTGGAATCTGAGAGGAGCCACAAATTTCCTTCCACCCAGCGTTCCCCCCAAGTCTCCCGATAATAATGATACCTCACTTGTGTGGGTAGGCCTAGCGCCCCGACAGGAAATGCCCCACAACACAACGTGGACACATCCCATTTTTTGACAGAAAACAGAGGTGTTTTTTGCAAAGTGCCTACCTGTAGATTTTGACCTCTAGCTCAGCCGGCACCTAGGGAAACCTACCAAACCTGTGCATTTTTTAAAACTAGAGACCTAGGGGAATCCAAGACGGGGTGACTTGTGGGGCTCTGACCAAGTTCTGTTACCTAGAATCCTCTGCAAACCTCAAAATTTGGCTAAAAAACACGTTTTCTTCACATTTCGGTGACAGAAAGTTCTGGAATCTGAGAGGAGCCACAAATTTCCTTCCACCCAGCGTTCCCACAAGTCTCCCGATAAAAATGATACCTCACTTGTGTGGGTAGGCCTAGCGCCCGCGACAGGAAATGCCCCAAAACACAATGTGGACACATCACATTTTTTGACAGAAAACAGAGGTGTTTTTTGCAAAGCGCCTACCTGTAGATTTTGGCCTCTAGCTCAGCCGGCACCTAGGGAAACCTACCAAACCTGTGCATTTTTTAAAACTAGATACCTAGGAGAATCTAAGATGGGGTGACTTGTGGGGCTCTGACCAGGTTCTGTTACCTAGAATCCTCTGCAAACCTCAAAATGTGGCTAAAAAACACGTTTTCCTCACATTTCATTGACAGAAAGTTCTGGAATCTGAGAGGAGCCACAAATTTCCTTCCAACCAGCGTTCCCACAAGTCTCCAGATAAAAATGATACCTCACTTGTGTGGGTAGGCCTAGCGCCCGCGACAGGAAATGCCCCAAAGCACAACGGGGACACATCCCATTTTTTGACAGAAAACAGAGGTGTTTTTTGCAAAGTGCCTACCTGTAGATTTTGGCCTCTAGCTCAGCCGGCACCTAGGGAAACCTACCAAACCAGCACATTTTTTAAAACTAGACGCCTAGGGGAATCCAAGATGGGGTGACTTGTGTGGCTCTGAGCAGGTTCTGTTACCAAGAATCTTTTGCAAACCTCAAACGTTGGCTAAATCCTCACATTTCGGTGACAGAAAGTTCTGGAATCTGAGAGGAGCCACCAATTTCCTTCCACTCAGCCTTCCCCCAAGTCTCCCGATAAAAATAATACCTCACTTGTGTGGGTAGGCCTAGCGCCTGCGACAGGAAATGCCCCAAAACACAACGTGGACACATTACATTTTTTGACAGAAAACAGAGGTGTTTTTTGCAAAGCGCCTACCTATAGATTTTGGCCTCTAGCTCAGCCGGCACCTAGGGAAACCTACCAAACCTGTGCATTTCTGAAAACTAGAGACCTAGGGGAATCCAAGATGGGGTGTCTTGTGGGGCTCTGACCAGGTTCTGTTACCCAGAATCCTTTGCAAACCTCAAAAGTAGGCTAAAAAAAACACATTTTCCTCACATTTCGGTGACAGAAAGTTCTGGAATCTGAGAGGAGCCACAAATTTCCTTCCACCCAGCGTTCCCCCGAGTCTCCTGATAAAAATGATACCTCACTTGTGTGGGTAGGCCTAGCGTCCACGAAAGGAAATGGCCCAAAACACAACGTGGCCACATCACATTTTTTTCACAGAAAACAGAGGTGTTTTTTACAAAGTTCCTACCTGTGGATTTTGGCCTCTAGCTCAGCCGGCCCCAGGGGGGACAGAAATGGCCTAAAATAAATATGACCCCCCCCCCAACCCCCCAGGGAGCGACCCTTGCCTACGGGGTCGCTCCCCGGCGTGACATTGGGGCAAAAAAAAAGATCCCCGGTGCCTAGTTGTTTCTGCCCCCCTTGGGGGCAGATTGACCTAAAATCGGCCGATTTGCTCCCAAAGGGGGGCAGAAATGGTCTAAATACAATTTGCCCCCCAGGGGAGCGACCCTTGCCTAATGGGTCGCTCCCCATCTCTAAAAAAACAAACAAACAAACAAAGAAAAAACAAAATGTTTTGCCAATATCTCTGGTCCTCTAACCAAGATCCTGGACCTTGCAGTCCAAGCCAAAGAATCACAGGAACCCATTGATTCAGACACTTTGTTGCAGTGGTCACAAAGAGCCATTTGCTTACTGGGCAATCCTAATTGTTCAATGTCCACAGAACACAGGAAGTCGTTTTTATTACGCAATGACCCCAAGCTTGCAGAATTGGCTTCAGCGGATGCTGAGCCGGCCGCTAAAGGCCATTTTGTTAAGGATCTTGCCAAATACGTGGCTACTTGTTCAGCTCTAGACAAGGCCCAAACTTCAATTAAAAAAGTGTTTAACAGTGGCCTTTTTCAGAGGGCAGGACGTTTCAGAGGTTGTTCGTCAGGCTGTTTCTCCTCCCAGACTTCTCGTCCCTATCAAAGAAACCATGGAGACGCCAACAACCAACCCAACTCCAACTTCTATCCCAACAGAAGTCGTGGTTACAGGGGTCGTAACCCCAGAGGACCTCACAGAGGAGGATACTACAACCAGAATACCTCTCAAACAGGTAAATCTAATGTCTTACAAGGATGTTGCCTTGGGGGGAAGAGTGAGTCTGTTTGTTCAAAATTGGCTGTTGATTACGCAAGACGCTTGGGTGTTAGACACAATTTCAGGCTCTCATCTAGAGTTTTACTCAGAGCCCCAGCAAACCCAGATCCCGCCTCCTCTCTGTTTTTCCCAACAAGAGACACTTTTCATAGATCAGGAATTAGAGACTCTTCTCCAAAAAGGGGCGATTGTCAAATCATATCCTCACCCAAGAGGTTTTATAAGTATGATATTTCTGGTTCAGAAAAAGGGAGGGGGGTCTTGTTTAGTCCTCAACCTGAGACATTTCAATGCATGGATAGTTTATCGACACTTAAAGACGGAGTGTATCCATCTTCTCAGAGAACTTTTACAGGAAGGAGACTGGATGGTCCATCTGGATCTCAAAGACGCGTATTTGACCATTCCAGTTTTTGCCCCACATAGCAGATTCCTTCAGTTTCTTTGGAAGAACCGATGTTATGAGTTTTCAGCCCTTCCTTTCGGCCTTTCCTCGGCCACTTGGTTTTTCACGAAAGTATTGCGACCGGTGAGGCAGTGGTTATGAGAAAAAGGGGTTCGCTTGATAATCTATCCAGACGACATTCTCATTATGGCCCAAGAGGAGCGTCTTGCCTGGCTCCATCTCTCATGGACAATGCAGCCCTTGCAAGATCTAGGGTTCATAATCAATGTAGAGAAATCTCAGCTTCAACCAGTACAGTACAGAATAAAGAATTCTTAGGGTTCAGGATAGACTCCATAGCAACTCTGTTGAAGTTACCACTAACCAAAAGACCGGCTATCAAGAGAGAGTTGAGGAAAGCTTTGTCTGCTCATTCAATTTCCTTGAGGGTTCTTGCCCATCTGGTGGGCCTCTTGCATCATCTATTCAAGCCATTTTTCCGGGACCCTGCACTATCGTGCTCTTCAAAGGTTGAAGATCCTTCAGCTTCGAAAAGGTCTGGAGTATTCCGAATTGATTGTCCTGTCTCACGAAGGCCGGACGGAGCTTCAATGGTGGCTGAATCATATGGACGCTTGGAATGGCAGGGCGATTTTCGCCTCAGTTCCGGAAGTGATCATAGAATCAGATGCCAGCAGATGGGACTGGGGTGCCAGGTGTGGCCAGATAGAGACAGGGGGCCGATGGTCCCCGGAGGAACTTCAGATGCATATCAATTGCTTAGAATTTGAGGTGGGTTCGTTTGCAGTGAGGACGTTGTCCCGTTCCAGATCGAAATGCTGTATTTTCCTGAAAATGGACAATATTTCAGCAGTTCGATACATCAACAAGCTGGGGGGAACCCGGTCCAGGATGCTGGCAGAGATTGCCAAAGACTTCTGGTTTTTTTGTCTAGCCCATCAGATTTCGGTATCAGCAGAATATATTCCAGGGAGAGTGAACATAATAGCAGACTGGAATTCCAGGCGCCTGAGAGATGCCAGCGATTGGCATCTTCACCCCAGGATATTTCAATCCTTGAATCATCTCTGGGGTCCATGCAAGATCGATCGGTTGCCTCAGACTGAATACTCATCGTCCCCTCTTCTTCAGTTGGAGACCGGATCCCAATGCCCTTAGCTCAGATCCTTTTCTACAGGACTGGATGGGGGACGTGCATTTCACGTTCCCCCTGTTTTCCATGATCCATCGAGTTCTCTCGCAAGTAATTCGTCAGAGAGCAGAATTGATTCTGGTTACCTCATGCTGGAAGGCACAGTCTTGGTTTCCAGTGGCGCTGACCTTATGTTGTGCTGCTCCAATTTGAATCCTCCCTTCGTGGGACCTATTATTGGATCCCATGGGGAATCCGCACCCTCTGATTCTGGGGGAACAGTTAGAACTTATGGCCTGGAGGATATCGGGGGACCCTCTCAAGGTCCTGAAGTTTCAGAAGACACTAAATTCTTCCTTTCACAATCCTTGGCACCTAGTATGCATAAAAGATATGCCTCCGCTTGGAGGAGATGGTTGGATTGGTGCGGTCAAAGGATTGTGGATCCCTTGGGGGGCCTCAGTGCAAATGATAGCTAATTTCCTGTCTTATGTTGCAGCGCAAGGACTAGCATACAGGACAGTAAATCATTTTAGATCTGCCCTCACATTGAGGGTAAGCCTGTGGGTGAGCACCCGTTGATTTGTAAGCTATTGCGCAGCATTCTTATGCTTCGTCCTCCTCTCCAAAAATATTCATCTCTTTGGGATGTCAACGTTATATTAAGATTCTTGGTGGCTTGGCCGGCCAATGAAGGTCTTTCAAGAAAACAGTTGTCAGCAAAATTAACCATGCTGCTTTGTTTAGTTTCTTGCAGAAGAGTTTCTGATGTCAAAGCCTTGGACATTACAGGTAGAGTTTTTACCCCTGCAGGTGTATCTTTTTGCATCTCTAAACGTACTAAATCTAATTCTAAATGTATTGGCTATCCAGCTTTCAGAGATAATTCCAAACTATGGTGGTCATTACAACCCTGGCGGACGGTGATAAAGCGGCGGTAAGACCGCCAAAAACCTGGCGGAAAAAAATTAGCTATTACGAATATGGCGGAAACTGCCAACAAAGACAGCCACTTTAACACTCCGACTGCCACAGCGGTACAAACAAACAGAAAGGCGGAGGACCATGTACCGCCCACACTATTATGACAGGCCAATCCACCACCTTTTCCGGGGCGGATTCACTGTGGATAAAAACACGGCGGAAACAGGAATTCCAAAGGGAAAACGCTCACCTCTGCACACCCCACAATTAGCGAGGACACCATGGACCCGGAACTCCAAATTCTACCTGCGATAGTCTTCCTGCTCCTCTACCAGGAGCACGAACGCCGGCGGCGAAGACCACGGTGAGTACTGCACCTATGACACAGAGGAGGGATGGAGGGAAAAACCAGGGACACACACACGCAACACCCCCACCCCCACCCACTACAACACACACACTAATACATATTTAAACATGATAGTTACACCCCCAACCCCCCAGAAGAATGCAAAGACAAAAGAAAATGAGTGTAACCATTGTAATACATTAAAAGCAAGTTGGCAGAAATATATATATACACCATGTACAAAATATATACCAAGCATAGTAGTCCAGGTAGCGCTCTAATAAAGTCCGTGGAACACTGGGACCACACGGTATGGGCGAGGCCCACACAAGATCCCCGACCATGACGGAGAGAACACTGCAGGGGCATCAGAGAGCAACTACACAGGCACCTCAGGGGGAGGGAAAGGGGGGGCCCCTCCGCTGCTTGAGTGCACAACGCCAAATCCACGAGGGGGCCACATGCCCACTGTTTCATCCTGGGGAGTGCACAGCCACAGTCTCTCAAGTCTCTACAGTGGGTGGGTTGCCCACTGTTCAATCCTGGGGAGTGCAAAGCCACAGTCTCTCAAGTCTCTACAGTGGGTGGTTTGCCCGCTGTGCAATCCTGGGGAGTGCAAAGCCAAAGTCTCTCAAGTCTCTACAGTGGGTGGGTTGCCCACTGTTCAGTCCTGGGGAGTGCAAAGCCACAGTCTCACAAGTCTCTACAGTGGGTGGTTTGCCCACTGTTCAATCCTGGGGAGTGCAAAGCCACAGTCTCACAAGTCTCTAAAGTGGGTGGTTTGCCCACTGTTCAATCCTGGGGAGTGCAAAGCCACAGTCTCTCAAGTGGATGACAGTCTCCATGGGTTCTGGAGGGGGCATGGTGCCCAGAGTGCTTCATCCTGCTAAGGACAGAGGTAGTGGATGGATCTCTCCACTGGTTCTGGAGGGGGCATGGTGCCCAGAGTGCTTCATCCTGCTAAGGACAGAGGTAGTGGATGGATCTCTTCACTGGTTCTGGAGGGGGCCTGGTGCCCAGAGTGCTTCATCCTGCTAAGGACAGAGGTAGTGGATGGATCTCTCCACTGGTTCTGGAGGGGGCATGGTGCCCAGAGTGCTTCATCCTGCTAAGGACAGAGGTAGTGAATGAATCTCTCCAATGGTTCTGGAGGGGGCCTTGTGCCCAGAGTGTATCATTCACCCCGTGACGGACTCAGGTGCGTCAGTGCCCTTGCCGCTCATGGGCCAGCGGTGCTTGAGACAGCGGTGCCCTGTTCAGCGATGTTTGAGATAGCAGTGCCCTGTTCAGCGGTGCTTGAGATGGCGGTGCCCTGTGCAGCGGTGCTTGAGACGGCGGTGCCCTGTTCAGCGGTGCTTGAGATGGCGGTGCCCTGTGCAGCGGTGCTTGATACGGCGGTGCCCTGTTCAGCTGTGCTTGAGATGGCGGTGCCCTGTGCAGCGGTGCTTGAGACGCCGGTGCCCTGTTCAGCGGTGCTTGAGACGGCGGTGCCCTGTTCAGCGGTGCTTGAGACGCCGGTGCCCTGTGCAGCGGTGCTTGAGACGGCGGTGCCCTGTTCAGCGGTGCTTGAGATGGCGGTGCCCTATTAAGCGGTGCTTGAGGTGGCGGTCTCCATTGCAGGGTCTCAGCTGCTGGCGGTCCTTCATGGACCGGCGGGGCTTTTGCTGGCAGTCCTTCATGGCCCAGCTGGGCTTTCGCTGGCGGTCCTTCATGGCCCAGCGGGGCTTGTGCTGGCGGTGGCCTCCTGGGGAGGTGGGCTTGTGCTGGCGGTCCTGTCGTGGGCAGCTGGGCTTGTGCTGGCGGTCCTGTCCTGGGCAGCTGGGCTTGTGCTGGCGGTCCTGTCCTGGGCAGGTGGGCTTGTGCTGGCGGTCCTGTCCTGGGCAGCTGGGCTTGTTCTGGCTGTCCTCTCCTGGGCAGGTGGGCTGGTGCTAGCAGGCCCCTCCTGGGCAGGTGGGCTTGTGCTGGCGGTCCTGTCCTGGGCAGCTGGGCTTGTGCTGGCGGTCCTGTCCTGGGCAGGTGGGCTTGTGCTGGCGGGCCCCTCCTGGGCAGGTGGGCTTGTGCTGGCGGTCCTGTCCTGGGCAGCTGGGTTTGTGCTGGCGGGCCTGTCCTGGGCAGCTGGGCTGGTGCTGGAGGTGGCCTCCTGGGCAGCGTGGATGATGGCGGTCTTCTCCGCCGTGCTGCTCTTCCCAGACTTGCCGGGTTTCTTGTGGCCCTTCCCCACCTTGGAAGGTGTCACAGCTGACTCCACACTCCCACCGGGACCCCTGGGAGCAGCATTGGTGACTGGAGTCTTCCCCCTCTCCCTTAGGGCACTGGCCCACTTCCGATGCTTCACAGGTGGGGGACTGTCTGTGCTGTGGCTCCGTGCCACACTGACTGCCCTGGTGGCCGGTTCACTCCAGATTCCGGTGACTACAGACACCACCGGTCCCGGAGATGTTGTGGCTGAGGTGCTAGTTCGTGACCTAGGAGACGGACGGGGTGGGGGAGGTGTGGGAAAGAGGTCAAGGTTGGACAGGAAACGTTTTTTGGACACACTGAGACGGGTACCTGGAGGGGGTTTGGGAGTGGAGGAAGAGGTGGTGGTTGTAGGAGGTGTTCGTTTGCTGACTTTGGGTGAAGGTGCATGCGCTGGAGGCTGTCGTGAGGTGGATGGCTGTTGGGTGGGTGTGTGCCTGCATTTGTGTATCTTGGGAGGGGGCGTCACAGACACACTGGGAGAGGACACAGGGGACGTGTGAATGGTAGTGGGGGTGGTGACTGCACGTGAGCAGGGTGTGGTGGTGGGGGTGCTGGAGAGGGATGTAGTGGCTGTAGGGGTAGTGCATGCAGGTGTGAGTGTAGACGAGACTGGGAGGGAGGGAGGAGGGAGGAGGGAGGAGGGAGACGAGGAGGAGGGGGACACAGTGGAGGCAGTGGATGTTGGTGTGTCTGCATGTGTGTGATGCTTGCGTGAGTGCCTGTGGGATGTGTGGTGCTTATGTTTGCCTGAGCTTCCCTTGTGTGTTGACGTGTGTGCATGCTGGTCTGTAGGTGTGCTTGGGATAGGCTGAGGTACAGGGGATTGGGTCTGGGTGGAGGAAGTTGGAGGGGGGGAGGCTAGAGACAGGGACATGACTTGGTGTACTTGGCACTCTACAGAGGTGGGGTGGGGTGCCACATGGCCTGCCTTACGGAGGGACCTTGCCTACGGAACTCGCCCTGGGCTAGGGAAACCCACAGCCCACCTCCCCCACCCAGACACCTCCACTGCGCGCAAAGTCAGCAGAATTAGAGTGTACTCACCCCCTTGTGGCTGCTGTGATGCCCTCAAGCGCCCATCCAACTCCGGGTAGGCCACCGCCAGGATCCTGAACATCGGGGGGTGATGGTGCGACGGGCACCCCTCCCACATTGGGAGGCCATCCCCAGCTGAGCCTCCACCGTCTTCTTGCTCCAGCGGCGATTGTCCTCCCTTCTTTTCCAGCAGTGGGTGCTCCGTCTGTGGTAGACACCCAGGGTCTGGATGTCCTTGGTGATGGCACGCCAAATATGTTTTTTCTGGTAGGCGCTGACCTACATGAAATGTCGAGGGGGAAGTGTAAGTAATTACCAACTGCACCGTCAAAGAGATTGGCCCCCATCCCTACCCTTGCAATGTGGCACATGCATTCACCGTCTTTCACGCACGCCACACTCTCCCCCCTTCCTTCTTACATCCAGCCCTCTCCACACAGGCACAGCCCATACAACATGCTCCCTGTGTACTTACCTGTTTGTCTGGAGGACCGTAGAGTAGCGTGTACTGGGGGAGGACTCCATCCACTAGTTTCTCCAACTCTTCCGATGTGAAGGCAGGGGCCCTTTCCCCAGACACTCGAGCCATTGTCTCTTCCAGACCGAGGTCACAGCAGCACTTGCAGTGTAGGTCCTCTCCTGTCGAAGATCAGGTATCAAGTGATTGAACAGATAGAAAATGGCGGTCACGTCCGCGGCGGTGCGTACCGTCACTGCCGGCGTACATCGTCATTGGCTCCTGGGACCCATAGGGTCCAATGTTAACCAATGCAGCATTGCGCCGCGGTCTTCGACCGCCTACCGCGACAGTGTACAACGCCAGCGCAGTTACCTCACATCCCATTGTCCCACTTTAGAGGTCAGGCAGCCGCCATTTCAGGGGCCCACATGGCTTCATTTTCAACTGCGTCACACATACCTAGGCCTAGGCTCAACACACATACAGGCCACCTTTTGTGTATGAATGGTGTTCTGTGTAAACTGTGGATACGTACCTCTGAGTTGTTTGACTCTGTGCTCACTGTTGTCCTTCATAGGCACCGTCCGCTGGGACATGTGAGGAGATGGCGGCATCCTCCGGTGTACCAACCGTTGGTGGACCTGTCGACTATGGAGGAGCAACATGTGATTATCACATACAGGCTTGACCGTGCCACAATCCAGGAACTGTGTACCCAGTTGGAGCCAGACCTGATGTCAGCAATCCGCCATCCCACAGGAATCCCCCTCAAGTGCAGGTGCTGTCAGTGCTCCATTTCCTTGCAAGTGGGTTATTTCAAACAACAGTGGCCATAGCATCAGGGATGTCCCAGCCTATGTTTTCCAACGTATTGTCCAGAGTGTTGTCTGCCCTTCTGAAACACATGCGGAGCTACATCGTTTTCCCTCAGGTGGAGGATTTGCCTACAGTGAAAGGTGATTTCTATGCCCTGGGACACATCCCCAACATCATAGGTGCCATTGATGGGACCCATGTGGCTTTGGTAGCCCCCCACAGGAGTGAACAGGTGTACAGAAACCAAAAGAGTTATCATTCAATGAATGTACAGATGGTATGTTTGGCAGACCAGTACATCTCCCATGTGAATGCCATGTTCCCTGGCTCAGTGCATGACACCTACATCATGCGGAATAGCAGCATCCCTTATGTGATGGGTCAACTCCAGAGGCACCGTGTGTGGCTATTAGGTGAGCACCTGGAAGCAAGACAGTGGGAATGGTTGTCTGGGTCTGGGGATATCCCTACAGGTTAGTGCGTGTCTAACAGTTGTCCCTCGCCATTTGCAGGTGACTCTGGTTACCCCAACCTGTCATGGCTACAGACCCCAGTGAGGAATCCCAGGACAAGGGCAGAGGAACGCTACAATGAGGCCCATGGGGGAACTAGGAGGGTGATCGAGCGGACCTTCGGCCTCCTGAAGGCCAGGTTCCGGTGCCTCCATATGACAGGTGGATCCCTATTCTACTCACCAAAGAAGGTGTGCCAGATCATCGTGGCCTGCTGTATGCTTCACAACTTGGCTTTGCGATGACAGGTGCCTTTTCTGCAGGAGGATGGTCCAGATGGCGGTGTTGTGGCAACTGTGGAGCCTGTGGACAGTGAAGACGAGGAAGCAGAGGAAGAAGACATGAACAACAGGGACTCAGTGATCCAGCAATATTTCCAGTGAGACACAGGTAAGAGTACAGACCTGCCCAATACATGTACTTTAACACTACTACCTCTCAACTGTCTGTCGTTTTCACCCAGTGTATGGTCACTAAGTTGTCACTTTCCCTTACAATTTCACAGATGTGGGTCACACTGTGTGACATCTGCTTAGATTCCTCATGGACTAGAGCTGTGTGACATAGGTATGTTGACATTACAATTGAAAGAGCATTTTGTCACTGTAATTGCTAATACACTATGTCGAAATCACAGACAGACTCCAGATTGTTTTGTGCTTTAAGTGTGTTTATTTAAGTGCTCAATATTGGAGGGAGTAGTAAAATGCTCAGGGGTGATGGTGGAGGAATGTCCATGGCAGAGTCCAGTCTATTGGTCTCACAGGTGCATTGTCCAAAGGGGCATAGGAAGTGGAGCTGGGGCAGTTTAAGTATGGACAGGGTGACAAAGTGGGACAGTAGGATGACAATCAGGGTGGTCTCATTTCTTGGCGGGGGTCTTGGCATCGTGCTCTGTCTTGTTCCTGGATCTCAGGGACCGTTTGCGGGGTGGTTCTCCCTCTGCAGGGGGTGGGGTGCTGGTGTGGTGGTCCTGTGGGGGGGCATCCTGTCCACTAGCGCCGGCAGAGGTGGTGGGCAGTACATCGTCCATGCTCGTGTCAGGGGCCCCTTGTAGTGCCACAGTGTCCCTCCTGGTGTTCACAAGTTCCTTCAGCACCCCTACGATGGTGCCCAGGGTGGAGCTGATGGTTCTGAGTTCCTCCCTGAAGCCCATATACTCTTCCTCCTGCAGGCGCTGGGTCTGCTGAAACTTGGCCAGTACCGTTGCCATCGTCTCCTGGGAGTGGTGGTAGGCTCCCATGATGGAGGAGAGGGCCTCGTGGAGAGTGGGTTCCCTTGGCCTGTCCGCCCCCTGTCGCACAGCAGCCCTCCCAGTTCCCCTGTGTTCCTGGGCCTCCGTCCCCTGGACCGTGTGCCCACTGCCACTGCCCCCAGGTCCCTGTTGTTGTTGGGGTGGTGGGTTAGCCTGGGTTCCCTGTAGTGGTGCACACACAGCTGATTGACGTGTCCTGGGGACGGAGGTATGGGCCTGCTGGGTGGGTGCTGTGCTGGTGTTTCCAGAGGGGGGAAGGTCTGTGGTAGCTTGTGACTGAGTGAGGGGAACCAACTGTCCAGAGGTCCCAGATGGACCGGGCTGGTTATCTAGATCCAGTTGGACAGAGCTGCTGTCATCACTGTGGGCCTCTTCTGTTGGTGGTGTGGACATGTGTGGACCCTCCTGTCCAGTGACGTTGGGTAGGGGTCCTACAGGGGTATAAAAGGATGGTTATGACATCTGTGTGTGCAATGGTGTGCAATGGGTGGGTGACCGTGTACCCAAGTGCTTGCATTCCTGTGTGGGACCTTGTGTGATGATGGTTTAGGGGGTTGTATGGGTATGTGCAGTGGGCATGCTTTAGTGATGGGTGTCCATGCTTTGTTGTTGCATGCAGGGCTTAGTGTTGGGATGGGTGGTTTGTGATGTTGGGACATATGTGAGGAGTTGGAGTGATAGGGGTGAGGGCGAGGGTGGGGGTATGTGCTGGCATGCAGGTAGAGTGGGGGATGCAATAGTTAAGATTTGTCTTACCAGAGTCCATTCCTCCACCTACTCCTGCGAGGCCTTCAGAATGCAGAATCGCCAAGACCTGCTCCTCCCACGTTATTAGTTGTGGGTGAGGAGGTGGGGGTCCGCCGCCAGTCCGCTGAACCGCCAGGTGGGGTCTTGAAACCACGGAACGCACCTTCCCCCGTAGGTCATTCCACCTCTTCCTGATGTCCTCCCGATTTCTTGGGTGCTGTCCCACTGCGTTGACCCTGCCCACTATTCTTCGCCATAGCTCCATCTTGCTTGCAATTGAGGTGTGCTGCACCTGTGGTCCGAATAGCTGTGGCTCTACCCAGACGATTTCCTCCACCATGACCCTGAGCTCCTCCTCCGAGAACCTGGGGTGTCTTTGCCGTGCCATGGGGTGGTGTAGGTGATATGTGGGGTGGAGTGTGTGGTGATAAGTGTGATAAGTGTGCTGATATGTAATGGGGTGTTGTGTGAGGTGCATGGAAGTTCTGTGGGTGATGGTGTTGTGTGCCTGTGGATGCTGTTGTTCTTGCTGGTGCTGTCTCTCTCTGGCCTTCTTTCGGAATTTTTCACGGCTGCGGCGGTGTTGGCGGTCTTCTGCCCGGCGGTAAGCGGCTTTTACCGCCAATGTTGTAATGAGGGCCTATGTGTGGTAAATTGTCTAAAAGTTTATGAAGATGTTATGAGAGAATTAAGAAGAGATGTAAATGGACAATTGTTAATTTCCTTGCAGAAACCTTTTTGTCCCAATCTCCTCAGCAACTCTTGCGAGATGGGTCATATGGTTGTTGGAAGAAGCAGGGATAGATATCTCCATATTTGGAGCCCATTCTGTTCGTGGAGCTATGGCTTCTAAAGCTTTCAATTCAGGATCCAGATTGGAATATATAATGACAGCAGCTGATTGGTCATCAGACTCTACGTTTAAATTGTTCTATCATAAGCCAATTGTTGATGTTTCTTCTAACGTTATCGCTCAGCTTTAAACTAGCATAATCTGAAGCCTCTGGTCCTGACATAGAATCAAAAAAGTTCTAGCTGTCGCAACAAGAATTTTCGATTCTATTAAGGACACGGCGGCGAGGATTATCCCACCCGGGAGTATTTGATTATTTACATTTTCTTTTACCTCTATAAATTCAAAATGTATGTTGTCCCAACCTGTACTCTTATTGTATGATAAGTGAAGATGTTACCACTTTGTTCTTCTTCATTATAGAGGAGAAACCAACCTGAGGGATGTAGAACCAATCTTCTAAATGTCGGAGGAGGTTAATTATTTCCTGCACCGTTGTGCAAATTCTTCCAAGTTCCTGATTCAGGAAGATGTTGTTCTGGGACTCAGTCTTACAAAGACGAGTTGTTTCTAGTTCTCTTGCCAAGGAAGTGTAAAGAAAGAGAACGGCCTTTGTGTGCTTTGTGCTATATAAGAGATAATGGAGCCTGATTGGAGGGTCATTACGAGGCTCATGTTTCTGGGAAATGTAGTTTCTGTTTCTTAATTGTTTCTATTGGCTGCTGTGTGTTGCAGTAAAGATAGAGATAAGCATAATGCTCGCCTCCTTCTCCTTAATAGAATTGAAAGTTCTTGTTGCGAGAGCTAGAAATGTTTTGAGTGTGCCATAAAATATGTAAATTAAAATCATGTGCTTCCCCACAGCGTGCCACTTGAGTATAACCACAACATTTTCGGATTGCTGGACCTTCCCCACACTCTCCCAGACCTTTTTTTTTATATGTTTCATTACTTTTTTCAACAACAAATGTCCATGCCAATTTTGTGTCCTTTTTTAAGTCTCAACTGAGATGGTGCATGCTACATCTCCCGCAAGACCTTTTGTTAGCTAACAGTATGCTTAGAGCCCGCCCCTTACTTACCATTGGTTGGCTTCATCATCACTCTAATTTCCATGCTTCTCTTTGATCTGTGCATGCTGTCTTTACTCGCGCATTCTGTGCTTGTCCACACCCTGGAGAATGGCCCAAGTACTTTGTCCTACTAGTGCTAGTGTTTTGGGAGCTTAAGAGTTAAAGAAGAGTTAAAGAACTCGATAAAGAGTGCATGTGTTTGCAGGCCTTCTATCTCATGTTCTTCTCCCCAGTGCCCCATGTCCTTCTCTTTTACCTGTGTGCTTTTGTCCCCCTCTTTGTTGTGGCTTCCACCCACTTACTGTGTGTGTTGTTGCTTGCTCCCACCTGCTGTCCATGCATTTGCTTGCACCTTTCCCGCTCCATGTTATTTCTTGGTTCCTCCCACCCACTCCCCTTTGTGCTCCATGTTGTGTCACCCCCTGACAAAAAAAGTGATATGACAAGGTCAGCACTGGCTGCTTTAAAGTGCTTTTTTTTCTAACTTTCAGCCATGCTGCACAGCTGCTTTACAGCATAGCTAAATGGCATTAGGAAAGCCAAAAGTTCCCTTAGATGAGCCCTATTGGCTTTACCTATGCTTGTTCCAACATAATTCTAAAGGTAAACTGGGTTTGTAGAGGACTGACAAAAATAGCCAAAATATAGCTATGTTTTGTTGTTTTGTGGGGAAATGGAAACACATGCTATGCAGTAAAGCATATTTTTTCTAAAAATGGCATCAATGAAAGATGTAATGTGCTTGGATCACACATTTTTACCACTGTTTTTGCACTTATCTGAGAGGTAGTCCATGTTCCAGATTTTTTTGCTTTCAGCCTTCTTGCAGTTTGTGGTAGAAACAGGTGTGAAACCAAATGGCGATCCCAGAAAGCTATACATGTTTGAAAGTTAGACAAAATTATGATTTTCGTAAAGGGGCATTTAGGACGATCCGTCAAAGGTGTCTCAAAGGAATTAACAATTGAAATAAAAAAAATTATGAAAATAAGCAGGGTAAAAATGTCAGTTGGTGGCAACATTTTCATTTGTAACTTTTTGTAATAGTGGTTGATTTGCATAAGCATTATACCACTGCCCCTGCCAAACCCTTCAGGTCGCAAGTATGTATCGGGTTTGTATGGGTAAGAAATTGGATTAATATTTGGGGAGGGTGACTACCCACATGAAGGAATAACCACAACCCTTGTCAAGGTGAACTTTCTACATCACTAAATTAACCTGAGGACAATCCCTTGTTTGCTATCTCTCACAGACCAGACACACTTAACTTAGGGAAATACATAAAGTACTGATGTAGTGCCAAAACAGTACTACAATCAAAATGCCAAATAATAAAAATCCCAAGTACGAATTAGAATATTAGGGGAAAATGTAATAAACAAAATACCCTCACAATGACAAAAATCCAATAATGTGAATCAGTTATATGCATGTTGAAAGTTTTAAGTATGAATAGCCCCAAGAAGCGTAACATGCCAGTGATAGTTAATGGCCAGGTTAGACTGGGACATAGGTGGCATTTGAGGCCGATGGTGAAAGTCTGCATATCGAATACAACCATCCAGGTTCCTCTTGGCTAAAGATTTTACCTTGTGACTTAGGGGGTCATTAAGACCCCGGTGGTAAAAAGCGCCTACCACTGCGGCGACGGCACCCAAAAAACCCTTGCCGCAGCTACCAGCCAGATTGTGACCACAGCCGGATTTCCGCCAGATGGATGGTGGAAATTGGGCTGTGGCCATGCCGGCGAATGGCGGTAAGGTGGCGCTGCTGCCAGCAGCAGCGCCACGTCAGTAGACCGCCGCCAGCCGTATTATGAGAATAATACGGCCTGGTGGTGTTCTGCTGGCGGGCCGCCCCGTCCCGTCTCCTGCCGGAGGACCCCCTGACTACAGGTAAGTTGGGTGCTCCAATAGAGGAGGAGGGTGTTGGGTGTGTGTGTATGTCTGTGCGTGCGTGTATGCCGGTGTGTGTTGCGTGTTGTGTGTGTGTGCATGTATGGATGTGTGAGGGCGTGTATGTTGAGTTGTGTGAATGTGTGTGTGCGTGTATGTATGTAAGTGTGTGTGGATGCATCCTTGGAATGTCTAGGATTATATGTAGAGGATAAAAATCTGGAGATGAATAGTAAGAAGACAAAAGTCATCTCGCTTAATTGTCGCATTTCAGACCAAAGGAAATGTCATCTTAGCGAGGCCATGATTGACAAGACCACTGCATATGTACACTTAGGTGTTAATATAGATTCAAGTGCTTTGTCACCCCTCCCCCCCCCCCCAAAGTGAGGCGTTAAAGTAAAAAGGCACAAGCCCTCATCTGCATCTTTTCAATGTTAGCTAAATCGCTTCGGGGGCATGATCTTCAGCCATTAGCTGCAGTTATAAAGGTAAAATTGATACCAGCACTCTCATACAGAGGGGAAATGATGAAGGGTGGAGTTGCCAGCCTCCTGGACAAAATTGTGACCAGGGCTATAAACAAGCATTCAGGAAACTGAGTTCTGCATTGCCCACCCATGTAAGGTTGGAGTTCTTTCAGATAAAGCAGTCCCTAGCTAGGCACGCAGCATTTGTCAAATGCTCACGCAACATTTGTCAAATGCTGCGATAAATTGAGATCAGCTACTGAGGGGTCACTGGCCAGCCTAGTTCTTTCTGAACTTAACCTTCAAAGAGGGAATGGAGAATATAAAAGGGAGTATTTATTGAAAGGTTGAACTGGGCAGCCCATGGAGCCTTAATCCACCTGCCCAAGTATTCAGAAGGGAAAATCCATTAAGCTCCACAGCTGACTGGAAGACAAGGGAGAAGTGGCCAATCGGTCACACAAATGGCTGGTACTGAAATCTTACGATGACCAAAAAACACTCCCCCTGTTGGAGGCCACCTTCTCCCTCAAGATCAAGCAGAAACTACTATCGTTGAGGCTCGGTGATCTTCAGACTCTGGGCTGGGCGAGGAAACATTACAGCATGTCATTTGCATTTGGCCCATTATGGGACTTCTAAAAAACAAGTCCTTTGCCCCGAGGAACACAATGCTTAATATCCGACTTGTACAATTTTTAGAAATTTTAAAAACTCTTGTCAGGTGAGTGTTTAGTCTTAGGCGGGGGTTACGGAAGATGGACCATAGAGGCTTCAGCAAGAAACTGGGGAATGTGCCCATGGCATGGCAGGCTGCTAGGGATGAACTGTGTTTATTGGCTCCCTACCTCGCCATGGTAGGTAGCCACCCTGGCGTTCTCGGACATGTCCCTTTGACTAAAAATCAGCATTGTGGCACTTTACGTCTAATGTTGCATACAGCAGAGGGCCATGTTAATCCTATATCAGTACACCGACACTATGGGATGTACAGCAGCATCAGGGTATATCGCCTTTGCATCTCATACTTGCTCATGACAAATCATGACAGAGCACCTGTACTACTCTCCTTTTTATATTTAAATGTATTGAGTGAAGTTAACTGAGTACTGTAATAATGTTTATGTTTTTTAATGAGGGGGCTAGGGGGAGCCTTGGCTGCAGCCAGGATGGCTGCAATGTAAGAGAGCTCTCGTGAGCTCCCATAAATAACCCCCGACATCCGCGACAGAAACTGCATACATCTACGCAGAAATCGCCCCCCAGATGAAATAAAGGAAGTAGCCAGCTGGACAATAGCGGATACGCAATGGGAGCAACTGTGACTGGTGTCCCGACCACGAAGAGATCTCGGGTGGTGAAGGTGGAGAGGGGGAGAGATGCACGAGGAGCCAGAGATTGGAGGCGGGCCTCCGGCAGCGAGTGGAGCGAGGCACCGGAGAGACTCGGTGTGAGGCTGTTTCGGTTGGGGCCGGCAGCGGTCACCCAAGGTTGCGGCAGTGAGGAAGAGCAGGAACAGAGACACGCTGGGCCGGTGGTAGGTGGTGGCTGAGAAGGTGGGGCCTGGGAGCGTAGTGCTCAGCCCAAAGAAAGATCAGAGAGCCGGCGACGAGGTGGCGACCGCTGAAGTGAAGGGGGTGGCCCCGGGCTGGCACAAAGAGTGAGTGCGGGCCCGCTGGCTAGTAGCGCCTGACCTGACCCACAGCCGCCCAGGAGGCAAGCATGGGCCTCCCCCTCTGGCACTGGGACCCAAGACAACGGGGTGGTGCCGGCTGCCGGCCCTGTGAGGGAGACTGCTGCACCAGGGCGCTCCGCAGAGAAGAATGTGTGGGGGGAGACCCTGGCAGATCACAACAGAGAGAGGAAGAGGCGGAGGCCCCAGCGCAACTGGCCTGAGTGGAATGGTGGCGAGACAGGGCCCAGGAGTGAGGCGCTCGGCCCGGAGTCGACCCCGGTGCATGGGGAGAGCTGGCAAGTAGAGAGGACAGCAGGGCAGGCCCCAAAGGACAGAAAGGAGCGAACGAGGGTCTGGCCACGGAGATGGTTCGCCCGAGCATGGGGCCGCCCCAACAACATGAGAGGTTCCTCACCCACCACAGGTGAATGAGAAAGAGAAGGCCTGCAGGGAGGCAAGTTGAGGCAGGGCCCGAGAGAGCGGGCTGAAAGTGAAAGCATGACTGGGTCTGGGGTAGAGAGGGCCCAAAGAGGGGTATTGGGACTGGGTGCAAAGAGGAGCAACAAGAGTTGAGCTACGGTGATCCGCCCGGCCCTACGAACCACACTTGGAGGGGTTTACACTGTGTGGTCACGATTCATCGCAGCCTGGAAGGACAGCTGCTCCCCCATCCAGCCGAGTGAAGTCCCCTACTTCCCACAAAAGACAATGGTCTCTGATTGGAGGGATTAAAAAGAAGCAATCCCTCACTTGTGAGGCGCTGCAAACGGAAATCACAGCTCTACAGTCAGCAGTTTTGCAGGGAGGCTGGCCGAGTCCTGAGCTGTGTCATCGGCTCAGGCTCCGCCAGCAGGAGCTGATGGATCTGGTGTATAATAAGGCGAAAGCATACGCACTTACCACCCAGTGCCATCTGTATGATGTTGGGGATAAGGCCAACAAACTAATAGCTTGGCTTGCAAGGAGACACAGGGGAGATTTTGGGTGATGCCAATCCAGGACATGACAGGGGAGACACACACTACCAGTGAGGACATAGCAGAAACGTTTGCAGATTACTACAAGAGTTTGTATGAGTCCAGGGCCACATTTTCGGGCGAGGACTGCGCAGACTTCCTAAAGGACGTCTTCCTGCAGACCCTCTTGATTTTCATTATCAGTGCCTTTCTGAGAAGGCGTCATTATCGGCGTCACTATCAGTGATACACGTAGGTATTGTCATCATGTCACTTTCTCACTGATGCATGATGGGAACATCATGCGCAGTTGTTAGGAATTGTTTATGCAATTGCCAACACCACACTGGTTGGCTTTGTTGTCCCTCAGAGTTGCTTGATTCATATTGGTCAGCTTCTGTAGGCTTCCTTCCTCTTTGTGTGTTTGTTACTCTGCTTGAGCATGAACACATTACTTGTGTCCTTTAACTGCATGTCTTTTCAGGCTCTACTTTTTAAATTTTGTTAAGCAGTCTAAGAGAGTGTGTGTTTTTCAGCTGACTCTTTTTGTGTACTTATCTCTGCCCTGTTTCTGACTTAGGGGGTCATTCTGACCCTGGCGGTAATTACCGCCATGGCGGAGGTCGGCGGTAGCACCGCCAACAGGCTGGCGGTGCACCGCTGGGCATTCTGACCGCGGCGGTTCAGCCGCGGCCAGAAACGGAAAGTCGGCGGTGTCCCGCCGACTTTCCGCTGCCCTTGAGAATCCTCCATGGCGGCGGAGCGCGCTCCGCCGCCATGGGGATTCTGACACCCCCTACCGCCATCCAGTTCCTGGCGGTTCTCCCGCCGGGAACAGGATGGCGGTAGGGGGTGCCGCGGGGCCCCTGGGGGCCCCTGCAGTGCCCATGCCAATGGCATGGGCACTGCAGGGGCCCCCGTAAGAGGGCCCCAAAAAGAATTTCAGTGTCTGCCTAGCAGACACTGAAATTCGCGATGGGTGCAACTGCACCCGTCGCACCTTCCCACTCCGCCGGCTCAATTCTGAGCCGGCGTCCTCGTGGGAAGGGTGTTTCCCGCTGGGCTGGCGGGCGGACTTTCGGCGGTCGCCCGCCAGCCCAGTGGGAAAGCCAGAATGAACGCCGCGGTCTTTTGACCGTGGAGTGGTCTTTCGGCGGGAACCGCGTGGCGGGCGGCGACCGCCGTCCGCCGCGGTCAGAATCACCCCCTTAGTCTCTCATTCTCTGTGACATTCTGTTGTCTGTGTTGGTACCCCTAAACCCTACCTGACACCCTCCAGGTATCTATGTGTTTGCCTCTAGACCTTCCCTCTGACTCTCTGTTGTCAGCCTGATTGTCGCCAACACCTCATTCCAACCCCTTTGTTGTTCATTTCCTGTTCCAAACCCTCTTTCACATCCTGTATTGCCTGTGAGCTCCCCACCCATGTCCTTGACTCCCTCAATCTGTGTTGCCACCAATCTCATGTTTTGACTCCCACCTTAATCCCGATTTCCCTTCACTCTTTCCCTCCATGATTCTCCCTTCCGCCCCTCCTTCCCACCACGTTGCCTCCTGTCCTTCCTCCGTGTTTCCTCAGAGGATTAATTAACAAGCATTGGCAAAGCCAATAGGTCTCGCCTCTACAAGAGCTGTTGGCTTGACAATTAGTTTTTCTCATGTTGTTCACCAGTGTGGCTGCTGTTCAGCATGCCTAAAGGCTAGTGGCATGGAGTGTCATAGAGTGAAGTGGGGGAGTAGTGTTGTAAAGTGGATTTGTTGGGGTAGCGTGTGGTAGAGTGAAGTGGGGGTACAGTGTCATAGAGGGGAGTAGAGTTCAGTGGCTCAGTGGCAGAGAGTGTTGAAGATGCAGTGT